>NC_056734.1:255892034-255977034 GCF_019279795.1 Protopterus annectens
ATTTGTGCAATATGGACAAGTTGGAGAATTCCTAGGATTAAATTTATATAACCTAAGACGAGTATAATAAGCATTATTCCAAATCATCAACTGCGTATACATCAACTTTTGAAAGGAGACCGATTTTATTGTTAAATCAATTGCTTTTAATACCTGATTATCTGCTACTGTCATTTTGTTTACCCAATACCCTGACAACAGAATTTTATCCTGGAATTTTAAATCTTTAATTAATTTATTTGTTGTTGCTATAAATTTGGCCTCCTGTTGGAGAGCCTGCCACAATTCAGAGCATTTATCCACAATTCCGACTACTGGTTTAAAGTTTTCAAAATGACTCAGAGCAAGTTCTCTGATTTGTCTCATGACAACCATATAACTCTTAGGAAGATTCAATTTCTGTCTAACTTGCGAAGCCGATAAATGAAATTTATTAAAAACATCAATCAGAGTCAAATTAACTATTAATGGGAATTTACTAAGATCAATCAACTGATTATTTAGTTTAAAATTGGGATTCCTATGGAAAGGCTGTAAAACCATCATATATTGCAACAAGTCTACTGATTGGAATAAATTTTGCAAATATGACACATATGTTTTTAAGTGGTCCATAATCTCATACTTTATCAAACTACTTTTATCCAAAAAGGGTAAAGCTTTAGGATTTATGTTCCGATCTAGAATATGCTTGTAATTCAAGACCACCCAAGTTGGCATCCACTTTGTACTAATTACCTCATGATTAGCAATTCTTAAACACCTGTTGGCATTCACAATTAAATAGTATACTTCAAAATTCGGTAACTCAAGTCCTCCTCTACTCTTCGGGGTCATTAATTTCTCATACGATATTCTAGTTTTCTTTGGCTCCCAAATAAATTTAGCTAGATCTTTATGAATTTGTTTAAAAACTGTCTTTGTAATTGATACTTGAGCAGACCTAAAGATATACAACATTCGTGGTAATATATTCATTTTCACTATTGATACTTTTGCCATACTTTAAATTCCTCCATCTGCCACAATCAGCTACTATTAGTTCCCATACTCGTTTAATATTATTACTATAAACATCCTTATTATCTGTAGAGAAGCTAATACCCAAATATTTGATATTTTCTTTACATGATATCTTCCCCACCAGGGACATTAATGAAAAAGGTTTAGGGGTTCTTAACGGGAAAATACTAGTTTTCTCCAAATTAATTTTGTAATTAGAGACTTCTGAAAATTTGTTTATAGCATTTAATATCTTTTCACTATCAGAAATTGGGGTTGTACAATAAATAATAAGATCATCAGCAAATGCTGACATTACTAATTTATTCCTATAAAGTATTGGTGCATTATGATACAGATTTTGCTTAATATATAAAAATAGAGGTTCTAAATAAAGGTTAAACAATAATGGGGACAATGGGCAACCCTGCCGTGTACCATTTTTAATCTGTATTCTTTTAGAATAACTCCTATTAATATATAACGTAGTATAAGGATTACTATATAATATTTGTAGTATCTGAATAAATTCCTGTGGCATATTGAAATAAGGCAACACATCAAACAAAAAGTTTATATCCACTCTATCAAATGCTTTCTGAGCATCTATTATAAGGGCATAAATATTAGAGTTGTTTTGTTTAGCATACATCATCATATTATGTAGTGTAAGTGTATTATTACTAGTTTGTCTAGTTGCCATAAATCCAGCCTGTTCCTTAGAAATTAAATGGATCATAATCTTTTTTA
Organism: Protopterus annectens; assembly: GCF_019279795.1. Taxonomy (NCBI): domain Eukaryota; kingdom Metazoa; phylum Chordata; order Ceratodontiformes; family Protopteridae; genus Protopterus; species Protopterus annectens. Next base: position 255,893,787 of record NC_056734.1, read on the forward strand.
ATCTACATGCTATAATGGTAGTTAGAATTTTCATATCCACATTTATTAATGCTATTGGCCTGTAATTGTCCGGGCTTTGGGGGTCTGAATTAGCTTTATGTGTAAAGATTGTTTTTGATGCATTAAGATGAGGGTCACTATTTTATTTCTGATTATGTAGTTAAATACATGAGACAATATTTTACCAAAACTATCAGCAAACTCTTTATAAAATTCAACTGTCAAACCATCAGGACCTGGGGACTTACGTACTTTAATATGCTGAATTACATATACTATTTCCTCTGAAGATATAGGTTTAATCATATCACCTCGCAGACTCTCTTCTAATTTTGGAAAATTAATTTTTTGCAAGAATCTTTTATTCTGTTTATGTATAGATCTATCAATTTGACCCTCATAAACCTTGGTATAGATTTTTTCGAAAATATCAATAATATCCTCAGTTTTAGAATACACTGTGTCATTGCATTGTATTTCTGAAATATGTACAGTTGTTTTCGATTGATTTATAATCCTTGCCAATGCTTTTGATGGTATTTGAACATTATTGGCTTATTTCACTAAACACCTATGCTCCTGAAGTATTACTCTACTATTATGCAGCAAGAAGAGATCCCTTTGACATTTCAACATTTCCTTCTCTGTTTGAGCATTAAAATTCTGAATCAGTTCTTTCTCAAGTAGCTTCACTTTTGTTTCTAATTTTTGAATGTCATTGTTTTGCCTTTTCTTATAATATGAGGCTTTTTGCAAAAGAAATCCTCTAATTTGGGATTTAGCTGCTGCCCATTCAATATCAGGAGTATGTTCCTGAAGCTTCATCCTATCTGTTAAACCTTTCAGATATTTTACAATTCCATCTATTATATCCTTTTTATTTAACAGATTTAGATTAAGTGACCAATTATAACCTCTATGCATTCTTGTATCTTTTAAATCTTTAGAAAACCTTAACGAAATTTTTGAGTGATCCGATAGATATCGAGTATGTATAACCACTACTGGTTCCAAATTAATTAATGCTTTAGATATCAAGAAAAAATCTATCCTAGACCACATTTTGTGGCATGGTGAATAAAAGGTATACTTAATTGCATTATTAATATTATGTGCATAACAAAAGGGGTCATATAATTGAAAATCTTCCTTAAAGTCATTTAATGCTATCCCGGCCTGCTTATTAAATGTTCTTTGTGGACAAGACCTATCCAACTTTGGATTTTGATAGGTATTCCAATCCCCACCCACAATAAAATAATAACCATCATACTGTGTTAAGATTGGATATAATGATGTTATGAAACTTTGTTGGTCATTACATGGTGCATATATATTTAAAAGTAAAAGAGGTTTATCAAACGCATTATCCGATAAAATAACATAACACCATCGCCCATTTTGATCCACTTTAGAGTCTAAAATCTTGTCTTTGTATTGAGATTTAATAATTATAGCTACTCCAGCACTGTTTGTCTTACCTTCTGATGCCACTACCGCTCGAATCCAGTTCTTTTTCCTAATATCATCCCACTGATCATTTAACAAGTGTGTTTCTTGTAAAAATGCAAACAGTGCTTTGTCCTGTAGCAATATGTGTAGTAACAGCTTCCTCTTCTTCAAGTTCTGGAGCCCTTTAACGTTCCATGAGTCTAATTCCCACATTGACAGGTCTAATTATCCAATAATAGTATAAAAGGGAAATTATCCAATGGATATGTATTAACTGCATACTGAACATAATCTGGAAGCATTTCCTACATCCCGTCCCCAGCCAGTGCCTACCCACTTTACCCCTGGACCAGGACTTATATAGGTCTGGTATGTAAAAAAACATGAACAAGGTTAAACACACAACCATATTTAAAAGCTTCATGTAATAAAACTTAAAACATTTCCTAAACTTACAACCTATATATTCTAACTTAGCTACTACAAAGTCTAAACTAAACATTCCCTAACAAACACTGCTATTGCTCTACAGCTTATGTTCCAACTATTAATTAAGCAAATCTCTATTGTAAAGTTTTATTACCATTTAAAGAAAAAAAATTAATATATTAACTAGCTAATTATACCTACCCCAAATACCTCTTTTGTTACAATTATTATTTATATACCACTTTTATTGAGAGAGAGAAAGAAAGCAAAAAGAAAACAAAACAAAAAAAAAACAGACAGAAAAAAAAATAAATGCATCCCACATTATAATTCTGTACATACACAGTGCCTGCAACTATCAATTATCAAAGTTTTGCAATTGCATGCTTTAGTTCCTAACTATACTGACATTAGTTGTCTGATTAACACCACCCAATAGCCACTATTTACCTATTTATATTCATATATATAGTGCTATACCTTGCACCCACTGCAGACATTGTAGAAATATAATTTGGTCCAAAACTATAAGCATAAGGAAAAAGAAACAGGAAAAGACAGATGTTATTATATGCTTCACTTACATATTATGATGTTATTTACTTGTTAAAAAAAAACATTAACACATTATGTCAGTTCTTTTCAACTTCTCAAGCCAGGAAACCACCAGTAATACTCACGACGGGGGACCGCTTTCGCAGCCGGACCACAGGAAGTGTTACATCGAAATCCACACTCTCAGCTGCATTCAAGAGATTTCCTGTTTACCACTGGACGAAAAAAGTTCGTAGAGGTCATAAAAGTTCGGAAAACAGCCAGCAGACCCTCGGATTATCGCAAACAAACAGTTTTATTGCTTTTACAGAGGCCTAAACGACTTAAGCAGGGAACAAAGGATTACCTAAGCCTCGAAGTATAGTACATACTGGATCTGACCTCAGGAGCATGCCAGTCTCAACGGAAGTTTCTTTCAGCCCTCTGATGCAGGTAAAACTTTAAAAACCTTCAGAAACACTCCCTTTGCCTCGTTTTTAGTAGAAACAGAGTATTTAATCCCATCCACCATAAATGTAAGCACATTAGGATATTTCATCTGGAATTTAATTTGCTTGTCAATCAGAAATTTACAGTATGCAGATAAAGACTGCCTAGCTTGCCTTACTTGCAGTGGTAAATCCTGAGCCAGAGATATTTTATTATTTTTCCACATAACAAAGCCACCATTCTTTTTGCAGTAAAGTATTTTGCTAACATCTTGAAAGTTCAATATCTTAGCATATACAGGTCTAGGCATATTAGAAGCTTGTACCTCTCTCAGTGCTCTGTGTGCCCTTTCGATAACAATTTGTTTCACTCCATCAGCATCATTTAACAAAACTTCAAGTATTTGTGTTATAGTTGGTATTAGCTCTGCATACTGAAAGTTTTCAGGGATCCCTCTAATAATAATATTATTTCTCCTAAACCTCGCTTCTAAATCAATAAGTTTGCTTTGCATGGCTTGTAACTCCACATCATGCACCTTTGTTTTCTTCTCCAGCAAGTCTATTTTGTCCTCGGTTTCTGAAATTCTAGTCTCTGTTTTGTCCATTCTCTGCAGCAACTGATTACATGCAACTCCAAAAGTTTGTATCTGAGTAGTCAGGTCCTTTAAAGCTTCTTGTATAGGCAACAAAGAATGTTTGCTATTGTCCATGTTCAGTGGCTGATCAGTTTTAGATCTAGTCTCTGGTTTCTGTTGTTCCTGCTGTCTAGTAATTCTTTGTTTTTTCGCACTCCCATCCTTTACTGGTGACTGTAATTCCGACAGCTTTGTTTTGGTAGTAGTTGTTTCCATGCTTTTTCCTTCTTGTGACATTTTCCTTTCCCCAAGCTGACAGGTAAAATGAAGAATGCAGACAGTCCTTTGTTTATTTCTCTCTTCAGAGCTAGCTAATCACTTGGAATCCTGATAGATAAAGGCTTTTTTTTTTCCACTTTTTTCCTGGTTATAGATTAATTAAGTGTAGATGCAACTTTTTTAACTTTAATTTGATGTTCAAACCTCTTGGTATCGACTCAGGTTACAGATTTTTCTCAGGTTTATTGAGGAGCTGCAGGTCAGCAGTGTTTACAGAATGGCAGCCATCTTTGAATCAAAAAAATGTACATTTCCTGATCCTCACTGTACCATGATATCCATTCAAAAACTTCAAGTTTTCAGAAATTTGATCATATTGTCTCGCCAGTATTAATTATGAGTTTCTGAAAACTCGATGAACTGATAGGGATCCATATATATATATATATATATATATATATATATATATATATATATATATATATATATATATATATGCATACATATACACACACAGAGATTATGAAAAATCTATATATTATGCAAATAATTAAATGAGTGTCAAAATGTCATGTTAAATCAAATCCTATGCAACTATCCTTGTGAGTAAATTTGAAATATGTTCCTAATTGTGGGTCCTTGTCATACCTCTAAGCTGTAAAGATTTTGACAGAATTTCCAGATTTTTATCTCATATTTTTGGACCATTTTTCATAAAGCTGTTGTTGTCTAGCAAATTAGTGGCAAAGCATTAAAGACAGAAAATAATAAAAGATATTTAAACTTGAGACTTCATACCCTTAAGAAGATTCATGCTAATGAAAACCCTGGTCAGAGCAATATTTAAAAAATGTTCCTATTTGTGGGCCTTTGCCCCACTTTTATTTATGGCTTTGTCCAGATTTCTTGCTTTAAGAGGTTGAGAAGTATGGTCCTTGTATACCTACTGTTTAATATTTCAAGATATCCTGCTCTAAAACGTGGAGAAGTGTTGTCTGATACACAGACCAACAGTTTCGCTTTACCAGATAACAGTGACCATGAGTCTATGAAGTGTAAAATTTAAGAGAGTTTGAATTATGTTGTATTCTAATAGAAAAGTAAAGTATTACAGTGGACACTGCTTGTGGCTTTAAATACCATACTACCCAAATATAAAAACCATCTGATTACAATACTGTGTTAGCTATTCATCAATAGAGATATAGTAGTGTCATGTAATCATCAATGTAACATAGGTAGTGCAGACCTCCAGAGTGATGGCTGCAATGGCCTGCTGCCATGTGTAAGAACTGTACATGTAGTCCAAGTAATAGATGGGTTACCTAGCTGTTGTTATTGTTTAAAGTACACTTTAAAAGAATACAAAAAATGTTTTAAAAGCTGGTTGTATAATGTGTGAAGTTGCTAATGTTCTCCTTTTTTTCTCTTACCCCACTTCATATGTTCTTTTTGTTATTTCTGGATTACTTATTTGTATTATGATTTAATTCTTCTTATTATATTATTTCTTTAATCATATTTCACCTTATGATATCATTTTTTATTATTTCTCATGTTTTATTTATTATGTATAATTTTATCTTTTATGTTAAATGTTCATTCTGTATCATGCTGTTTGCATCATTTATCCTTTTTTGTAATGTTTATTTTTTTTTATTTGTAAATTCTTTGATTAGTTTTGTTTCATGTTATATTTCATTTTTTTCTTTATATTATTACTACAGCACAGCAAGGTAGGCCGCTTTCTGGTGATCCGCCTATGTTTGCTCCACCAGCTGAAGCACCAAGGCCCATTACTTCTGGACTGCCATCTGGTGGCACTCCCTCACTGCCCCTGCCCTACCTGAACCCTCAGGTATACCTGCCCCAGGGGCCAGGCATGGATCCCCTCTGGGAGCAGAGGCAGAGGGGGTGTGGATACATCACCTGTGTAGAGTTGCCAGATGTGGTGCCTAGGATTGTGCAGTACCAGATGGAAAAATAGTACATGTTAGAAGCACCAAGGCCCATTACTTCTGGGCTGCCATCTGGTAGCACTCCCTCACTGCCCCTGTCCTACCTGAACCCTCAGGTATACCTGCCCCAGGGGCCAGGCATGGATCCCCTCTGGGAGCAGAGGCAGAGGGGGGGTGGATACATCACCTGTGTAGAGTTGCCAGATGTGGTGCATAGGTTTGTGCAGTACCAGATGGAAAAATAGTACATGTTAGAAGCACCAAGGCCCATTACTTTTGGGCTGCCATCTGGTGGCACTCCCTCACTGCCCCTGCCCTACCTGAACCCTCAGGTGTACCTGCACCAGGGGCCAGGCATGGATCCCCTCTGGGAGCAGAGGCAGAGGGGGGGTGGATACATCACCTGTGTAGAGTTGCCAGATGTGGTGCGCAGGATTGTGCAGTACCAGATGGAGAAATAGTACATGTTAGATGCACACATAGTTAAATGTTGCACTTGGAAAATGCTTCAATTACTCTTTACACAGGCTATGATTCTTGTTTTCAAATATACAATACTACCCTAAAATGCTGTGTTCCTTGATCAGTCAGCAATCATCTGACTACTACTGTGTTACTGACCACGTGTTAACACAATTCTATAGTATTGCCTTTACAATGTTTATGGATATTAAGTGGGAATATGTTATGCAGTAGACAAATAATTAAAGCCATGTTGTCTAGCATGAACAAGCATCAACTGTTATTTTGTGGGCGGGGAGCAAAGACATCCACCCCTATGTGAGCCTGTGAGATATCCTCCAGAGAACAAATCTGGAGATGGGGCACATAGGGGATTCATGTTAACTGGCAGGTTTGCCAGCACACATGCACCAGATGATATGCATGTCTTGACAGTTTGAATAGTACACCACTTGGTTATTGTAGACTCTATCCTGTTCCCCATTCCTTGCTGTCATGTGTATATGACTCCCATGTAAGGTACACATTAATTTCGGATAATGCAGTACCTGATACAATTGTATCATTCCTCTGAATTTGTACTCAGAAATAATATTCACATTTGCCATGTTGTAGCATACCATGCAGTGATGTTTTAAAGATTGTGGATGGTGATGCCTGTAACACTCCACGCATGCTCCCTGCTACTCTGTGAAATGTCCCAGTGACTAGAAATAGCATTTAAACACATGCCTTACTTTCCACTGGGATGGATTCCTGCACTCATCTCTGTCTGTGAGTCAATGCTGAGAAAGGTCACTCAGTGCATCCAGTGTCTATGTCCCCTAGAAAATGTTCAACTTCTCTGTGTATGGCTATTGCCAGCAGCAGCCAGCTACAGACAGATGCATTCAAAAAGTACCAGGTAATAAAAATCGGTATTTACGTATTATCGCAACCACATTCTAAACCACTCACAGCTGATGTACTGTGGCAGCCCATCAAGCTATTGTTTCCTTTGGGAAAGAACAGCCACGTTTTTTAGGATGTAATGTTTACAACACAATGTATATGGATATTGAACACCTGAAGATGTTTTAAAATGTTATGCTAGTCAGCATGCAAGTTGCACTGTATGATCTGTATTTTTCTGACAGAAACCCCTGCTGATATTCAACTGTGCTTTCAGTTAACTTTTTCTTCCACTTTCTTAAAGCCGTTTGATCACGGCAATGTTTTAATCGCTGTAACTCCTCATGTTCTTCAGGGTTGTTTATTTATAACAGAATAAAAAAATATGTGTTAAAACAAGAAAGAAAGATGCTGGTAGACCCCCGAATGGTAATGCATCAGGAGGTAAAAGTTTGATGAACTACATCAAGAGTAGTTTCTGTTTCTGATGAACTGCAGTATCTTCCTAACATGGTTACACATACCTCCAAACCTCTGAGCTCAACATATCTGCCCAAACACAAAACATAATAGTGGGGGACAAGGTAGATAAAAGAAAAAACTGGCACAGATTTTTAGACATTGCTGGTACAAACTTGGAAAGCTGCTACAATAACACGATTTGTGTTAGCATGTATTTTCTTGAATGATAGGAAGTCTACATTAAAAGGTATGTTACTACTTAGGCACTTCAATCCTGAACGATTGCCAGAAAACCAAATATTTTATTAGGGAAACCCCCCCAAAAATTGAGGATTCAATCCTCAACAACTGCCAGAAAACAAAACACTTTATTAGGAACAACCCGAAAATTATGAGGTAAACATTAGCACGTTCTGCGAAATTATGGAAAAGTGAGATGTTGTTTAGAATGTGGTTGCGATAATACATAAGTACCTAAAAATATAGTTGTGCCTATTTTGTGTCTTTACTCCAGTATTTTCTCAATCTACAAAAAAGACACAAAAGGAAATGGAGACAACATTATTGCTTTTATATCTTGTGGAATAGCTCCACAGGATTGGTCGATTACCATGCAGTTCAGCTGTGTATGCTGTAACTAACATCTCTGAAGTACAGAGTAGGACAATCAATTATTGATGTACTCCATTATGAAAAGGCAAATGAGTAGCTGGACAAACTGATCTGGATGAGAGTTAGTACATGATTGTAGCTGAGATACACATTTCTTTAGATGCACTGTATCTCAGCAAAGGTTTATTGTACTGCATCAGGTATGTATTCATCTTGTAACATAAATAATGCCTATGCTGGAATGTAGATAACAATAAATGTGAAGGAAATCTGTACACATTTGTTAGAAATATACTCATTACATGGCCTTTTTTACTAGAAATGAGTGATACAGAAGATTTAGGGTAGGCATAAAGTATAATGTGGTGTGCTATGTACACATGTTCCATGGAAAGATCCTTTGATAGTACTTTTAACATTTCCCCATTGTTTGATTAACAACATTATTAATGACCCTGGAATTTATTATGTTTTGGGGGTAGGGGGAGAGATGAAGTCCTGCTACGGAACAAACTAGAATGGAACGTAATCAAGGATGTAGCAAGAAATGTATATGTTGCACTGAAACCTTGTACTGCTGCTCACCCATCATTAAAAAATGTACCCGAACTTCAAAATGCTACCCCTAACAACTTCAGAAAGTGACATAGTATTGTCAGCTGTTGCCATGTACAATCATAAAAAGACCATTTCTAGAGGTGCATTCCTGTCCAAGTAAGCTTGGTTTGTATAATTCATTACAGCAGACCCTAGGCAGTTCTAAACATTTTGTGCTACTTGAGCCACAATATTCAAGAGATTGAGAGAAAGAGAGAGAGATAGAGAGACAGAGTCTGGGAAAAATGAGCATGCCTAGCTATACCCTTGAAAGTAATGTTGGTTGGAAGACATAGTTCAGTATCTGTTAGGATACAATAAATAATATTCTATTCTTGTTACTCACTTAGTTTTGTAACCACCCTTGCTATTTACTGCACAATGTTTAATCTTTACAGCTTAATCCATATTGAGTATTGGGAGCCTTCCTTTACTGCATTATCTGTACAACAATGTGTACTTGTGTTATTCTTATATGTGTTATCATTTTGTCTTTCAGTAAACAGTATGCCCCTGAGACGTAGACTCCCATTCTCTGAGGCCATAAATGAGCTGATTATAGATGCACTCAGACAACACCGTGTGGTCCTGCTGCCAAAAGGGAGGGAAAGAATAGCTGAACGTGCAGACCTCTGGGATGCCCTTGTCCAAAACATCAACAGGATGGGCCAACAGAGTCACATGTACGAGCAGGTGTGTCACAGAGCTACTGACATGATCCATGTAGCCATGAAGTGTGCAGCTGAACTGGGACATGATTGTGAGGTCACGAGTGGTGGGCCTGCAGCAGAAAACCCCTCCACATCACTGAACAATTCCTGGCAAATATTGCCACTCAGGAAAGCTCCAGGCAGTCTATAGGCCAGCATGTCCTTGATGTGAGTGGCACTCCTGCTACTCAAGAGGAGTATCCAGGTAGGCTGTGTTTGATCGGCAGTAGAATATGTTTGCAGTCAGTCTGTAATACTGTATGTATTTTTAATGTGTGGCAGGTTGCTTTACTGATGGAGTTTAAGTAAGACAGCTGCAGTGTTCAGGTCCTTTAACTGTCACAGAGGTATTCCTGGCACACATCTCCACACAGGACAGCTCTCGGTAATTCTTGCGCCAATATGTTCTGGATGTGGGTGCCCCTCCTGCATCACTTGTGGTGCTGCCAGGAATGCTTTGTTACATCATCATTAAAACATTTCTGCATTCTGTCATAAGTGTATATAGTTGTGTCAAGCTGTATGTTTGTTGGTGTGGGGTATTTCAGATAGCTGCAGTTTAATGCTAATTTAAAGGATGTTAGCCACATTCCTAATAACATTTATTTGAGCGTACATATAGATGAGTCGAAGTATCACCCCTGTTGTACAGTTAAATATGTGATTCTGTTGGCATTATGTCTTCCTTTACTTTTCCTAGGACAACTGTGTCAGGGATTCAACGTGCAAGGACTGCAGCAGTAGGTAAGTGGACTATGCTTTTTCTGTACTGTAGATATATATATATATATATATATATATATATATATATATATATATATATATATATATATTTTTTTTTTTTTTTTTCCCGACATATCTGCTATACTGTCCTCTCAGGCCTGCTGTATGTATTTCAGTACTGTTTGTATACCTGTCCACCGCACAGGTTTTTTTCTGAATGTCAAGGTGTGGTAATCATATTCCGGGCCTGTATTTAAGATCATAGTAATTGAATGGCCGATTACTGTGAAGTCAATAATGATAACAAACATTAAATAATTTGACACAGATCTCGCATTCAAACTGCATACCCTTCAGATATGTCATGCTGAAGCAAAACCTGTTATTCCATCAGCTGTATATGTTTGTAGGAGCATATTATGTAACATTTGTTCATATTCTTTAGCCTTTGTACAACCACTATTTATGTCTTTGTCCAAACTTCTTACTGTAAGTGGTTGGCAGGTTTAAATGTCTGTAATAATGACAGCAGTGTAAATTGCAACATAGTAGTGCAGTTACTAATGCCATCCTGTTTCTTTTTTCGTATTACAGGTGAACATGGCAGTAGTTCTGTGTCCCTTGTGCCACCTGATGTCAGTGTCTCATCACAGTCTGATGATGATGTGGCCATAGTGAGGCAGAGTCGGAGGTTGCAGAGGCTAAATCTGACACAGACGTTGATATCCAGCATCCATACTCAGGATCCTCAGACACAGCTAGTATGCCTACACATACCCAGTCCACTGAGGCTACAAATATTGGACAGTTGAAGGGCGAGGACATAGACCAGGGAAGTGTGGCTACCATGGCTTCAGTGCCTATTGCCACTGCCTGTAGACAAACTGTTGGTGCGGTGCCACACAGGTGGATTGATAAGGGTTATCATCAGAGGAGCTTCCCCCACCACCTGATGCAGGTGTGTCTTCATATGTCACACAACTTTTGGTTAGGACTGTAATGGAGGCACAGGCATGTTCAGAACATCACTCCAGGAGAATGCTCATGGTTTTAGATGCAGCACAGTCTGACATCTGTGACTGCCTCCACCATGTTGTTGATGCACTGGATCGGTTCAATGACATGTATGAACGGGATGTGGCTGTGAGGGAGTGCAGAGCATCTCTCATGGAATGCACATTTTCTGTGCTGGAATTTCAGCTGGGAAGGGAACAATGACCTCTTGGGCATAGGTCAGGGACTACATCTGCTGAGAGCCAATGGGGTCATGCCCGATCAACCTCCTGTAGTGGCAGTATGTCCACTGCTCTATTCTTAGAGGACAGTGTGCTGTTCACACCCAGATGTAGCAGGCCATGGGATTGTGGTCCTGGCTGCTCCCATGGAGGGAGGACATCCAGCAGACATCAGTCACCCTCAAGTAGTAGCACACCATCTAACCTTGGCCATGGAGGTTTCAGTGTATCTCTTGGCAGAGCCAGTTCTCATGGTTGGGGACAAAGGTGATGAAATGTCAGCTCTACCATGCATGTCTCACAGCTGTCTGACATACAGATACATATTGCTAGCACTGAGCTTGGCTGTGTTCATGCAAACACTCACACACCGATGTCACATTGAGGGCACCTACTGACACACATGCTACATGTTCCCTGTTAGCTGCTCTCCTTACTGACTCACTCACCTTTTGTGTCAGCCTAGGCCTCCTGCATCCCCACAAGCCAGCCTGTGCCACTGTGCCACATCTCTGTTGTCTATCCTTTGGCTTCAGGGATAGTAAAGTTATACGTCTGATGCACAGGGTGAATGCCTACATTTAATAATGTATTTTCTATGTCCATTTGTGCTTGTCTTGATAATTGTAGCTGTCAGTTATATTGAAGTTAGCCAGTTAGACAACTTTTAGCATAATAATTCCTCTAGTTTTGTAAAGCTTGCAAAATCAGTCAATGACATGTGTCTCATTATTATAGCTAACCTTCATTTTCAGGATTGTTTAGTGCTAACTTATGTGTGCACATCCAAAGTTAACCCATCAGATTCTGAGATCTGGATTGTATGTCAAGACTGCTGACAAAGCTTAAAGTAGTAATACAGTATAATGTTTTGCTTTTTTCATGCAGATCACCATAGCTTCCAAGGTTCATAGGCTGTGACAAGGGTATTATCTTGATGATGTTTAGAAATGTAGCTGATACATCACAATATAATATGCAAAAGCATGTATAATGCATGCCCATGATTCTTAGAGAAAGGATCACCCATGACCAGCATAGAATCAGCAGTGATCCATGGCAGATAACATGTTCACATCAAGTCAGCCAGCATGTGCTCAGACAGGGTAATGGATATGCTCTGCTTCACATACATTGGAATCCTAATGCAGATGACTGACAACCTTTGAGACATGTATGTGCCTACCCAGCATGTCCTATGTATGTCATACTGTACATTGAGGTCCCTGGAACAGGTGACTGTGGTCCCATATGACATAAGGATGTGTAGAATATTAATCGCATTTGGCCCCAAAACAGCCATGTAATGCACACATATTCTGGCTCTAACATATATATATATATATATATATATATATATATATATATATATATATATGGGATTACTGTTTTTGGTCAAAGTTTCAGTACTTCGAACTTCATTTGTACGAACCCACTTGATCAAAGTAGTGAAACTTTGAAAACTGACTACAGAGATCTCAATACTGCGCGAAATGGGGATATCCCCATTTCCTCGCTGTAGTGCGATCTCACAGTTGAACTCCGCCAATAAACTGAAATGTCCTGACTTGTAAGTAATAAACCAAACCAGCTCCTGGAAAACCTAGTTCTTTATTGAACCAAGCACTCGAAACAACAATAGACAAAAACAACAAAAAACTGTTTCACTAAGCGCTTTCACCCATTGTAACAGTTAGGCATCATCAGAGTAAAAAAAAACATTTAAATCTTCGGCTTTTAAATAAACTCAAATGCACATGCCCCCTGCTTAAAACCAATCACAACTCTAAAACAGTCAAACAATTAATGTGTGCATTTATAAATGCAATTAAGTGTAATTAAATAATGTATAATTCTAAATATGTTTATACTAAATAGATAAATAAATGAATAAGTGAATAAATCACTATAATAACATATGTGTAAACTATTAATAGCAGCAAAAAAATTGTTACCATTTATAGTAACCTAAAATATATCACTTTAAAAATAAAAACATTGAAAACATTAAAAACATTGAACAAACTGACATTTCATATAAAATCAAGCAACCTGAACCCCAATTACAGTACACTAGAGCTGTCTCTAAATAATATACTATAAATTATTTATAAGAAGCATTTACTATAAGTTGATAAATCACTGTTCAAATTGTGGTGTTAAATACAGTAGGACCTGTATTTTAATATACTAGACAGTGAAATATAATCATTAATTCCTGGTGACTTAGATGCATCTAACCTAAGCTGCCACAAACACTCTTTAACTTCCAGTAGGGTCTTGGCGTCACCGCCTCTATCATTAAGTGGGATTCTATCCACCACAAAAAATATGAATTTTTTGAAGTTAATACAAGACTGACTGTGTGTATATAGAGCATTAGATAGTCTCTTATTCCTAATGGCTCTAATATGCTCCAAAATTCCGAGTCTTAATTTCCTGATAGTTTTCCCTACATAGAAAGTAGGACAGCTCAGGCAAGTGGCAATGTACACTACCATTTTGGTGTTGCAATTGCAATACCCCGGACATCTAATGGTCCTACTAAAGTTTTGAACTACTACATAAGGACCATTATTGATGTACTTGCAAGTGCTACAGAAGCCACATTTGCTCATTCTAGAATTCTTGTAAATCTCTAAATTAGTTTCCATCTCCATCAATTCTTTAAGATTTTTACCTCTACTGTAAGTAAAAACTGGTGTTTTACCAACTATAGCTGTAATGTCATTGTTAAAAACACTTTGTCATGTGTTGGTTATAATAGTCTTAATTTGTCCAGCAACTTCAATATATGGTAAAATCATAGCCCGTCTCATGTTGTCATCATTTGTTTTATCGGTGTTAGTGGTGTTTTCACTAACATCTTTAAGCAAGCCTCCTTTAAGTATTGGTTTAAAGACTGTATGTCTTTTCACCTCTATCTCTGATCATATGTTCATCAAAATATCATAAGGATAACCTCTCTCAATAAACATATCTACCAATTTTGATAGTTCAATTTCTAAACGCTTGTCATCACTATTAAGTCTGGACAGCCTGACCATTTGACCTTTCATAATGTTCTTTTTTTGAAAAAAAGGATGACAACTCTGAAAATGCAAAAAGGAATTAGAATATGTCTTTTTTCGATATATACTGGACTTTAAAATGACTTCATCCTTTTCTTTGTACAATAATATGTCAAGAAAGTCACAACTTTCTCCATGTATCTTATGAGTAAACTTTAAAAAAGATGTAGTGGTGCCCAAGTAAGTAATAAATTCATGGATTTCTTCCTCTGTCCCCCTCCAGAAAATCAATATGTCATCAAGGTAACGCAGATATAATATTACCTTGTGCATGAAGTCAGAGGTGAAAACCCATTGTGTCTCCCAATCTGCCAACACTAGGTTGGCGTAAACTGGTGCACACCTGCCACCCATGGCTACACCAGTGACCTGCTTATAAAGCTCACCTTCAAATATAACAAAATTGTTGGACAAAATAATTTCTGTTAGTTCTACAATTAGACTATGTTTAATCGTATGAAAACCACTGTTTTTCTCAAGGCAGTTGTTAAACATATCAAGACCCTGTTCCTGAGGTATGATGGAAAATAAGTTGATTACATCAATAGTGACCATTAAAAATTGTCCATCTAGATGTGTGTTCCTAATCACATCCAGTCAGTGCCAAGAGTCGCTCAGGATGAGTGGTAATCATTTTGTAATGTTCTTACAATGAAAGTCAACATAGGAAGCCATAGCTTCCGTTTTAGAGCCCTTGGCTGAAACTATCGGGCAAAATGGTGGATCATTAAGGTTTTTGTGAATTTTTGTGATCCCAAAAATGGAGGGGGTCACTGGTGAGTCAACAAAAAGATAATCATATTCATTCTTGTCAATCACCCCCTCCATTAACCACTCATATAAATGCCAATCTATCTTAGTGTAGGTCCTATTCATTTCATTTCTCGAGAATCTAGTGTAAGTAGCAGTGTCATTCAAAAGATTTAACATCTTGTTAGAGTAATCAATTTTAGACATAATCACAACACCTCCCCCTTTGTCAGGTTTCATCACCCTATAATAGTTAGTAGATGTTAATTCATGGAGACAAAATCTCTCACCTGAGGTTAAATTGTCAGTAAAAGTTTTTGTCCCCCTAAAAAACCTCCTTAGTTGTGATTCACACATCTGCTCAAAGATGTGTATAGTAGAATTGACAGGGGGAATAAAAGTACTTGACCTCTTAAGAGCTGTGATGTTATCTGTCCATGGGCTGTGGTATATCCCCATTTCCTCACTGTAGTGCAATCTCAGAGATGGTATATTTAAGTAAGAGGATGTGGGGGGTGAAAAGGGACTTGCCCCCCTGCAAAAGCATGCTTCTGTTGTATTTTTTTTATTTGTGAGGAGATCGGGTGCCTAGACTTCAGCGAAAGTGCACTTTCACTGAAGTGGGGTTCTACTTTTCGTTTTCAGTTAAGTGACAATTCGTTGTAAAGTAGTAGACCCATATACATATATATATATATATATATATATATATATATATATATATATATATATATATATATATGCACCTACACACACACACACGCACGCACGCATGCACACACACACATATATATATATATATATATATATATATATATATCTACACACATATATATATATATATATATATATATATATATATATATATATACATACATATTTATATACATATATTTATATATATATATATATATATATATATATGTGTGTGTATATATATATATATATATATATATATATATATATATATATATATATATATACATACACAGAGCCCATGACTGAACTATTATTCATGACAAATTCCCTTTCCCAATAGGCCATTACCATATTGGCCACACTTGCCCCGCAAAGAGAACCCATTGGTACTCCTACTTGTTGGAGATAGAATCTATTGTTGAAAGAAACATAATTGTTGGATACAATGATGTCCAACAATTCACTCACCAATTGGGTCTCAGTAGCAGGGGCTAGTTTAAGGGACATCAAGGAAGGGATCCATTCCAAGGCCACCGAGTGAGGAATGGAAGTGTATAAATCCTTTACATCAATGGTTAAAAAATAACTATCCTCAAAAAAAGGTGTAGAGTTGAACCTGGCTAAAAAAGACCAAGAATCTTTACTAATTTGAGATTCAGTAGCCATGTATTTTTTTAGAATGGAATCATCTACTTTGGCAGCGGCGTATGTAATGCTGCCTCTAGCACTTACTAGTGGATGCATGGGGGGATTAGAAAGATTTTTATGTATTTTGGGGGTACCGAAAATTACTGGAACCTTGAATACAGGAAGAGAAATGAGGTATATTAATGCATAATTGGGGAATATGGTACTCTGGGTTATTTTTAAATAAGCAAGAACATATTTTAATAAAGGGTATGGTGATGCATGTTTGTGCAGTTGTTATAACACCCATGGATTTGTCAGCAGTCATTAGTGGCACAAAGATGTTTTGACACACATCATCTGCTATTTTTGGCATTTTGATATGTATTTGTCAAACAAGAGGGGAGACATCACTGACACATCTATTACCACACAGGTGATAGGTGTGCTGCTTGAGGTGAGGTCTCCCACTTTGTCTGAGTATTGGTGGTCTGTGATCCAATTTGCAACCCACCAGTTAACAGAAGATATGATATTCACCTTGGTTAGTTTCTCATTGAGAACAAATGTTGGATTGCACTGAAGTGCCTGGCCAAGGCAAAGTAAGATTGCACAGCCTCTGCTCACAGTCTGGATTTCCCACTTTTTGCAGGCACAAGCTACCCATGAGAACAGCTAACTGGAACAAATCTCCTGTTTGGACGTCACCTATTTCCTTTTTGTGTGAGATAAATGCATATTTTTTCCATTGCCTTAAAGCAAAGGTTGAATACAGTTATGGAACTATAATTCCAGTTGTATGTTGCCTATCCTACATTGTGTGGGTGGGAAATGGTCACTGTATTCCATTCATTGTGGACATCAGCAGCACTCATACCATGGATGAATATGGTGTCTAGTGCAGTAGCTCACTGTTGCAGAACATGAAGAACACAGCCCAGAATGTCATCTGCTCCCATGGATCCTGTGCTCCATGTATTGGAGTGAGCAGTGATAACTTCCATTTTGCAGACACCACGGTTTGGAGGTGATTATACAAAAATGTAGCAAGCTTGGTGTTGCGAGGAGGGACACTTTCAGCCACCTGTATCTGCTAGCAGGTGTGGAATTTACAGTGGGTCAGTGTGAGCAGTACCATCCAGAACTACTTCAAAATACATCTGAGTGATATATATTAGCTTGCAGATGTAAATGGTGATAGGCTTATGGTTATGCCCAGATATGTGTCATAAATTATTATCATAGTTGCTATACTAGGATTCTTCAAGGTGTATCATTGCTTAGGGTACACTGAGGTGAGTGGCCTTCATGGACTGTTTTGTACATGTTGTACTTGTAAACAGCATCTTCTGTCACTTACTGTAGAATATAGTAATGACAGATGTACAGCAGTATGGACTGTATTTCTGGCGGATCTGTCTTTGAGCATACCAGACACAGCTGTGTATATGCATCAGGGGTGGCTCTTGCCATCAGACTGCAGGACTGCAGCCCTCCCAGCAAAAAGATTCAAGTTTGGAGTTTGGTCATTGACTCATTAAAAAAAAACATGTTTGTTTATTGATGTGGATGTACTAATGTAAGCGAGTCTAAAGGTGTTGCAAAGTCCCGGAACTCGAACTGCGCATGCTCGTCAAGTTCTATTTTTTTTTTTTAATTTATTTTAATTAGCGATGTGAACATCAATAGACTGCTTTACAAGCAGTCCAGATATGAAAGAAGGCATCAGTATGATGCCCAGAAATCTATGCAGTTTTTAACCGAACAGTAAGTAGAAGGGGGTTTGGACTGCCATGATCGCAGGCACATACTTAACGTGGACAGCTGGATTGCTACTGATAGGTTCTCACTCTATTCTCAAAAAAGAGAGTGAGAAACAATCAGTAGTAGCCTGTAGCACATTAAGCACAGTACTTACTTGTGGTATGTAGTATGAAGACTATCTTATTGTTTCTTGTTCAAGTTGAAGACTTGAAGTGCCTGTGCCTTATCTTTGTTTTTTTTGGCTAATCGGCTTGCTTCTGCCTTTTGCCTTGCTTATGACGATCAGCTGCACATTGAATCAGCAATCATACAGAGAGGAAGAAAAAGTTCCTTGAAGTAAAAGTTATTAAACTGAGGTAGGTGTCGGACTCGGCTGGCTCTGTACAGATGAGATGTCCATGTATTTTTTTTTTTTGTACAGTCAGTAGTACTCTCGAATGCAGCAGTGAATCTGCACTAGATAGATTCATAGATAGATGATATGACGTCATTCTGTAATATTGTATTGCCGTGTGTCAATCCTCTCTATAAACTAGAAGTTTGGAATAAAAATGATAGAGAAATATGACCACATTTGTAGTATGTCTGCGGCCAGGCATATTATAGCCTTTAAAGTTAGCAATGCAATGCATGCATTGGTATAATGATTGGTCTCTAATTAATAATCTCAATCTTCATGAGGGTTATAATATTTTATGGTAACAGAGAACCACTTTGTTTTTAGCCTCTGTGTACAGTGTAGGTTTTAGTGAATATGACTACTGATTGTTTTCCCTGCTCCAGTTTAAAAGAGCTATGGTTTGCATAAGTTGTTTATTGTACAGTAGCATGACTTGTGAACCATTGTTAGTGTATTCCTCCTCCTCCTATTGTTATTAAGCCCCTCAGTAATTACTTTCTGGCCTCACCAATAGCTAATGAGAGAGAGAGAGAGAGAGAGAGAGGAGGGGGGGCAAAGTGGTGCCCACTACTATGTTGCTATTTAGGGGTGTTATACTATAGGTTGTTTGTTGAGTAAGTATGTAGTTGCAATGTACTTACAGTTGCATGAAAATTTTAACTGTTATTAATGGGGAGGGGGTCAAGGTGCATGGAGAGGGCTGCCTTTCTTATCAAAACTCCTCTCCACCCACAGCAAAGAAAGCTCATTAACTGCAGCCATTCCAGTATTGTCAAAAGGGAAGAAATCTAATTTCAAATTTTAGGCTGTCAGTTCCCACAGCAATGCAAATGCAGCTGCATTATAAATATATAACAACATATGTAATAAAAAGTGTATTAATAATGCTGTTAGGCACCTAGCAAGCCTTGAAATATTCATTGAAAAGTGGAAATGGAAGGCCTATGTTTTTAACACAAACGTATCCAAGTAAATAGCCCAGAGTAGTATCTTCTGGGTGCTGAGGCGGTGTGACTGTCAGAACTATTTATACATAGCTTAATCTCCAGTCCTGGTGTGGCATTGAAATGCTTATTTTGTAGAACTGTTCTAATCAGATCAGTCCTTCCCAGAAACTTTTCAGATATGTAAATTTTTTTGACTTGCAGTGAAGTGTAAATTGCGTAGTAAGGCTTACAAGCATGTGGGAACTTAATTAGCTGAGTGCATGGCATTTAATTATAGGCTCTAAACTCATTCATTCAACATTGTAGTGGAGTGGATAGACAATGAAGGAAAAAAAAAAACAAGAAAAATAGTTTATATATAAACAGCTTTGCTGGACAGCATGTGAAACTATCTAAGAATGGCTTTGTATGTTATGGATTTTTCATTTCCTTGCCCCCCAAAACACCAGCCTCCACATTATGCCTATCTCATTTGTTTAATGACTTATACTTAACTGGTTCTTGGGGTCTCAAATGTACTGAGTAGAATTCTGCAGCCCACATGTTAGCTAAATAAATCAACAATAACACTGATATTTTAAGTCCCCAAAACAGATAATCTTCTTAGTGGCTGCATTATCCTTTATTTTGAATATCACATATATGCTGAATAGTTTTTTTTTATTCCTTGTATTATGCAATACTTATATTGCAAGTATTGTGAATACTCAAGAATAGTTTTTGTCTTTGACAACCTGTAATGGGTGCCACTTACTTTCAAGATAAGTAGCATTTCTTTTATTAACTTTATCCATTCTCATAGGGTCATAGCTTCATAGGAGATTACTAGGCTAACGGCTCAAGAGCCCTTACAAGCCTAGCCATTATTATCTGGATTTAACAGATTATCAATACCTAAGGGCTAGAAGATGGTTTAGGTTTGTGCCTATCTATGCCTTTGGGTATTTTACAGACTGCCCCTGTCCATAAGAGACAAAGATACTTCCCCAGGATTGAATTTACAATTCTCCATCCATTGATCCAAACTGTATTTGAAGAGGGTCAGGGAAGGGCTCTACGTTACATGAATTAGAACTGCAGTGTGAGGAGAAGTGGTTTGAGTTGAGTGCTGCTTGGTTTTTTATATTTGATTTTGATGGCATTCAAGTAATGTATTTTAAAAATAAATTATTTTTTCATGCCTCAAAACCTTTTTGCTTCCATCTAGATATTAACTAAGCTGTCATGTAACCAATGCATTGAAATATTTTTTTCTTCTATGCTTCATTTTCTCTTGATTGGGCTCTCATAATGATGGTTTGGCACCGAGGACAGCATATTTAATTAATGTCCCAGTTTTTACATTTTTTAGCATATGCTCCACTCCTTTCTAGTTGGCCACATCCCTTCCCATTGGCCCCACCCATTCAGCTGTCTCCTGCAGACCCCCCTTTGATTTGAAGGCACCAGCCACCATTGATATGCATTTGTGTAGATTTGTAGACAAGGCATCAGGGTGTAACTTATTACAGCTGTCAATTTCCTTTGTGGAAATCTGAGCTTGGGCATTGAGCATCCCATTCCTTAGGAAGATGTAGTTACCTTGGATAATGTTTTTGAACCTGAATCTTTCTGTAGGGAGTTCATTAGATATTCCAAACTCTACACATACTTCTTATGTTTGGATTAACAGTGCAGGCACTGCACATGTGCCATTACATTGTTCACTCATATTGTTGATGAACAGGTCTGACATATTACAGACCCATATAGGGTGGTGCACTATTTCTTCTATGTCATTTCAGTTTTCAAAATCCACTTATGTTTGTGCAAGTGAGTTTGTCCTCCTATAATTATCTGTGTGAGGCATTATATGCACTGGTTAAAAAATCATGTCAACTAGTCTTGCAGGGGAAACAGAGGAAAACTGATAGGTGAGGATGTAAGGTTTAAATCTTGTATCTGCATAGAAAATGCTAAAAGGAGGGATATATGTAATCTGAGTGGTATTTTTATGGGAGTAACCTATGGTGTGTACATCTGGAGGTTCTTCTTGGGGTGGAACTATAGTTCTGTCATTGATCCATTAAGTGTTGTAATTGCTGCTTGTTATGTAACAGAATGTATGACAACTAGTTGGAGTTGGTGAGCATCTGTTCTGCTACATACCAGCAGCTGATTGCATTGGAAAATAAGTGTATTGTCATTTCTGTAATATGAAGACAAAGTGTTAAGGCATATGCTCATAAACCACAACACAGCAGGTAATCCAAGGAAACACTGTTAAAGCTCACACTGGCTCCAGAAACACTAACCTTCAAATAGACACTCCTATTGTACGCACTTGCCACAAGTGTACAGGTGTGATTTCTATAAAAACAGATGTCATCCTAATGTTCTTATTCTTTTGGCTACTACCATGATGGGTTACCACAGCACGTCATCTGTTTCCAGTTCCTCCTTTCCTCTGCATCTTGTTCTGTAACACCAGCCACCTGCATATTCTCGGTCACCACATCCATTAACCTTATTTTATCCCTTCCTGTTTTCATCTTACCTGCCAGCTTCATTCTCAGCATCCATCTCCAAATATACCCAGCATCCCTCCTAAGCACATGTCAAAAGCAATGCAATATCATCTCTCTGGACTTGAGTCCAAGCCATACAACCTTGAGCTGACACTCTAATATACTGATTACTAATCCTGTTCATCCTCAACATACCCAGTGAAAATCCGAACATCTGGATTTCTGCCAGATCTTGCTATGACTCCTGCATTTTTGGCAGTGTCACCATCTCCAAACCATAAAACATAGCTGTTCTCAGTACACTCTTGTAGACCTTCCCTTTCAGTGTTATTTGTACCTGTTGGTCACAAATCACACCTGACACTCTTTTCCACCCACTCCACCATCCATGCACTGTCTTCTTCACTTCGTTTCCACACTCAGCATTACTGTGAACTTTAGCTTCCAAGTATTTAAAATCATAAGTCTTTGCCAACTGTACTTCCTGCAGTCTCACCACTCCTCTATCCACCCTCTCTTTCACACACATATATTCTTAGTCCTTATGCCTTCATTACTCTCCTCTGTATAACAAAACTCCACCTCACCAGGGTCTCCTAAATATGTTCTCTGATCACAATATCATCCACAAACTTCATAGTCCATGGGAACCCCTGTGTGATCACCTGTGTCAACCTGTCCATCACCATTACAAAGAGATTTCATGATGTTTGTGCATAGCATAAAAAGGAACATCACTGTTGTCTGTCTGATATTGCATAAGGTGACATCTACCTCTCTGCCAGGCCATTGTGTGCCCATGGCCTGTTGTGAACAATACGTATCCAATAATCTGATATAGCTGATGACATCAGCAGTGTCTGTTGTAGACATGAGGTCAGTGTACCATAGGCTGTTGTAAAATGCTCTATATAACATCCACTAACAGCTCACACACAAACAAAGATGACTGCAGTGGGATTAGAACCTCTACCGATCTAAGTTTACAGACTAGAGAATGCAGCACTTAATGTACGTGCCACAGAACAATACTTGTTTTAACAGGACTGCAGTTGATCTTATAGTAGATGACATCAGCAGGCCCTGTGGGAAACAAGAGGTTGGAAGAATGCTAGACATGGATGTTTTCGCAAGCACAAAAGCAATGCAAAACCATGCCATTTCCAAGGCAGTGTTGAATACACACTCCCAGTCTCCTTTATAGAGAGAGAGGCAGACACACACACGCCAAGTTAGCTGCAGTAAGATTAGAACCCCTACTTAAGTTTTCAGGCTGGAGAACACAGCACTTAATGCACAATGCCACAACACAAATCTCAGTTTAATATGACTGATGATGATCTTATAGTAGATGACATCAGCAGGCCATGTGGGGAACAAGAGGTTGGAGGACTGCTAGACATGGATGTTTCTGTAGGCACAAAAAGAAAGCAAAAATATGACAGTTTCCAAGGCAGTGTTGGACTCCCACTCCCACTATACCTTTTGGAAACAAACACACACACACACACACACACACACACACCCACAGACTACTACAGTGAGAAGTGAATCCCTATCTATCTAAGTGCACAGACTAAAGAAAACAGTTTTTAATGCAAGCACCACTACACAAGTCTGATTTTAACATGACTGAATGTGAGCATATAGTAGATGACATCATCAAGGGATGTATGGCACACCAACTTGGGAGGCCTCCATAGGCACATCACTCCTTAGTGTCATCTGAGCCTAATACACTAACAGTAGTATACTGTTTAGAAGCCATAGCTGTGTAACAGCACAAGTCCTTTATTGAGCATATTTGGATGATTTCCTTTGGCAGTGCAAGCCTGTAAGCACAACTATATGGCCATTTCCATGAGGGAGCACACAACATTATATATTACACCTTTGTGTTGTGTTAGATGTATGTGTTGTAGAATTAAGGAGATCCCATGGTTGTACTGACTGTTGTTGAGGTTGGTCGTGAGGAAGCACATAGATGTTTCTTAACTGTCTGTGCAGATAGTTACACTGTGCCCTCACTTTGCAATGTTTCCACATCTGGGAAATATAGAACAGTAAGAACACAGATCTATGTATGTGATGTAATAGTTAGGATTCCTCTCAACTCTTAGAGCATGAAATCTGCACAAAGCCATAATTAACATGGCCAATATTGAAATGTTGCTCTTACAAATCTACATTGTTGATGGAATAGCAGGTTTTGCATTAGCATTCATTTATTTTCTGAAGGGTATGACATCCACAAATGAAATGTATTTCATTATTTTCTGACTTAATTCTCAATGATTTAGCAATAATTTTGTATAAACCAAGATTTTATGGGGAACAGACTACAAATGTTATGTAAAAATATGGACAGTTGAGAGCTATGATAGGCATAGCAAAAATGCTATGAGTATTACACTAAGTGTAGACGCATGTGCATTTCACTCTTCTACCTGTTTGCACATTGATAAGCAGTGTGCAAATGCAAGGCACATGGCTAACATTCAGCCTTCCTGTTATTTATTTATTTTGTTTATTTATTTTACATTTGTTAACCGGTATAGTCCACTGGACATTGTTCCATTTTCAGTGGAGGCCCGGGGAGAAAAGCTCCACAAGCGTCAATAAAATATAATAAAATAATACAATGTTTGCAAAGAAACATACATAGCAGACACAATTAAAAAGACAGAGATGTAAAACATCAAGATCATTGCTATAGAAACAAATGTGAAACAACTACTTAATTAAGATTGTAGGGTCTAATCCATAACAGTAATCAATTAATATTTTATTGTATGTATTTATATAGAAATAGTACCTAGACCTAACTATTCATCTTTAGGTTTGAGAGTAGAGGTGTGAGAATAGAAAGGTGGAGAAGAGTCTGGCATAGGGGAGGGTCTAGCCTGGTGTGGTGCAAGAGCATATGATTAATGAGATGCAGATTTAATGATTTTTTTTTAAATTGAAAGATGGAAGTGATAGTAGTTATATTACAGGGTAGAGAGTTCCAGACTTTGGATACATACTTAGAGAAGAGAGTGTTACCTGCTGTATTATTAGACTTAGTTACTGTGAGAATAAATTTGTTACTAGAGCGAAGAGTTCTGCTATTAGTGTGGAGGTGAAGTAAGTTTTGTAATGCAGGTTTTTTTTCTGGTTGATATAGTATTTTATGGGCCAGAGTGAGTTGGTTGAAATGCAAAGTTGAGGAAGTTCCAACCAGTTGAGCTGCTTTAAGAATGAGCAGTGGTGGGATCTAAATGAGGAGTCAGAGGCAAATCTAGCGATTTTGTTGTAGCACGAGTCAAACTTAGCTAGGTCTGTTTTTCTAAGGTTGATAAGAATAGGTGAGGCATAGAGGAGGGTATAAATAAGATGAGTGTGGGCTATTGTAACTTTTGTTTGTTGTGTAAAGAATTGTCTGTTTCTATAGAGGATACCTAGTTTTTTGTGTACTTTCTTGATGGTCTGGGTGATGTGAATATCAAACCTTAGCTTTTTATCAATCTTTATGCCTAGGAGTTTGGTGTGCTCTGTGGGAGAGATTGTAGTTTTGTTACTGGACCTGATATTGAAGGTGGTAGTTGATGAGGTGGACCTAGTGGGTTTAAAGAGTAGAAGTTTGCTTTTAGCAGGGTTTAGAATGAGTTGGATGTTGGATAGCCAGGTTTCAATAGAGAGAAAAGATTCTTATGTTAATGTGTGAAGTTCCTGTAGTGAGGAAGCTGCACAAATGAACATAGAATCATCTGCGTATTAGATGACAGATGCATCGGGGGTGGAGGAATGGAGCTTATTGGTATAGAGGGTGAAAAGCAGAGGGTCTAAACTTGAGCCCTGGGGAACACCAATAGTAAATGGAAGAAGAGGGGAGTTCTTGTTTCCACAGCACTGCCTGCTGATGGCCAGCTAAATAGTTTTGGAAACAGGCTATGGGGAGATGAGAGAGTCCTAATTCAGATAGTTCTTTGATAAAAATGTTATGTCTAACCATATCAAAGGCCTTTGATAGGTCTAGAAAGGTGACAGAGACAAATTTACCATTATTTTGATAAGAGTTTACTGTATTATAGAAGGACAATAAGGCTCTGGTGGTACTATGGAAGGGTCGAAAACCATGCTGGGTGTTTGACAGGAGCTTGTGTGTGCAAGTAAATCATTTGGAAGTATATGCACTTTTCAAGGATTTTTGCTAGAGGGGATAGAATTGCTATAGGTCAGTAGTTTATAAGTTCTGTGGAGATACTTCCTTTATGCATTTATTATGTTATGTAAATGTCTTACTGCAGCCAACTCCTTTGAGTACTCCAGGCTGTGACTTCACAATTGCTATGGGCATTCTATAACTCTTATCTGCATATTTCCTTTTTCTGCAGTTTTGCACTTCACACAAAATGTTTAAGCATTATTAAAACATTTTTCAGCATCCGATGCATTGGCAAATATGTATTAAAAATATAAAGATTAAAACATTATAGGACAGAGTCACAGTCTATAAAAAACACTAACTATTGCAAAAACAATTCCAAAACTTCAACTTACATCAAGATTTGAATACTAAACACCATTAAAGAATCATCAAGCAGGATGGCTGCCTTAGTCCCGTTGGCCACAGAAGCTGCTTTCAAAACTGGTGTCATTCCTCACACAACCACCTTAAAAAAATGAACACTGCTATCAAACAATGCACTGTATATTGTACAAGTCCTTCTATGACTTATATTTGGATGCAGACAAGTTAGTAGACACAACTCCTGTCATAATTATGATTATAACTATCCTGTGTTTGTGGGTGGGGGGAAATCACATTTAATGTTAACATACAAAGTAACCTGAAGTCAGAAACTGCAATGGACTAGAGTCACTTCCTAACTTCTCTCTTGAATGATGCAACAGTATTCAGCTCTGGTTGGACTGTGTGAGTGTTTCGTGCCTGATGCATAAAAATTACGTGTCTACCTGAAAACACCGGCACGCAAAAACACCGACAACAAGATAACCGACACCACAAAACCAAAAGTTCAAAAACACGAAACTTCACATGCCCGACAAACCACGATCCCAACAATCAACAAAACAAAACAAATACCTTTTCCGTAAAACACACACGCAACACAAGCACACCAAAAACCTTACAAACCTACACTAAACCTTACATACACATCTATCTATGCACTAACCTTAACCCAAACCCTAACCCTAAGGTCCGTCACTATCGCACACTCACCTAACCCATGCCCTAACCCTAACTCACTTAACCCACCCCTAACCCTAAAGTCTGTCACTATCGCACACTTACCTTACCGCACCCTACCTTACTGCACCCTAACCCTAACTCACTTAACCCTCCCCTAACCTTAAAGTCTGTCACTATCGCACACTTACCTTACCCACACCCTGACCCTAATGTCTGTCACTATCTCACACTTACCTTAACATGTCAGTGTTTTCAGCATTGGGATTTTCAGTCATTGGTCATCTCCATTGTCGATCTTCCGGTGTCAGTTATCTCGTTGTCGGCGTTGTCAGCGTTCGGTGTTTTCAGGTAGACCCAAAATTACATATGGTAGCATTGTAGTAATATTAGTGTGTGTACTCACATGTTAATTTAAGTTATCTACAAAAGCACCACTATATAGTGGCATACTGTAACAAGGTAAGACATATACAAGGATATGTCATAACAGTGTTCAACACTACAGTCTAGGTTCAGGCCTTACCTTGCAAAATTAGTTGACTGACACAGCATTATCTCAGGGCTTACTCTGATGCAAGCAGTACACAGCCAATGCACATATACATAAAGGTTGTCTGAGTTGCCTGGCATCAATTTTAACATATGTATTTGAGTTGGAGGAAGGTATTACAGCCTAGGTGGTCAGTGAATGTGCTATGCATTGTCTCTTAGCCAAAGCAAGGGCATACTGAACATGCCTACGTCTACCTACATGGAGAGCAAGTGGGAGTTCCTCCTCTGAGTCCTCCTGTGACTGTGGTGACCTAGGCACTGGTGGGGGATACGTGCCTGTTCCCCTTGCTGATCCTGCTGCAACTGTTTCCACAGGATGATATTGTGCAGCATACTGGAACTGTGACTTCAGAAGCCCAAACACGTGCTGTATGATGTTCCCAGTTTGTGCGTGTGCTTCATTATGGCATTTTTCCATGGGTGTGTGTACATTTCTGATGGGTATCATCATCCACAGATCCAGGGCATAGCCAGCATCCACCAGTAAATGGCCCTGTGGGATGTCACCCCTAGCAAACATCTGGTACAGCTGTGATGTGTGCCAGATATGGGAGTCATGATAATTGCCAAGGTTACCAGCACATACATTCAAGATGATCCCCTGGGCATTGCACATGACTTGGCAGTCAGTGGTATCCCTTGCGGTTAATGTATATTCACCAGGTGGTGACTTGATGTGTACATGAGTGCAACATATGGCACCCAGTACTTCAGGGTAGTGCACTACAGATAGAAGTGTTGCATGTTGCTGGTCCTCTCCTCAGCAGTAAGGGGACAACATATCTGTTCAATGGCATGTATAAGCATAGCATCCAGGAACTGGTAGAGTATCCTGCATACTAATGCCTATGACATCCCCATCATGTTCCCAGTTGGTCTTTGAAAATTACCTATAGCTAATATTCTAAGGGCTACAAAGACCTTAGTTTCCACTGAGATGTGTTCCTTTTGGTTGGCTCTAGCTCAGAGTTGAGACCAGCAGAGCTCACAGAGTTCTTGTAATGTGTCTCTGTCCAGCCTGTAGCATTCTACAATCTCCAGCTCAGGTAGCACCTAGATGGTTACCCTGTACCTGGATACTCTTCTCCTACTCAACCTAAGCCTATTGTCATCAGCACCAGCAGTACTGACTTCAGCCTCAAGCACATACAGATATAAAATAGCTGCAGCAACCCCTACTATCATGTCAATTAAAAGTTTCAAATCTCTATTCCAATGTTGTTGAAGTATCAAGGGAAAAGCAGACTGTAGGCTGTATGCATACTTTATACATTTCTTGATTAGGACCACCATCTGGTATTGTCTGTTTTAAATGACATTCACCTGCTTAGGATATAATTGACAGGATGTAGAACCCCTGCTGCAGTCTGTAGTGTTGTGTTGTGCCCAACGACGAGCCAGCAGAGTGCAGCTATAATAACAGCAAATCATGTAAAACATTTTGTAATATCATCCCTATTGTCTTGATACATACAGAATACGCTAATTACAGCTAATTGCACTTTATTTCTATGGCCTATAATAGCAGCATAATATGATTAAAAGTTGATGTACCCTGTACTTCAACTTAAGGCTATCTGCACCCTAGTCCAACACTTAACAATCATCGCCACAGGACTAAAGGGATATTAGCTGAGTGCAGCACCACTTACCTGGTTTGCACAATGCTCAGAAGTTCTTATCTATAGAGAACACACACCATGTAGGAGCTTGCACAAAGTGTACAGCCCTACATGGTCCCTGCTTCTAGTGATTCAACAAATCCATTCATTTTTTTACATCATTTACATAATAAGTATTTGCATGGTTTGCATTGCTTTGGATATCACTCATCCCTGACTGCATTTAATTTTGAGTTGAAGCTCTTTATTTAAGGCTTGATCACTTCTATTTTGTATCTTATTCTAGTATTACATTTGTTTTGTTTTAAGTTTTCTGCTCTGTTTTGAGTTTTAAGAAGTTCTTGCTAGGGTCAATTAAAAAAAGTTACCAAAGAATTCCTTTGCAAACTGTGAATAGCATCAGTTAATTAGTGGGAGGAGCTGTGAAACAGCATTGTTTTTCATTTAGAAATATCTGTATTTAGCTGAAATGTTTGTGTGGTTTGCATTGCTCTGGATATCACTCATCTCTGACTGCATTCTCCCCCCCCACCCAGTCCTTGTTGTGTTCTTAAATTTGGTGGCTTTTGAGTGGCCCACCCCTACTATAAATCTCATTTTGGACACTCCTCCCAGTCCCATCTCATCAGGTCCTTCTACTGAGTAGAACGAGATCATTTGAGAAGGTCCACCCCCTTAGTTTTTCAACCTTGAATTATATTGTTTCATTCCTGCCCACTTAACCTAAAAAAGTGCACTTTATTCATCTGCTTTTACTGTATTTGTATTTCTTCCTACTTTATTACTTTGTTTTGCTTTTGCTGCTTGTTCTTAAAAGTACTCAACTACATTTATTCTGCTGCATTTATTACTGCTTTTTACTAGCCTGATAAAATTGTAACTTATTCTAAGCCTTTTGGTTTAAGCACTTGGGCTTTAGGCCAGTTGTTTTACATTAGTAAGTTTTGTGGTCTACACTCTTGTTGCAGGAGAGGTAGCTTACATCCTTCTAAGTTGGAACTGCTGGTTGAAGGCTTAATGTCTGTTATTCTAAAAGTGTCTTAGTTCTGGTTTAATCATTTGCACTTCAGGCTAGTTATTTTACATTAAGAGAGAGGGTAGATTCTGCCCTCCTGCGCTGGGAATTGCTGGTTGAAAGCGTATTGTGCCTGCTTATCTGAACTTTTTCTTTCTGAAATTGGTGCACCTTGTTTGCTGTAGCATAGACGAGATTCAGACCTGCTGAATCTAGCTCTGTTTGTATAACTTGAGCACTAATCCAACCCATCTGTTTTGGAGTGGGTTCCTCTGCACCCTAGTTGCAGGAGTGTGCAGTTAGAACTTGTATGATTGAAGACTGCTGGAACAGGGCTCAGTTTGAGCTTTTTAATTGGTTAATCTGTTTAACTCAGTTTTATCTTGTTTACTACTGTTATATTCAAGTTTATATATGTTCTCCTGTGTTAAATTAACCTAAACAGAGCTTAAATATTTTTAGCATAGTCTGGTTATAGGTTTTGCTGTATCCAGATCTGTTTTTATGATTCCTGTGTGTCCTGCAATGCCATCTTGTTTTGGCTAGGGCCTGCCTGCACATAGTGGGAGTAAGTGAACTGGTTAGAACTGGCCTGTCATGGGGTGTTGAGTAAAGACCACAGGGACAAGGGTTGATCGATCAGTTCCAGTGTTTCTATTTTACTTCCATTTTTGTGGTACTTAAACCCATCATTTGAGTGGGTTTGCACTTGTTTGCCCATCAAGTACTGCCGCTGTACTCTTTTAACCCTTTGCAAGATATCGCAGTTGCATTTTTCCCTTATCAGCACTCCTATGTAAGTGAGGCCATTGCTTGCAGCTGCTGTATCTATTTTATCCAGCCCTACTCACACCTATAGGTACTCTCCTCAGAGACTACCTACTCTACTATCCCTGACCTCTCTCCACAGATTCTGATAACCATGGACGGACAATTTGCTATGGTTTCCCCTGCTAGTCTGGTTGATATGGGCATCCTGAGACAGTGCAGAAACTTCCTTATGTACACAGACAACCCTCTACTGCTACCATCTAGGAACACAATATGTTAGAGATGCAATTACATTAACAATCTAGACTCCCTGCTGTCTCAGTCAAAAGCCAGTACATCTGGCACTGAGAAGGTTGTCTGCACAAACACTATGAACACCACATCTCTAATACCACCCACATCTGTACAACACACTCCTACATATGCAGGGGTTCTCATCAAAAACATACATAAACAAAAGAGACCTCCGAAGCAAAAACACACATGCACATCACAACCCACAACACCAAGCATCATACATAGCGCACACGTCTGTGTCTCACAGCCTGTAAGGCCCATCCACATACCTAACATACTTGTCATAGGACACTATCATGAGATGCACAGATGTGCCCGTCACCAGGCTAGAGAAGGAGAAAGTCATGGTAAGTTGCTTGTCAGGTGCTAGAATCTGCCATATCATGCACGCAATCAAGTCTCTTAACAACAGATACTGTTATGACTATGTCATAGTCCATGTTGGTGTGAATGACTTGAAATGTACCTCTCTGGACTAGATGAAGAGAGACATGATTGAGCTCACTGAATATGTGTCCCAGGTAGATATGTTCCTAGCCTTAAGCAGCATCCTACCATCACTCATAATGATGCTTCAATACAAACAGAAAATGAATGACTTTAACAATTGGCTTAATTTCTGGTGTCATTCCAAGCGGATCCGGTACCTGACAGCCTGGGAGGACATGTTTGACAGACCATGATGCTTTTCCAGAGATGGCCTTCATCTGTCTCCCCTGGGCTTCATGCTTCTAGAAAAGGCTCTTGCATCCCCCATAGTACCAAAAGTCATGAACACAAAATTAACAACATGAAAAATTCTTCTAAATGAAATTTAAAGGTCATGCTGCTAAATACTAAGAGTCTTCACATGAAACTGCACTGATTGCAAGCATTCTTTACCTGGAGGATGCTGACATTTGTGCAGTCATTGAAACCTGGTTCAAAGCTATGGAGAGCACCGCAGCCTTACCAGGTTACTCATCCTACCATACTTTCAGACCCCAAATGGAGGGCTACAAAGCCAAATGAGGTGAAGTTTCAGTATTTATCAAAGACATACACACCTCCAGGCTGGTCAAACAGTATGACGCACAGGAGACACTCCAAGTACAGTTAACTGTTGACAAAGCACCTATTCAAATCATAGCTAGTTACAGACCCCCAAGCATGACTCAGGATGCCCACTCTACCTATCTGAACTTACTTGAATCCATCAAGATTCAACCCTCTACCCTGATCCTGGGTGACTTTAGCTACCTAATCATAAAGTGGAAGACCTCTTCTAGCCCAAACATGAATGCCCAGAGATTCCTCGAATTTGTCAATGCTAATGCATTGTATAAGCTGGTCGACCCCCCCCCCCCCTCCTACAAGAGGTGAAAACATCCTGGACCTTTTATTTATTTACTTAACATTTGTTAACTAGGAAAGTTTTGACTTGGCACAAACCCATTTTTCAGCAGAGGCCCGGGGAGAAATGCTTCAGATGGATGTGTTTGTAATGTGGGAGGAAACCGGTGTACCCAGAGGAAATCCACACGAATGCAGGTAGGACATGCAGACTCCACACAGAAGGTACCCCAGCCGAGAATCACACCGGAGAACCTCTTGCTGTGAGGTGACAGTGCTACCACTGCACCACTGCTGGTCCTAACCAACATGAGTAGCCACTGTAGCACCCCTACAGTGTTATCTTCCTTGGCAAGATCCGACCATAAAGTGATCACTTTTGACGTCATCATCTCTCCTGACCCCCCCCCCCTTGTCAGGGTCAAACAAAAACATTTTTCCAAAGCTGACTCCAATCTCTTCAGTGCAGGTATAAGCAACTTCACAGCCACCATCCCTTCAATTGGAGCTAGCACTAATGTCCAAGCCTACACCAAAAACCTCTATGAGCACCTACATAGCTGCATGGACTCAGCAATACATGACTGAACCAAATCATCTTCTTCAAGGAAGAGTAAACCTGTTTGGTGGACAGTAGCAATAAATAAACTCTATAATAAAAGAAAAAAAAATGCTGTTCAGGACCAAGAAGGAACAGGTGCCAATTGGAAAAAATCTCTCCTTTGTCTGAACAAGCAAATACGTTTACTGATGAAATCCTCTAAGGCTAATTTTGAGTCCAAATTGGCCACATCTATTAAGGACAATCAAAAGACCTTCTTCACATATGTCTGCAATCTCAAAGGTAACACCCAAATCTGCTCTGAAATGGTGGTCAGTAACACCACATACACAAATGCCGTAGATATAGCCAACCTGCTGGCAGACAGGTTCAGTGAAAACTTTACCCCCCAGTCTCCCCTATCAGTAAACCAGGACATCCCCAGCACCTGACCCCTCCCCTCATCACCAGGGAGCAGGTCCTTAATGCCCTCTTAAAGGCAAAAAAATATAGTCTCCATGGAACCCAATAACATCCATGGCTGTATCTTACATGAACTCAGGCATGAGCTCTCAGCTCCATTCGACATCCTATTCAACCAAAGCCTGAGAACCAGCTTCATCCAAGCTGAATGGAGGACAGCCACTGTCATCCCTTTACACATCCACTGACCCAGGCAATTATAGGCCCATCAGCCTAACTAGCCTGATCTGCAAGGCCATGGAAAGCATGATGAACCTTATAAACTAGGACATTGGCAACCTCCAAACACTTGACCCCACACAGTTTGGTTTTGTTAGAGGGAGATCATGCCTGTTAAACTTGGTCAACTTCTTCGAAACAGTCACCAAAGCCATGAACAAGGGGAAGATGGTGCACACTGCCTACTTTGACCTAGCCAAAGCCTTTGACACTATTCCCCACTCAGGCATAATAGATAAACTCTCCCAGCTAAGAATCAACCCATACATTAACAGATGGGTAGCTAACTGGCTCACTGATAGAACCCACTCTGTCAAAATAGGGGAAGCCACCTCTAGTAGTAGACCTGTAATGAGCGGTGTACCCCAAGGATTGGTCTTGAGACCTCTACTGTTTGGGATATTCTTTTCTGAGGTGCAAGCCAAAACTAGTGGTCTGTGGCTGACCAAGTTTGCAGATGACTGCAAGCTGGGCACTGTCTTAAATTTCCCTAGTGATGTGAACATCCTCCAAGAGGGCCTTACCCAAACTAATGACTGGTGCCAGAAGCATGGCCTCAAACTGAATGCCAAGAAATACATTATTATTTCCTTTGGGGAAAATGGCACCCTCACTAATTATCACATTAATAACAATGTACTAACTATAAACAATCAGTTGTGAGGGACTTGGGCACCCAGGTTGATAGCAACCTAACTTTTGACCACCACGTTGTCTCCATTGTACGGAAAGCTTTCTACATGGCCCATCTCATAAATAAGGGTATTTCATCCAGGAACAAGTAGATCATAACATCCCTGTATTCTTTCCTTATCAGACCCATTATCGAGTACAATGCCCCCTTTGGCATGTACCTTGCCAAGCACATGCAGCAGCTGGAGAGACCACAGAGGTTACTGATGAGGAAAATCCAGGGTCTCAAACACCTATCCTATACAGATAGGCTAAAAGCCCTGTCCCTCTACTCAGTCTTGTACAGACTGCTCAGAGGTGACCTGAGTCTGGGATACAAGGCAATCTCAGACCCAGCCTGGATGAAGTTGCTGCATATCTGTAAGTAAAACTCTACTCTTGTAACCCACATGCAAGGCCTTAACCTGGACTGAGATATTAATATAACTTGTTGGTGGGATAGATTTGTGTCCCAAAGACTCCCCATCTGTGGAAAAGACTCCCTCTCCATGTCAAGCAGGGTACCTCTCTAGCCCTCTTGTAGAGGAACCTGGATGACTGGATGGGAAACAGAAAATACACCCCTGGGATTCCACCTCTGTCCCTGCTGGACAGGGGAAACAGGTGCTGACTTTGAGAGAGCATGGGCCAAATTCTTGGCTAGGCTTATAAGGGCCTCCGGGTCAATAGCCTAGTATCATTATATGAATATATGAACCTAATAACTGTGCTGACAGCCTGGAAACTACACGGCTAGTGTCTGTGTAAGCTGGGTAACAGCACTGGAGCATGGAGTTAAAGATGCAATGCAGGGCATTATTGTAATTGTTGTGACAATATATCACACCAATCTTTTTAATTACATTTGTATTATTGTTTTTAAAATGTTTTGTGCATAGTAGCACATTGGGCAAATTTGTGCTAAAATAAAATCTATACAATTTATAGTGATTTGACACATATTCCTGATCCTTTTGGACATCCTTAGCCAGTCAATATACATTTCTACCTTTTTATGGGCATTCTGTCCATATTTCCAGACTTCTGTATGCCCTTGCTTCCATGTGGAAGATCTTTGCGAACACTTACAACATGGACATGGACACTGAGCTTGATCGAAGGAAGAACACTGAGGAAACTCTGAGCTATAATATATAACATTAAGTATCCTGTTTTTTGTTTATTTTGTTCTTTATTTCTTTGTTATTTATAGCACTTTGTGTACTGTGTATTTTTCTAGGTAGTTTCACTGTGTGTGAGGTATTAACTGGAAATTGCCCACTTTTATTAAGCATCTGTTGGGTTGTTTGTTTGTAATAACTTGTTGCAGTTAAACTCTTTTTTCTAGAGGCTCCTTTAGCTGTTTAAAACTTTCATTTAAAGGCTCACTGCTGCTTTTCAGGTGTGAGAAACATTTCTGCAGTTTGTTCTAAGTAGTGGGGATATTTGTAGCATTTCCATATTCAGGCTTGTATTTGGGCCTAGTGTTTGTGGAGGCTGTGTGTCTGAGCATATATTCAGGGACATCTTGGTTTAGCCAAAGCCATCAGGCATTTCACTGAGAGAGAATTGTTTGAGGTCATTGACTGACTTGAGGTCACCTGGACTACAGCTTAGACTAAGCACCTCATTGGTTCTTTTGAGATTTCTTTCTTAAAAACTGTCTCAGGTTTCAACTTTCTGTTACCTAAGAAGTTCATTTGTGAGTGTTCTGCCATTTCACACTAAGCTTGATCGAAGGAAGGACACTGAGGAAACTTGGAGCTATAATATATAACATTAAGTATCCTGTTTTTTGTTTATTTTGTTCTTTATTTCTTTGTTATTTATAGCACTTTGTGTACTGTGTATTTTTCTAGCTAGTTTCACTGTGTGTGAGGTATTAACTGGAAATTGTCCACTTTTATTAAGCATCTGTTGGGTTGTTTGTTTGTAATAACTTGTTGCAGTTAAACTCTTTTTTCTAGAGGCTCCTTTAGCTGTTTAAAACTTTCATTTAAAGGCTCACTGTTGCTTTTCAGGTGTGAGGAACATTTCTGCAGTTTGTTCTAAGTAGTGGGGATATTTGTAGCATTTCCATATTCAGGCTTGTATTTGGGCCTAGTGTTTGTGGAGGCTGTGTGTCTGAGCACATATTCAGGGACATCTTGGTTTAGCCAAAGCCATCAGGCATTTCAGTGAGAGTGAATTGTTTGAGGTCATTGGCTGACAGGTCACCTGGACTACAGCTTAGACTAAGCACCTCATTGGTTCTTTTGAGATTTCTTTCTTAAAATCTGTTTCAGGTTTCAACTTTCTGTTACCTAAGAAGTTAATTTGTGAGTGTTCTGCCATTTCACACTGAGCATGATCGAAGGAAGGACACTGAGGAAACTCGGAGCTATAATATATAACATTAAGTATCCTGTTTTTGTTTATTTTTTTCTTTATTTCTTTGTTATTTATAGCACTTTGTGTACTGTGTATTTTTCTAGCTAGTTTCACTGTGTGTGAGGTATTAACTGGAAATTGTCCACTTTTATTAAGCATCT
Source organism: Protopterus annectens (assembly GCF_019279795.1). Classification (NCBI taxonomy): domain Eukaryota; kingdom Metazoa; phylum Chordata; order Ceratodontiformes; family Protopteridae; genus Protopterus; species Protopterus annectens. The sequence goes on from NC_056734.1 coordinate 255,931,155, forward strand.
GTTGGGTTGCTTGTTTGTAATAACTTGTTGCAGTTAAACTCTTTTTTCTAGAGGCTCCTTTAGCTGTTTAAAACTTTCATTTAAAGGCTCACTGCTGCTTTTCAGGTGTGAGAAACATTTCTGCAGTTTGTGGCTTTGCAGTTGCCCGCCCCCTAGTGTAAATTTGATCTGGGACCCTCCTCCCAGTCTAGTGTCATTACCTCATTCTACCCAGTACAGGGAGAACATTTGAGAAGGCCAGTCAGCTTAGTTTCTGCTACTCCTTTCTCTCTTTCCTTTCTCTCTTTCCACTTAAAAAAAAAAAAAATGTATCTGCTTTTACTGTATTTGTGTTTCTTCCTACTTTATTTTGCTTTTGCGTCATCTTAAAAGTACTCAATTGTATTTATTACTGCTTGGTGTAACTCATTTTAAGCCTTTCAGTTTAAGCACTTGGGCTTCAGACCAGTTGTTTTACATTAAGAAGGTTTGTGGCCTGCACTGTGGTGGCAGAACAGGTAGCTTACATCCTTCTAAGTTGGGAACTGCTGATTGAGGGCTCAGTGTCTGTTATTCTAAAAGTGTATTAGTTCTGGTTTAAGCACTTGGGCTTCAGGCCAGTTATTTTACATTAAGAAGGTTTGTGGTCTGCACTCTTGTGGGAGGAGAGGCTGGACTCTGCCCTTCTGAGCTGGGAATTTCTGGTTAAAGGCTTATAGTGCCTGCATATTTGAACTGTTTCTTACTGAAATTGGTACACCTTGTTTGCTGTAGCATAGACTAGATCCAGGCCTGCTGAATCTAGTTTTGTTTGTATGCTTGTTGTTTGTTTGCTTATTTCCCTCAAATGCTAATTTTACCTAAAACACAGCTTTTCAGTGCTTCTGTGGATCCCTAGTGATATCTGCATTGCTTACTGTACTTATTTCCTTGTTTCACTTGAAAGAAAGTTACTATTTGTCGTTTTTGCATTTAAGTTACCTGTAACACATTGCATTTAAGTTACCTGGAACTTGCTCACTAAGTCAGCACTAAAAAATTAAAAGCACTACACCCTCACAGACTCCCCTTGAGTACCTTGTTCCCCATTGGCCCTTTTTTTCAATTATAAAGGAATTCCCAGTACTATTCTAGCATGTCCAAAGGTCAGTTGTCAATCTCCTCTCGGGTCCAGCTGGTGAATATTGGAATCTTGAGGCAATGTTACAACTGCCTCATGTACACAGACAACCCTCTCCTCCTCCCAACAAATTCCAACACATGTGAGAGATGCAACCATATAGCCAAACTGGAGGCTAAGCTCTCTCAACTCAGTACTGGTGTAACCAGTCAGGAGGAGAAGGAAACCACACTCTCTACAATTCCAGTCTCACATAGACCTACCACAACAGCAAACCAAACACATAAACACACAAAAACATACTCGGAGGCTCTAAATAAAAATCTGCCTAAGCATCAGAGACCTCCAAAGCAGACACCCAAGCAACCGCTACTCCAAAACAAAACACGTGCAACACATAGCTCACAAAGCCAGTGTGCCGAACAGTCACAGCCCTTAAGGCTAAACAACACACCTGATACACTTGTAATAGGTGACTCTATCGTCAGGCACACTGACGTCCCGCTCACCAGGCTGAACAAGGAGAAGGTCACGGTGAGCTGCCTGTCGGGTGCTAGGATCCGCCACATAACACAAGCACTCAGGTCACTCCAAGGCAAGTACAAATATGACTCAGTCCTTGTCCATGCTGGTGTGAATGACCTGAGAAGTACCTCCCTGGACTACATGAAAAGAGACATAGAGGAGCTCTCTGAGCATGTAGCCCAGGCCAGTATGACCCTGACCTTGAGTAGCATCTTACCCGCACCAAGAATGATGCCACAATATGAAGACAAGATGATCAATTTCAACAATTGGCTTAAGTATTGGTGTAATTCAAAGGGGATCCAATGCCTGTCAGCCTGGGATGACATGCTTGACAAGCCAAGATGCTTCGCTAGGGATGGCTTGCACCTGTCACCCCTGGGCTTTCGGATATTGGCAAAGACTCTTGCTACCCCCATAGTGCCTTTTTTTAGGCAAGGCTCAAAAGACAAACCCACCTCCATAGGTATCACAAGGGATAAGAAACTAAGAGTAATGCTACTCAACGCCAGAAATCTAAACCTCAAGATGCACACACTCGAAACTCTCCTTAGCATGGAGAACATCGATATCTGTGCAGTAACAGAAACCTGGTTCAAGGCTCCTGAGAGCACCCCAGCACTACCAGGTTATACCTCATACCATGCTTTTCGGCCCCAAAACTTGGACTGAACCACAAAAGGAGGGGGAGTATCAATATTTGTCATAGATACCCACACCTCCAGGTTGGTGGCACAGCACGAAGCATCAGAGACTATCCATGTGCAACTAACAGTGGGTAAAACTGCCTTCCAGTTTATAGCCTGCTACAGACCACCCTCCCAAACCCAGGAACCCCACTCGGCCTTCCTGAGAACACTGGAAAATATGAAGGTCTCTCCAAACACCACTATATTGGGTGACTTCAACTATCCAAACATAGACTGGGAGCATTACTCCAGCTCCAACACCCTGGCCCAAAGGTTCCTAGAATTTATAAACTCAAATGATATCGAACAACTTGTTACCACTCCCACAAGAGGGGAAAACATACTGGACCTGATCATCACCAACATGGGGACTCTATGCTCCAGACCAGAAGTGTATCCCTCACTGGTAAGATCAGACCATAAACTAATCTCACTGGATATTCACATCCCAACCCCACCCTCTTCCCAGAAAACCACAGTGAAAAACTTCTCTAAAGCAAATTTTACACTCCTCAAAACCGAGGTGGAATCCTTCAAACCCCCGGGCCTGTGGAAAATATGGCCCAGACTGCAGAATCCTATATAAACGCATTCTATGAACACCTTCAGGAATGCATGGATCTTGCAATCCCAAATAAAACCAAGACCCAATCCTCCAATGGCAGACGTCCTGTCTGGTGGACCCCAGCCATAAACAAACTATACAATATAAGGAGGAAGTTACTACATGATAGAGCATAATCCCAAAAAGGGAAGGCATCTCTGATCAGTATTAGCAAAAACTACGGGCGCTCATAAAATCATCTAAGGCCAGCTTCGGGAAAAAAATTGCACAGGACACTAAGGATAATCACAAGGCTTTCTTTAGTTATGTTAGGAACCTGGGTGGGAATTCCCAGATATGCTCAGAATTAGTCCAAAATGACAAAAAATACACCAAACCCACAGACATTGCCAACATCCTAGCTGACAGGTTCAGCGCAAACCCCCCCCCTCCCCACCAAAAGGGCAAATATCTATCCCCGCAGGGTGCTGCCCCTGACATCTCAGATGCTCAGGTAAGAGCCGCCCTCTCCAAAGCAAAAAACACAGCATCAATGGGACCAGACGGTGTCCCGGGCTGCGTCCTACATGAACTCCAAGAAGAGCTAAACCCAAACATAAAACTACTGTTCAGTCTCAGCCTTACTACAGGATATGTACCCAAAGAGTGGCGTACAGCAACAGTGGACACTCTCCACAAAGGTGGTGCCTCAATGGATCCTGGAAACTATCGCCCCATAAGCCTGACTAGCTTGGTCTGCAAAGCTATGGAAAGGATCATCATGGACCTCATAAATAAAGATATTGGGGACCTACAGACACTGGATCCTACCCAGTTCAGCTTTGTTAAGGGCAGATCCTGCCTCTTAAACCTGGTCAATTTCTTTGAAACAGTCACCAAGGCCATTGACGAGGGGAAGGTGGTCCACACAGCCTACCTGGACCTCGCAAAAGCCTTCGATACAATACCCCACTCGGGCATTATAGATAAGCTCACCAGCTTAAATATAAACCCCTATGTCACTAGATGGGTTGCAAACTGGCTCAAGGACAGAACCCACATGGTTAGAATTGCTGTAGCCATATCACACTCCAAACCAGTTACAAGTGGCGTCCCACAAGGCTCAGTCCTGGGATCTCTCTTGTTTGGTATATATTTCTCGGAGGTACAGGCCAACACGGAAGGACTGTGGCAGACCAAGTTGGCAGATGACTGCAAACTGGGCGCCATAATCGCCTCTCCAGCTGACACAAGCATCCTCCAAAAGGGCCTCATAGAAACAGACAACTGGTGCCAGAGCCATGGCCTCAAGCTAAACACCAAAAAGTGTATAGTCATCCCCTTTGGCAAAAACAAAGTGCCCACAAATTACCACATAGGTGGTAATCCATTAAGTACAGAAGAAGTAATTAGGGACCTGGGGACCCAAGTTGATAGCAATCTCTCATTTGACAACCACGTGGCCAAAGTGGTTAGAAGAACATTTTATATAGCCCACCTAATCATGAAGGGATTCACATCTAGATCAGGGGAGGTCATTGTGCCTCTTTACTCATCCCTCATCAGGCCCATAATTGAGAACAATGCCCCTTTTGGGATGTACCTTACCAGACACCTGCAGCAACTGGAAAGACCCCAAAAGTACCTCACCAAGAGGATCAAAGGGCTCAAACAGATGCCATATGCTGCCCGGTTAAAGAAAGCCCAGCTCTACTCAGTGGCATACCGCCTGCTCAGAGGTGATCTGTGCCTGACATATAAAGCCATGTCCAACCCGGAATTAATGGATATGCTGCACCTCAGAAAATCCAAATCCCATCGAGCTACGTGCTCGAGAGACTTGAACCTCAGCACTGAAATAAATAGGACATGCTGGAGGGACAGATTCATAACCCAGAGGCTCCCTTCATTCTGGAATAAAATCCCAGTCCAGATTAGGCACAGTCCCTCATTGACTCTCTTCAAGAGGAATCTTGATGAGTGGATGGGAGATCATAGGTTTACCCTGGGTATCACTTCTGTGTCACTTTTAGACAGAGGCACAGTATACTAACCTCGAAAAAGGGCATAGCAAAATTAATTTAAAATGGGTGGCGAAAGCCAAACACACTCTGGCTAGGCTTATAAATGCCATAGGGCAGATAGCCTAGTATGAACCTATGAACCTGTGAACCTATACACGGTTGTGTGTAGGATTGTTGGATCACTCCACCAAATTGATTGGTATAAAATTCAGCTACTTATGCTGAAATTTGCATGCCATGAAACTTTCTGTCGGTGCACGTGAATGAATGTACTTGAATGACAATACATGGACTTTATTAAATCTAAAACCATGTAAGCTTTATTGAATTTGCACCTATGTTTTTCTGTTGCTATCTGTTTTGTCCACTTTTAAGTTATTTCAATATTCATTCTCTTCAAAAATGGTTTTGTTAGTCTGAGTATGGATGTCACATTAAACTTTTCTTTTTTGATTCATTGTTTATAACTTTCACTAGAGTGGGTTTATTGCTCTCAGCAAATAGGAATGCACTTCCACAAATGCAAACCTATACATTGGGTCAATTTCACAGCAGTCCCTACTTCCTTTACAATGAGGGATATATAATTTTTGACATTCACTTGTTTTTAGATGCCATCACTCATCAGACACCATTCATAAGGGATGCCAGCAATAAACTGCTCACCAGTCCACAGAACATTAAATGCAATTGGAAAGAGTGCGTCCAACAGCTTCTGTATGAAGAAAACATCACAGTCATAGACAGCTTACAATAGTGGAAGAAAGGAAAGAATACCCGCCAACCCCGAAAAAGCTAGAATAGTCCTAAATAAAATATAGTCAGGGAAAGCAACAGGATCAGATTAAGTCATGACAAATATGGACAAGTTGTTGGGTGAATTAGGAGAGAAGTTGCTCTTGGGGGTACTTATAAAAGTATGGACAGAAGGAGATATTCCAAATGATTGGACAATATACTTTCTAGTAACAGTGACTAGAATGAAAAAAAAACATCACAATTGCAAGCAGTACATTTGTATCAAACTCCTCTTAATCTGCTTGAATGTACTGGAGAAAGGGGTTAATAAACAGTTACTCAGATTAGTAGAACATAAGATTGGAAATAAGCAGTTCAGATTCAATTCAGGTTGCAGCACAACGGACCCAATGTTTGCAGTGAGAAAGATAGTGGAGAAGAGGCTAGCGAAAACATAAGAGTCCTACTGGGCATTCCTACACTTGGAGAAAGCATATGGAAAGGTCCCAAGATAGAAGACTTGGGCAGTTCTGCAATGGTTCAATTTCCAGGAAACATTTGTATACTTAATACAGCCTACATAAAAGTACCCAATGACTCAAGCAGAAGCAGTGTTTGGACTTATAGAGGGTTTCCCAGTGAGAGTGGATGTGCATCAGGTTTTACCTCTAAGCCCAGAGTGTTCATACTGCTAATAGGCTACATTAGCAAATAGGTTGAATGGGATAGATCAACAAACCTTTTGCATGGTTATGATATAGCATTACAAACAGACACAGAATAGGAACTTCAGCAAATGATAGGGGAATAGAGTGCATAAAAGAAAGCACATGCAATGAAAATTAGTACAAGCAAGACACTTATGGCAGCAAATGGAAGAAATCAGAAGTTGAAAACTGAGATAAAAGGAAAAACAGTGAAAAAGGTTAACCATTCCAAGTATCAGGGTGTAGAAGAAGGTAATTCTGAATGAGGTCAACCCTAAAGTCAGAGATGCTACAATCAAGTAGTACAGAATGTCAGGGGTAATGTATGATAGAATAATGCCAAATAAGCTTAAAAGAAAAGTGTACAAAACAATGGTGTGACCAGTACTTATCTATGGTACAAAAACCTGGACAATGAAAGCAGAGAAGCTGAAGAAGCTAGAAGTGGCAGAGATGAAGAGCTTGAGATATGTGATAGGATGCACACTGTGGTACAAATGAAAAAAATGACAACATCAGAGCAGATGCCATATCATCTGCAGTCTTTACAGATTACAGTGGTTCAGGCACATGTGCTGGAAAGAAAAGGACAGTTGGGTAAAGAGAATTTGAAAGAAACAGGAAGAAGGCAAGATGAAACAATAATGTCTAGCCAAGATCTTAATGCCTGGCAATAAAGAAGGCCTTCAATGGTCATGGCTGACTATTGCATAAGCTGTGAGAATGGCCCTGAATCAGGAGATACACTACATTTGATGTGATACTCTGGCCCCATGCTGGCATAAAAATTGGAAAACAAGGGGTCAGTGATGAAGACCAACTGTTTTTTGATAACACTTGACAAGTCTATATCAGTTTTCTTGTTTTTTCCTATCCAACTGATCCAGAAATTCAATGTGCTAATTAATTATACTAAAACGCTTTCTTAGAACAAGAAATTAAATTTGATCTGTAGTCTAAATTGTATTCCTAGATATCAAGGCTGTATTTATTTTTTGGTTTCCCACTGGATTTGCCCCATCACTGCCTTCACCCATTTGACTTGATTGTTCCTTTGGAGAGTCAAGAACAGGCATTTCTAAGCTAGATGAAAGCCCTGCAACACATTTTACCCTGCCCAGGGTGCCTTATTATCATATTTGTTTCCAACTATGGTATGAGTCAATGGAGTGGTCCAGCTTACCATTTTCATTATGGTGGCCCAACCCTTACATTGTAACATCCCTTCTCTACTATGTCAGCTTACATGCATGCACACAAGAAGCTTGTGCTGACAGACTCATGATCCATAGGTGCAATGACAAGTGTTTTCACTAGGTGTCACCCAAATGGTGAGCTAGAGTAGTCTTCATTTCCCTCAGGATGTATTCGGAGACAATGTCTGCTCACTTCCCTTACCAACTCTTAAGAGACACTCAAGCCCATAGTCAAACTCAGGTTGCCTGCAGTGTAGTCAGGCCTTTATCCATCTATTTCATAGAACTGTATAGATGTAAAGGCAGTTTTTAATTAGTTTTTTTTAAATTAGTTTTAATATTTTGAAATATTCTTTACTAAGCTTCTTTTTTATGTCTTTGTATTGCACTGTTGAACCTTCATCTGTACCCAAGTTATTTATATTATCCTTATTGTGTCATTTCTTTTACATCTGACATATTTCCCAAGGTAATATTTTCTTGATATTTCAATTTTCTTACATATGATGTTGCTTATGCATATTTGTCAAGGCCAAATCTCATTTGTATATCATCTGAAAATTATGTAATTTGACTTTCAGTTGCTTGTCAGATGTGCTGTAAAATTTTAAATGAAAAACAAAATGGAGGTGAGTTGAACTTTGGTTAGGTTACTTTCTTGAAGTTAAACTGTAGCCATGGCTTAGTCAGGTGAATAAAAAGCGTAAATGGTTGAGGTAAAACAAACCGGTAATGGCAATAAAAAACAACACTGGAATATCCTTTTAGTGGATATTTACTAGGATAGTAATATGCACATTTTTGACTCAGTTGTAAAATGGTTTCCCACTCCTTAATAGAGATTACTGTGTAATTTGCCATGATGAATATTATACATCTCTAAGTATTCTGTGATTCATGAATGTTTAATACTCGCAAATGTTTCTTAATTTATACTTAAGATCTGCTCATTTTCAAACGCATTATGATTTTATTTTTCTGTCCTGTCCCTGCTATACGTATGTTCTGCCTCATTTTGTTATGGGTTTGTTTAGTAATAGTGTATCCTTGGTTCCATATGATTTTCTGTTATTATTTATCTATTCAGTTGCTATGACTGATTTTTTATCCAAATGACAGTAACCTCTGTCTGCATCAATTATGTTTACAATTTATATATTGTCATAAAGGCAAGTATTCGGTTAATAGATCTTTATTTGTATTGCAGGATTGATTTCAAGTAGTAGTGTATGCACATATTAAAAAAATAGATTCAGGTATCTGCAAAGAATTCATACCTTGATACTGGTTGTCTCACTATAGGAGTCCCTCAGGTTCAGTACTATTTTTATCACAGTTTATAAAAGGCATTACCCTAGACTTGCAACAACTGAAGCTGATCATGCAAGCAAGGAGTTGATTTCGTACATTTTAACATCAGTAATAATTGTCTTAACCTCCAACTAAACTATAAACCCAGTTCCTGCACTTTTATAACTAGACTATCAAGTGCTTCATTATCAACCCTAATAAATCCAGCATAATTTTATTTGGCACACATCAAAAACTCTCAAAGGAGCAGTCAGTCGCAGTGAAAGATAATAATACCTTAACAAATGTTACTTTTCAAATGAAGAAACACTCTTGACTTAAGCCCCATAAATAGAATCCATTGTTACTAAAACCCTAACTCAACTAAAGCTCTGTTATCATGTTTTACATCTATTATTCCCAACTGCACATGAATCAGAAATATTCTCCTTCTTAAAGTTGAATATGACCACCCTCTTCTGTCTCTGCAGTCAACTACAAACAGTCAAAAACTACAAATAGTACAGAAAAAAAATTATAGCATCATCCTGCTAGCAGCAAGCATCACCCATTACTGTGATCTCTTAACAGAACTTCTAGAACAAGTACAACTACGACTGTCATTTTCCATGTTGGTGTGAACGACCTGAGCCATACCTTCCTGGACTACATGAAAAGAGACATGGAAGAGCTATCTGATCACATAGCCCAGGCCGGTGTGACCCTGACCCTTAGTAGCATCCTATCCCTCACCAAGAATGATACCACGGAATAAAGAAAAAATTATCAATTTCAACAATTGGCTAAGTTTCTGGTGTCATTCAAAGGGGATCCAGTGTCTGTCCACCTGGGATGACATGCTCAACAAGCCATGCTGCTTTGCTAGAGATGGTTTGCACCTGTCACCCTTAGGCTTTTGAATACTGGTCAAGGCTCTTGCCACCCCCATAGTGCCTTTTTTTAGGCTTGGCTCAAAAGACAAATCCACTGCTGTAAATAGCACAAGTAACAAAAAAACAGAGTAATGCTACTCATTGCCAGAAATGTAAACCTCAAAATGCATGCACTCGAGGCACTTCTCAGTATGGAGAAAATCGATATATGTGCAGTAACAGAAACCTGGTTTAAGGATACAGAGAGCACCCCAGCACTAACAGGCTACAACTCATACCATACATTTTGGTCACAGAATCCGGACTGAAATACAAAAGGCGAGGGCGTATCCATATTCATCAAGGATACCCACACCTCCAGGTTAGTGGCATAGCACAATGCTTTAGAGATCATCCACGTGCAACTAACAATGGGCAAAACTGCAATTCAAATTGTAGCTTGCTACGGATCACCCACCATGTCCCAGGATTGCCATTCCGTGTTTCAGAAACACTAGGAAACATAAAAATCCTACCAAACACCCTAATATTGGGAGATTTCAATTACCCAAACATTAACTGGGAGAAATACTCAAGTACTAACTCCCTTGCCCAACATTTCCTAGAATTTATAAACTCAAATACCCTGGATCAACTGGTCAATACTCCCACCAGAGGTGACAACATATTTGACCTGGTCATCACCAACATGAGCCACCGGTGTTACACACCGGAGGTCAACCCCTCGCTGGTTAGATCTGACCATAAACAAATCACTCTGGATATCCACATTCCACCCTCACCCCTGGACAAGGAAACCACCATGAAAACCTTTTCAAAAGCAAACTTCACGTTACTTAAGACTGAGGTGGAAAGTTTCAAAGCCCCCATGCTAAAGTATAACGCTGTCCAAGCTGCAAAATCCTTTACTAATGAATTCTATGGGCACCTACAAGAATACATGGATTGTGCTATTCCAACCAAAACCAAGACTCACTCCACCAAGAAAAGGAAACCAGTCTGGTGGACCGCTGCCACAAACAAGCTATATAATAGAAGGAGAAATTTAGTACAGAAAAGAGTAAAGCCCAAGAAGGGAAGACATCCCTGATCAGTATCAGCAAGAAACTACAATCCCTCATAAAATCATCCAAGGCGAGCTTCAAAATTAAAACTGCCAAGGACTCCAATAATAATCACAAGACATTCTTTAGCTATGTCAAGAATCTAAGTGGCAATGCTCAGATCTGCTCAGAATTAGTACAACATGGCACAAAATACACCGAACTGACCGATATCGCCAACATCCTGGCAGACAGGTTGAGTGCAAACTTCACCCCTGTCTCACCCCCAAAAGGGCCCATAACCATACCAGAGTAATGTAGAACCCCTGAAATCACAGACACTCAGGTTAAAACAGCCCTCTCCAAAGCCAAAAACACAGCATCAATGGGACCGGACAGTGTCCCAGGCTGTGTCCTACATGAGCTCAAAGACGAACTAACCCCTCACCTAAACACACTGTTTAAATTCAGCCTCTCCACAGGCTATGTACCCATAGAGTGGTGCACAGCAACAGTTATTCCACTCCACAAGGGTGGAGCCACAACAGACCCCGGGAACTATCACCCTATAAACCTGACTAGCTTGTTCTGCAAGGGTATGGAGTGCATCATCATGGACCTTATTAACAGAGACATTGGGAACCTCCAAACACTGGACCCTACCCATCTTGGCTTTGTTAAGGGCAGATCATGCCTCCTAAACTTGGTGGATGTCTTTGAGACAGTTACCAAGGCTATAGATGAGGGAAAGGTTGTACACACAGCCTACCTAGACCACACAAAGGCCTTCGACACCATTCCCCATTCTGGTATTATAGATAAGCTCACCAGCCAGAACATAAACCCCTATGTCACAAGACGGGTTGCCAATTGGCTCATGGACAGAACCCACATGGTGAGAATTGCTGGAGCTAGGTCCAACTCTTAACCGGTTATAAGTGGCATTCCCCAGGGCAAAAGTCCTAGGACCCCTCCTGTTCGGCATATACTTCTCAGAAGTACAGGCAAGCACAGGATGACTATGGCTAACCAAGTTCACAGACTACTGAAAACTAGGGGCTATAATTGAATCTGCAGCTGACACAGATATCCTTCAAAAGGGTCTCACTGAAACGGATACCTGGTGTCAAAATCATGGCCTCAAGCCAAATGCCAAAAAGTGCATAGTCATCCCCTATGTAAAAAACAAAGTACCACAAACTACCACATAGGTGGTAGTCCCCTAAATATGGAAGACGTAATAAGGGATCTGGGGACCCAAGTAGATAGTAATCTTTCCTTTGAGAATCACATTGCCAAAGTGGTTAGAAAATCCTTCTATGTGGCCCACCTAATCACAAAAGGGTTCGCACCCAGATCAAAAGAGGTCATTGTGCCCCTCTACTCATCACTCATCAGACCCATCACAGAGTACAATGCCCCATTTGGGATGTAACTTACAAAACACCTGCAACAGCTGAAAAGACCACAGAACTACCTCACCAAGAGGATCACTGGCCTCAAACAGATGCCCTATGCAGCTCGACTGAAGAAACTCCAGCTGTACTCGGTTGCATACCACCTACTCAGAGGTGATCTCTGTCTGACATACAAGGCCATGTCCAACCCAGAATTGATGGACATGCTCCACCTAAAGAAAACCATATCCCCTTGAGCCACACGCTCTAGGGATCTAAACCTCACCACAACAATAAATAGGACGTGCTGGAGGCATAGATTCCTGTCCCAGAGTCTCCCCCATGCTTTGGAACAGGATTCCAATCTACATTAGGCAGAGCTCCTTGCTAACACTCTTCAAGAGAAACCTTGATGAGTGGATGGGAAACAGAAAGTTTACCCTAGGGATCACTTCAGTGGCTCTGCTGGACAGAGGCACAGGGAACTAATCTAAGGGAGCGACGAAAGCCAACACATTCTGGCTAGGCTTATAAATGCCTTCAGGCAGATAGCCTAGTACCTACCTATGAACCTATGACCCTATGAAATAATTTCAGATGGTTGCCAGTTCCAACCAGTTAAAACTTTATACTGGCCATTATAATCTACAAGATGAACTTGCCTTATTTTAGATCAAAATTAGACATTAAAGATCCCCTGTAGTCACTCTGAGACAAAATTAAGAGGGCATTGCCATTTTTATTGTACACTTTACAACAATGATAGGGGAAAGAGCTTTTTCCAAACTAGCCCCAGCCACCTGAAACCACATCCCAAATGATATCTAGTCCCAAGTCACATTGGAAGCATTCAAAGAGACCTTCAAGGAACACCCATAATGGTAATAGATTATGGAATGCTCCCAAGTACTATTACATTAATAATTACCCAAGAACTTTAACTACATACCAAAACAGTCTGCTGATGAAGATCCTGTCATTTCCCGTAATGTAAAGTCAGCATATTGTAAACTTGTTCAAAATGTAATTATTGTATATAATGTTTTACAATGTACATTGTAAACTTGCTATTAATGTAAATAACAGCAAAGAAAATGTTAGTTTATATGGCTGAAAAGTATGCTTTCCATTGTATTATGAATACAACATGTGCTCCTTCTGTATTATCTCTGTAACACTTTCTGTCAGCTGTATTTTACTGCAAATATATTTTACTTCTCTTTTATTGCTCCTGATCCCCAATTCTGACTGAAAACACTCAGTTGATTAGCCCACTTACCTGGTTAATAATTACTATACACAGACACACTCACACATATACAGATACACATACACACACACATACACACACACACACACACACACACACACACACACACACACACACACACACACACACACACACACACACACACACACACACACACAAACACCCACACACACAGACATATCTTTCTCTCTCTGTCTTTATATACATATATATAGGGTTCCTATTATATAATCGACGATGCAATCCTTTGAATGCATCTTGATCGAACTTGAAAGCACGAAACAGAAAACACCGAAATGGCATATAAGCAATTTCTTTCCCTGGGAAAGAAATCGCTTGCCTGCCTCTATTACTTTGCCATTTTCGTCACTGTAGTGCAATCTCAGAGTTAGTATATTTAAGTAGAGGTGTGTGTGTGTGGGGGGGGGCAAAGCCCCCCACTTTATGTAATGTTTTGAAGTTTGTATTTTTATTTTGTTTTGGGTGGAAGAGCCATTTTATTTCCCTGGGGAAAAAAATCGCTGTTCCGAGTGTTTGGGATTTTAAGCTTTCACTTACATGGGATCAATAAATCAGCGTTCACTTTTTTTATACATTCGCTGATTTAATATAGACCCTATATATATATATATATATATATATATATATATATATATATATATATATATATATATATATATATATATGTGTGCGTGCGTGTGTGTATATATATTTTTTTTTTTTTTTTTTTTTTATGGTTAACAAGGCTAGTGTCATTTCAGCATGTGCACAAAACAGTTTTTTTATTACTCTTTCTATGCAAAGCTAAATTATGCTACAGATATCAGTGCTTTTTGATAGAAAATTGGCACAACATCTAGACCTGGTGCTTTCATTTAGGCACCTTTCTTAATTTTGTTTCAGTCTGACACATTTTTATTTAATTTCATTCCATATCCTTTGTGTTAGCATTTCTTACTGTTTCTTTTACCTCTTTTATTCATTCAACATCTTTGTTAATTTTGACAGGATGTTTACAAATGTTTTCTCAGTCCTTGATTTATTTAATTTTTTGGAGGTGTTAATATTTTGATTATCTTGTTCCTGATTTCCTATCGCATTTGCTTTGGATCTTCAGTCATTTTTTTCCTCACTTTATCATTATATTTCTCTGTATGCCTTCTGCGTTTTCCTGTGCTTGTACTGATATCCTTATTTTATTTTTTAGAAATCCTACAATATAAATAAGATCTAGTTTAATATAATATGCTGCTTTTATTGTATCTGCCTTTCTAAAAGTTTTTGATGATCCTCTTTCTTGCTCTTTCCCATTATATAATCTTAACTGAATTTTGAAAACAGTACTCTGTTGAAGTTTCTGATTTTCTTTGTGAGATATCATTATTAAAAGAGCCCTGCTCTGTCTGTTAGGCCAGTTTTAAAGCATTTATTGATTCATTGTGTTAGAAAATTGTCTTGCACATGTGAATCCTCACCTGATGTTGGATGTCCTGGCCTGTGTGGATCTTGGTCTGATGCTGAGAACCCCATCAGTGCGACTTTTGGACAGATGCCAGGAGCCGCAGATGAGACTACAGTGTAGCACACTAACATTTTGCCCTTTTTGGTGGCAATAACATACTTTAATCTGACACAGTCTTAGCAACCTATCTTAAAGATTTGCATATATTTTATTTAAGTAATTATAAAATGGATACACTGTTATGCTTTTACTTGGTAGGTTTGAAATGGTCTTTGGCAGAAAATCAGAAAAAATAAACAGGTTGCTGACAAAGGCTTTTAAAATATTTGTCTGTTTACAAAGTCTGCTTAATTGTATCTATTGACATTGCATACAGCCAATGATTATATAATTATTGATTTGTAAGTATCTCTATTTTCAGTTGCAAACATGTACATTAGTTGTTGCAATTTTGACATCCATAAAAATCACAGATATCCATTTAATGAGTAGTATATTTCAGTCTTGATGTTTGTCTCTGATTCTGCCAAGCACAGTATGTTCAAAATATTACTTTCATTGTGAAATATAACTGATGCTGGATTTGTAGTACCCAATTCAACAACCCTAACCATATGTTCAGAATATTTTAGTTTGCCATTATATTCTTTAGGAGAAAGAATTGTTGCACAACTCCCAGATTTATGGCACAAAAACAGTATAAATTATCCATCTGCAATACATCTTCAATTTGCAATAAAACCATGATCTTTGATTGCTTTGTCATAAAACCATTTACAACTTAATTTAGTATGGCTTTTGTCAAACTCATCAAGTTAGTAATGACGTTTCTTTTCCCTCGAGGGTGAGATTCAGAATAGAGAGATTACAAATTAAACAATGTAGATATACTGTAATCTACTGAATGGACATTTCTATCTCTGATATGACTACCTATGTCTGTTAATGATACAGTGATTAGTCTCAGCTTGTGCAAAATGCTTGTTTATGAAAAAGGTCACCTATAATCTTACACATCGAAGTTTAATGATTTCGCTTTCTACAAAGCAGAGATGCTTATGTTTGTACTGAATACCTGAAATGTCTAATAAGCTGTCATTTCCATGCTATCATAAATGTTTTTTTAGAAAATCCCGAAATAAATAAATACATGATAGTAAAATCCCAATAACTTAAATAGTTCATTTGTCTGAACTACATTATGTTGCTAGTGAATCATTTGGTTATTTATTAACCATTTTATAATGATTATTTTAGGAAAATGTTTCAGTTTTCTAGCCATGTGAATTTATTTTCTGACTGCTTCAGACAATAGATGTCAACATTCCTAAGACTGAGGATTCTTTTATGATGAATACTTTTTACTTACACTTGCAAGCTGCAAGTTAAATAAAATGCTGTATTTCAGTTAAAATGTAATCCTGTTCTACGATAAGGCCTTTAATGTGTTCAGCAATGTTAAATATGTGAAAATACCTAATCAGCCTGAACTATTAAAATCATTAGTTTGTTAAATAGTAGGAACATAATATATGTGTAAAATAACTTAATAAGTTAAACTATTTTGTTTTAGAACTTGTAAAGCAGTCTGAATATTTTACCCAAAGTACAGATTCTAATGAAATATGCTATTGAATGTATTGAACAAGTAATGTAAAACATAAGGAAAAGAGGATGCCACTATTAGATAATGTAGTTATAACTTCTAGCTACAGTTCACTGAGGAAAATAATTTGTTCTAGTTCAAAGAATGTGTTATTTATTTGTTAACAAGGTAAGCCCACTGTACACAAGCCTTCCTTTTTAGGGCAGCAGAGGAGCACTGTCCAATTAAGCAGACACATGGAGTCGAACCTAGGACTACATGAAGCAGCTCATACTTAATCTTCATCAAAGGCTGTGTTTGGATATTATAAGGTAACTGATTTAATGTTCATAGATTAGTACTAGTCTAATTGCCCTTGCGAGCCATTTTAAGCCTAGCCAATTTTCCCTCATGAAACTCAAACCCTGCACCTTGTGTTTGTAAGGCAAACACCTTAACAATTAGGCCACCCTCCCAACCTAAATGTTGTTAATGGTAATAGTTTATATACAACAGTCAGTTCATTTACATGAAAATAATAGTTGTTAGTTGTAAATTTAGAGAAATGAAAGAAACTACAAACATTTTAACTGTTCCAGTCCTACCAGTGCTTTTTATTTTACTCCATTTGGCTAAAACAGAGTATGTGTGCATACACACAATAAGCAAAACATGCTATATTCTGAAATGGTAAGTCTCTTTGCTCAACTAGTAAATATGGCACTATGGAGTAATGATTTTTCCATTTAGTTTACAGTATTTTATAACACCATACGCTGTGAAGTACATACTGATAAGAGGCTGCATAGCTGTGTTTGATTCTGACAACTTCCAGTTGCATTCTTAGTACTTTACTGGTCACTGTTTTGCAGAACAAAATGTCCTGTGACATCCCTGAATACAAGCCATTGCTCCTAATATTTCCTACCTGGAAAACAAAGATGGCCTCTGTAATAAAGATAGATGTATGTATTTGTTATTGCTGGTAGAGCATTTATCCATGTGCACCTTTTTTGAGAATCACGCTGGGAGCACTGCGTGTTAGCTGAATTGTTCAGTCACACAATATGCAAATGGAATCTGAGGGAATCAAACCTAGGATTTCAGGATATATATTTTAAGCCACTTGCAATGAGGATTAAACCCAAAACCTCAGGATCTTCAGTAAGGGACATGAGTGACTTTATCAATATACTATAAAGAAACTGAATAACCTGAGTAGGCAAAGAAAATACCGCATGTAATTTACTTAAATGCAACTTTATGCTTACATTACACAATTGAATTAAATTGTTTTGGTTAATAAACTGCACATTTATGAACAATATAATGGATTTCAGATTTAACTGCATTGGTGATGGTTGAGAAAGTGGTACAATCCTAATTAAGACCCAAGTGACTTTTGTAATTAGACATCATGTACCCTTGTCTATTGTTTCTGCATTGAGTGAAATACCAACTCTGCTGTTCATAAACTCATTTCTGACCTGTTAATGGCTTTGTTTAGAAGCCATGTGTTTATGGAGATGGATAAATGCATGTGTATGGGAAATAAGCCAACTGAATACTGGGATATGCCATCCAAGGGAAAATTTGCTTCACTGTATTCAAAACATAATAGTACTGAAATATATTTTTAAGAAAATGCCAAAAAAGGCAGAGTGTAAAATTAAGTGCAGGGGTGTAGCTTCAGCAGCTTCAGGCAACACAAACACTCTGTTATTACATGGGGGTTAAAGCTTGGCATAATTAACAAAGATCATCAGGCTTACAGTTCCAGCAGAATGTAGCAAGATCCTTGCCTGAAGGCTGCTTTCATCCTGGTATGTCTGTTTACCCTGTCCAAGATTAGATTAGTTTAATTATTATGAAAAAGGCTGCTACAATCTTGCAGCCTAATTATACAAATGCTTCTAAATGTTCACAAAAGTAATTTATTTATTTGGAGATAAATGAATCTGTTTTGTCATAAAACAGATTGCAGTCCCCGCAAAGTACAGGCAGGGTATGTACCCTTGGGCAAATTCTTCAGTAGCACTATTAGTAAGAACCCTGGATTACATTTATAAGTATATAAATGTTTTTAATAGCATTTTATTGTACTGCAAATTAGTGCTCCTTTTGGGATTATTATATTATCCTTTTTTATATTCAGTGCCCTATTATAAACATGGCAGTGCAGAAGAACCATTCAGAACATGTCAACAGCCAGAGCTCAAACAGTTTCTGAGAAGTGCACCTGTTTTATAATTATGTATTTGGAGGAGAAGGCTTTAATCATCTTTACAAATTCTAAGGCAATTTGCCTTTACTCTACAAGTTCCATATTGTTCTTCAACAAATTAAT
This sequence comes from Protopterus annectens, assembly GCF_019279795.1. Classification (NCBI taxonomy): domain Eukaryota; kingdom Metazoa; phylum Chordata; order Ceratodontiformes; family Protopteridae; genus Protopterus; species Protopterus annectens. Next base: position 255,949,964 of record NC_056734.1, read on the forward strand.
GGGAAGCTGAATGCAAATGAACATGCTTATTTATAAAAATCATAGTTACATTTCTCCAGGGTGATACATATAGAAAAGCAGTCATGTTGGTTAGAGAAATCTTTTGGTTTACAAAGTATTACCATGGGTGACCTGCAAGTGAAGGTCTACAGAAGCTTTAATAACCTTTGCACTTTTAAAAAGGTCATGCACTCATAACAAAAACAATGTGCTGAAAACCTGAATGTTCTTCTTATTGAAATATTAAACAAAATGCATTTTCTCAGAATTTAGTTTTGTTAGTGCCTAATGTATTTTGCACATTAAAGAGAATATTTTTCTGTAACATTTTACTGGTTTGCATCTTTTTCATCATCAGTTTACTCTGTTCCTGTTATCTGCTAAAAGGCAATAGTATTTACAGTAAAATCTTCACATTGACTATGAGTGCAAATTAATGCTTTTTATACGAATGACTACAATACTGACATCATGTCAAAGAATAGCAAACTAATCAGATTTTGTATCTAAAGCCTGAGAAATCAAGTGATGAAATCCAGCCTGCTGAGCCAGGGTTTTATTCACGTCTTTGATGGCAAATATTGGAATTCCATAATGAATTCAGCCCAGGATGCATGATGGCTGGTAGGAGATGTTGGACTGATTACCAAAGGGGATTTTCCTTTCAGGGGGGTGAACAGAGAAATAATCTTCTAGCAGTTGACAGTGTAAGCTGAATACAACAGCAAGTACTTCAGAAATAGGACAGAGATACAAATGACATGCTGTGGCATGAGCTCGCTAGGAAAAACTAAACATAGAGGTGGGCATCTCACTGTAGCCATACCAGGCCTTACTCATTGTGGTTTCCTCTCAGTGAAACAGTCTGTTACTTGCCTTGTAATACTGCATTCATGCGGACCCCCACATGGAAATTACTAACTGTGTCTTCACACACATTCCCTCAGGGGGCACACTAAAGATTGTCCTGTAGTGTGTAGCTTGTAGTCAGGTGATGCATGTGGAGCTTGTGATTTGAAGTGAAGAACAACAAATTTCAACTGTGAAAATTACATGAGTTTAGCTTTTGAGGTGGAAAGGAACAGATTATGCCAAAGACTGTGTGGTGGTGCATGAGGAGGGCTAATAACCTCAGATCAATGATGGTGCTACTCATTGTGAGGTATTAGCCTTGGATTAGTGGTGGTGCTGCACATTGGGAGGCATCACCCTTGGATCAGTGGAGGTGCTGCACATTGGGAGGTATGAGCTTAGGATCAGTGGTGTTGCTACACTTTGAGCGGTATCACCCTTGGATCAATGGAGGTGCTACACATTGGGAGGTATCAGCTTAGGATCAGTGGTGTTCCTACACTTTGAGCGGTATCACCCTTGGATCAATGGAGGTGCTACACATTGGGAGGTATCAGCTTAGGATCCGTGGTGTTGCTACACTTTGAGCGGTATCAGCCTTGGATCAGTAGAGGTGCTACACATTGGGAGTTATCAGGTTAGGATTAGTGGTGGTGCTACACATTGGGAGTTATCAACGTTGGATCAGTGGTGGTGATACACATTGGCAAGCATCAAACTTGGATCAGTAGTGGTGATACATATTGGGAAGTATCAGCCTTGGATCTGTGGTAGAGCTAGAAGCAGTGTGATAACAGCAGGAAGAAAATAGTGATTATGGTGGTGGTAGTGGAATTAAGGATTGGCATATAGCAATCGGGGATCAGGAGTGGTATTTTCAAACTAGGATTAGTGGTGGAGCTAGAAAATGGATGATAGCCTCAGGACAATAACAGTGGTGGTAGTGTTGCTAAGCATTGGGAGATATAACACAAGGATCAGTGGTGGTGATACATTTTGAACTGTAACCACCTGAAGACAGGAATTATTACATAATCTGAAAGACTGTACTCTGAGATCAATGGATTGGATTATGTCTGGTGTTATACAGTCAGTTGGCCTGTTGATGGCCAACACATCAAAGACAGTTCAGATGAGACCAGATGACAACACATGACTTTGGATCCCAGTATACTATAGATTACCAAATATTTGTTGACCTCTGAGATAGCTACAAAGGAAGAATATTGCTCATTTGTTTTCCCCTGGCAAGGAATGATGAGACAGATCAAAGATCCTCCCAACCAGAAAAAAAAGTGTTGTGATGTTCCATTCCATGAGCTGATCCCAACAGAACAGTATTTGTAAAATTCATCCTCATTGAACCTAACCATATCCTAAGGTTGTATGGTATCTTCCTGGGATAAGTAGTGATGTGATAGGGAATGCCTCTTAATTGCTATGAGTTAGATAAAGGACTGTGATTTTGACCTTCAGATTAGCTCTGTTCTTCTTAGATTTACTTATTTTTTTCATAACATCAGGCCTGATTCATGGCATACACATTGTTAAATAAGGGAACTAAACCCACAAGGATATAAAATATCACTATCTACAAAGGGTCTGATACCTGAAGACATTCTATTAAAAATAATAAAATAAGATTGCACTCCTCATTTTATCTCCTGGTATGACTTTTTATATCACTTTTTTCTCATTGAGAAGTTGGGATGTATACTACAAGATTGGAAGTATCAGTCTGAAATCAGTGGTGGTAATGGTGATAGCACAGTTTTGGTCGTAACAAGCTAGAGGTGGTGGTGTTTGGTTGCATTACATGGGACACAGTAGTCTGGAATTAGTGTAGCTGTTAATGCCTTTAGCTTTCTGGAACCTTCATGGCAGTTTGGTTAAGCCAGGTGAACCAAACAGAACTTACCCAACTTGTGGTCACTACTGAGTTAGCTAAAATACATGGATGGTACACGTTTTTTTTTTCCCTGGGAAATAAAGCTGAGACCAGAGATGTCCCACAGAAAAAAACAACTGAATGTTCCATTTGGTAAGCTTATCCCAATGGGTCAGTCTTTGAAGAGTTGTTCCTCAGAAGGGGCAGGGCTAGCCTGGCATCAGTGCAGCTGTTGAGGGTGGTACACTCTGCTTCATGTTAACCTGGAATCAGGACTGGTAATGATGGTGGTGCAGACTGGGTCGTATTAGTTTGGGATCAGAGCTGATGTTGCTGTTACATGCTCAATGGTATCAGTCTAGTATCAGTAATGGTAATTATACAAACTAATGGTTTCAGCCTGATATCAGTGCTGGTGATGTTGATACAAGCTGGGCAGTATTACTCAAAGATCAGTATTGATGTTGATATTTGAGTCTGGGTGGTATTAGCATAGCATCAGTGATGGTAGTGATACAGGCTGGGTGGAATCAACCTTGAATCCATGCTGTAGGTGAAGGTGGATCACTCTGAGTTGTATCAGCCAGGGATCAGTGCCTTTAAATATACAGACTGGGAGGTATCAGTCTTGTTTCAGGGTAATAGTGAGGATGTTACAGGTCGTGTGGTATCACCTCAGCATCAATACTGGGGATAATGGTTGAATCAGTGGCAATGTTAGAGGTTGAATGATAACCACCGTGGAATAAGTTATACTGGTGGTACATGCTGGAGTGTATTGTTCTATGATTAGTAATGTTGATATTGGCTGAGACATTGCAGCCTTGAATGAGTGGTAGTGGTAAAAGATAGAAGGGAAGAGCTTGGGATGAATGGTGCTCTCATATCTCTTAACACAAAAGCCTTACACCGGTGGTGCTGGTGCAGGCTGAAACACAGCCTAGTTCAGTTGCATCAGCACTTTGACAAAGTCTTGACTGTGCACAGGTGAGCTTGAGCATTTAAGTAATCGATTAAAGAATCACTGAACCAGTCAGTATTTGTGTGCCTATCTCTGGAAACAAAAGGAAATTACAAATAAAACATATAATAATGCAGTAAACAGTAAAAACAGGAAATAAAAAATCAGTTATGCAAAATGTAATACTAATTAACAGGCTATTGCAGGATTTATGGTAGAGATACTTCTTAAGGAATCTCCTGAAGCTATCCATTGGAAGATATAGATGGATTGTAATGGTTAACTCCTGCATGTTAGACTGAAAGGCTATGATTTACTGCTAAGAACTGATTTCGTAATCAGATGTAGCTACCAACAGTCTTATTAGATGAATAAGGAAGGGAGAATGTTAGTGAAACTGAAAATGATAGAGAAATTGTCTGCAATCTTGTAGGACTAGTCTAAAACACCACTGAAAATGCCATAATGTGAAGCAGTCAATATCTCAGTCTCTGTGACCGTCTTCAAATGCAACCTAGATCAACAGATGGGTGACAGGAAATTCACTCCTGGGGTGGTGCCCATGTCCCTCCTGAACAGAGGAAGTCACTACCATAGACCTTTACCTTTGCAGCCATCACTCACCTAACCACTGATGATTGGGGCAACTCAGGATAAATATGGCTAAGCTTGTAAGGGCTCTAGGGCCATTAGCCTAGTAACCTTCTGTGAACCTAAAAATCTATGAACCCATGCAGCAATGACTTTAACATATTGAAAAATTAAAATAAATTGCAAATTCAAATTCATCATAAAGTAAAATCACATGATTCATTCTAGGGCAACATACTTTTTCCTCAGCAGATTATTGCCCTAAATGTTAGGCTTATAAATATGGTACCGCTACCTTTCTAAACAACTGCTCTTCTCATGGGAGTTTAGTGTAAATAATAATGTGAAAGTCACAAAGTCAAGCAGTTCGACCACAGGATTAAAGCTATGAGCTGTTAACAAGCTGCTTCCTCTACATCAGAGATTGGTTCACTCAGCGACCAACTGACTGCTATCTGACTCTGAGCATGTCACTTGGAACAACATGGAAAACAGATTCTGAATAACCAAACATCCTGGTGAGGGAAACCATCACCGAAGGTCTACAAATAGAGAAAGACAATTTAAGCTCTGACAAGTGTGTGCCAACCAAAATTAGGAATTCATACTTTCTAGCCTATTTAATTTTCAAAGGTAAGTTTTCTCACTCTAGAGAGATCATTAAAAGGTTTATACCTCACTGATCTAACCCATTAAGTACATTGCTGTGTATTTTTGCTTTTATCAAACCTTCTAATTCAACTTGAAATGGTATGAGTCCTCAGTAAAAAAAACACAGGGTTAGAAATTCTGAACTATTTAGAAAGAGTTTCATAACTGACATTATGGGCTGTTTCCTACTGGTTATTATAGCAATAACCCACGCCTGGGTGTAGGTAATGCTGGATTTACCCACGGTTGGCGTGGTTTGGTCCCGAGGGTGAAGCCAACCGTGGGTAAATACAGCATTACCCACACCCAGAAGTGGGTTATTGCTATTATACAATGACATTATTTAAGAAATTACTTTTCTTAAATAATGGCAATGTATAATGCCTCTTTACTGCCCTTCCGCAGCTGTCTGGTATTCTGTGGGCAAAAGCACCGTTTCGCTATGTTAAATGGGTTTAACATAGCGAGACAGCTTTAAAATAAGCAACGGAGATCTCCGTTGCTTATTGTAAAGCTGTCTCACTATGTTAAACCCATTTAACATAGCGAAACAGTAAAAAGCAATGGAGATCTTGCGATCTCCGTTGCTTTTTTTTTAAAAAACTGTCTTGCTATGTTAAATGGGTTTAACATAGCGAGACAGCTTTAAAATAAGCAACAGATATCTCCGTTGCTTATTTTAAAGCTGTCTTGCTATGTTAAACCCATTTAATATAGTGAGACAGCTTTAAAAAAAAGCAACGGAGAGCGCAAGATCTCCGTTGCTTTTTACACACTGTGTCGCTATGTTAAAGGAGTTTAACATAGCGAGACAGCTTTAAAAAAAGCAACGGAGATCTCCGTTGCTTTTTTAAAACCTGTGTCGCTATGTTAAACTCTTTTAACATAGCGAGACAGTGTTTTATACTAACGGAAAAAGTCCGGGCGACTTGACCTTTTTCCGTTAGTATATTGAGGGATTTACAACGGGCACGCTGGTTGGGCTGGCCAATCAGCGTGCATGTTTTAGGGGAGGAATTGTATAATAAAATATAAACTGCACCTGATCTGTAAGGCAATGGCTGATCAAGTTCTATTTGAAAGATTATGTTTGCAGGGCATTACTTAGTGAGGTAACAACAGGTCAGTTTTTGTAATACTAACAATAAATGGGAAAAACACTATTCAATGAAACTATGACATCAATTGTAAACTCCCTGATCCCTGTTTTCTGATCTGAATAACTTCCAATTACTTTTACATTTATGTGCTGTACAGTAAAATCTCAGTACCTGCAAGTACTGTTTTGCCCTTGCAAGGTGTTCATTTTTTCCAAACAGTGGCATAATTATGACATTATTAGATCTAATAATGAGGGTCATGTAGCAAAAACCTCCATAAAAATGATTTTTTAGGGCTCCCATTCTGAGTTTGGGTGTGTTTTCCAGGGGAGTATAAATAATTTTGCAGTTGGCGTATGCATGTTCTTATATAGGATCCAAAATAAATATCAATAAGTATAATAATAAAGAAACACTTTGGTTACTTTCACATAAATTTTCTAAGATGTTCTGTTGAATGAACTTTTTCCTAAATTAATAAAATGTTACTCTACAGTGGCATAGAGAGATAAAGCTCAACATGAGTTCAACTTATGGTTCAAACACTTGATGGAGTAGGCAGGGAGAATGGGCATCCATACTCATGATGAGAAGGGAAGTACACGCTTGGGCCACGCTCATGATGTCTGATTTGTGTAACAAAAACTGAGGACGTGGCAGCACAGTGCTGCCAGAGGGTGGGTAGGGTGTCATGCTAATGTAAACCCATTTTGGATGTGAAAGACAGTTCACAAATGTTAACCATCAAACACCTCACCTCTGGGTGTTACTGTGCAGATGACAAGAGGAGGTAAAGTGGGAAAACGCTCCCTCAGCAACAATATGACTCTACTCCAGAATGCCTTGATCTCCTTTCTGGCCTTGAACATGGTTGGAGTAAGTCAAGGGGAGGTTGGGAGGGTTCAACATGCCTGGAAGTCAAGGTGAGGCACTGGGAACAGCTGGTGTCAGCTGTGAAGAATCCAAAAAATATCACAAGAGAAAAAAATAAGAAGTAAATCACTCCCTTCCTTTATCATCACTGTTTATATATAAATTATCTCTGATGGCTTATTACCATTATGACAAGAAGCTTTTCTGGTGTAGATTTATGTTATCAGCTCTGTGATCAGCCCATAAGTATTAACCAACTTTCAAGTATCCAGATTTTTGCTATGATGACCTTGGAATCCTCTGATGAATCTCACATGGAGGTCCACAGGAGAAGGTGCCATTGTTTAAAGACTTTCCTGTGAATGAGCATATTGAGTATAGATGCACTGGGGCACAATTCATATTCAGAGACACTGCCTGCACAGAGTATAAGGTGCAATGCGGATGATGACTCAAAACTATTTTTACAGGCTATGACTCACTGACACCATCTGTGAAACATGGCTAATTATGCAACTTGAAGTAGAATTTAAAATACATAAATGTTGCACTGATGTGATGTCTCATGTGTCATTCATTCCAGTGGCACTCAGATTTCAGTAAGCAAAAAAGCAGCCACTCCATTCCCCACAGTAGTGAAGACAGTTAGTGAGATAATGGAGGAATCAGCGCACCGCACCACTTGTGTATGTGTGTGTGTGTGTGTGTGTGTGTGCGTGTGTGTGTGTGTGTGTGTGTGTTTGTGTGTGTGTGTGTGTGTGTGTGTGTGTGTGTGTGTGTGTGTGTGTGTGTGGGTGTCTATATTTCTTATGATGCAAAAGGTGAAGAAGATGGAAGATATATTTTCGAATACAGCACAAGGCACTGCAGCTATACTGACACATAACATGTAGCACAAAACATGCATGGATATGTACCATACACCACACAATATGATTATAAGCAGAGTTGATATGTCACTGTGACACAAAGCAGTCCATCCATTCTGACATACATAGCATGTAGGGTAACTGTGAACAGAGTTTATGTGTAGACTGTTACACAGAGCAGTGCATTGAAAAGAACACATGACATACAACACATAAAGTACTTGGAAACAAGATGTCTCATATTCTGCAACAGGCAACATGAATTTTAACTTATATATACTCTGTAACATATACCATGCTTAGCAGGATTTGTGCGTACAATGTATTATGCAGAACTACATCCATACTAACATATAGCATGTAACACACATGGTTTGTGTTAGGGTATATATGCACAACACATCACACAGCTAAGTAGTCATTCTGAAATATAACATATAACACACAAGGTACATAGGAACATGATTTAAGTGTATAATATGTCATACAACAGTGATTCCATACTGACACCTAGCTACATGTTGCAAGAGGGGAGGGATCATGTTCATGTGTACATCATATAGCAGTATAGTCATACTTACGTGTAACATATAATGTGGATGGAAGCAGGACTCATCGGTACAGCATGTCACACAGCAATTCTGCCTTGCTGGTGTGTGATAATACATCCCAGAAGTTATATGTCAACATGATTCCTGTGTGCAATGCATTATGCAGCAATGGAGCCACTCTTACATATGGCATATAATACATAAGTTGCTTGGGAGCTGGTTAATGAATACAGGGCTCTTGTATACACTATGCCACGCAGTAATACATACATATCGACATATATAATGCAACACATAAGGTGAGTTGGAGCAGGGTTCATGTATGCAATGATTTATACAGAAATGTATTCATATGACAAGTAACATGTAATACACAAAGTGTGTATGAGCAGGGTCATCCTTACAGTGCTGCACAGAGTACTGCATCCATATTGGCATGCAGCATATATTGCACAGTGTACATGGGAACAGGGATCATGTGTATAATGTATTTCAAAGCAGTGTATTTATATGGACATAACATTTATAAAACATGAGGTACATGAGAACAGGATTCATGTGTGGAATGCATCACATAAATATGTATCCATACTGACATATAAGATATGGCACACAAGGTATGGAGGCAGGGTTAATGTATAAAATCTGTCAAACAGCAGTATATATAATATATAATGTTCATGTATGCAGGTTCAGTGTATGCAATGTGCCACACAGCAGTGTATCCATACTGATACGTAAAACACATAAGGAATGTGAGATCAGGTTTCATGTGTACTGTGCATTATACTGCAGTGTATCCTTACTGACATGTAAAATAAAACACATAAAATGCATTGGGACAGAGTCCTGTGTATAGTGCATTACACAACATTGCAGCTATACTGACATACAATACTCAAGGTGCGAAGGAGCAGAGTTCATGTGTACACTGTACCACACTGCAGTATAGCCATTTTGACATGTCATGTATATGACACAAGCAGTACATCCATAGTGACAAAATATAACACATAAGGTGCATCGAAACAGGGCTTTTGTATACAATATGCCACAGAGTAGTGCATACATACTGACATATATAATACAATACATAAGGCTAGTGGGAGCAGTATTCATGTAAGCAATGATTCACACAGAAATGTATCCATATGGCAAGTAATATGTAATGCACAACATGTGAATGAGCAAGGTAATGCTTACAATGCTTCACAGAGTACTGCATCCATACTGGCATGCAGCATATAATGCACAATGTGCATGGGAACAGGGTTCATGTGTATAATGTATCCCAAAGCAGTGTATTTATAAGGAAATAAAATTTATAAAACATAAAGTACATGAGAACAGGGTTCATGTGTGCAACACATTGGGGCAGGGTCCATGTATAAAATGTGTCCAACAGCAGTGTATATACCATATAATGTTCATGTAAGCAGAGTCAGTGTATACAATGTGCCAAACAGCAGTGTATCCATACTGACATGTAAAACACAACACATAAGGAGTGTGGGAACAGGTTTCATGTGTACTTTGTATTATACTGCATATATCCTTACTGAAATGTAACAAAAAACACATAAAATGCATGGGGCAGGGTCTTGTGTGCAGTGCAGCATACAACAGTGCAGCTATACTGACATACAATACTCAAGGTGCAAATGAACAGAGTTCATGTGTACACTGTACCACACTGCAATATAGCCATATTGACATGTCATGTATATGACACAAGATGCATGCAAGTAAGGTCATGTGTACAATTTATCACACAGCAGTGTAGCCAAACTGACATGTAACATATAACGGTTTAGTATCGTTTGTTCGAATGGCAAAACATTTGCCGTTCAAAACAACAAAAAGTAAAACCAAACACAAACATTCCAAATGGCCACTATGACCGACACATTTGAGTCGACATTGTTACTGAAACCATCACGTGATAGCCGTATAGGAGCTGATGTAAATCAGACTCATAGACAACATATCACATGCCCCCCTGCACCCTCCTGTGGGGGGTTATGCCCCTTACACCCTTTGCTACTAATACATTATAACTCTGAGATCGCACTACAGTGGGGATATGGATGAATTTCCAATCCCCATTGTACCGTGATCTCAGTGCAAATAGTTGACTACACATATGCAGATGCGCTACTGCATTCGCATAAGTATGTTCGGCTATCCCATCCATTTAAATTTTATGCACGACATTGTGATTTTTGGCAGCAGTGCTGCCAACAGACTGTCATTTGCACAAATGATAGTAAACCACATATAATATATAAGATGCAAGAGAGCTGGATGTCAGTGGCAAGGCATAGAGAGATAAAGCACTAACTACATCTCAGGTGAAATGGGTTCAATTAAGAGCTCAGGGGCCTGAAGAGCTGGTAGGGAGGGATATTTGTGTCCATCACAGTGGGAGGACATTAATTTAAGCATTACTTGCAGCTATGCATGTCCCATTAAAGGGAATGGCCCTGTAATATAAAGAGCTGAACACAGGTAAGGGAAAAACCAAGAGGTAAGTCAAAAATTAAAAAAAAAAAATCATCCAATGAAAAAAATCAATGGCATGATCTCTCAGGATGTCCCTCAGCTCTGCACTTCCACTGTCTAAGAAAGGAGATAGTGTGGGGTTGTAGGAGATTTGGGATCTGACTTAATTTGTTAATTGCATCAGGCAACAGTATAGCTATACTGACATTTAACATATAGCACACATGGAAGCAGGTCTCATAGGTACAATGCATCATTCAGTAGTATATGATGCATGTAAAAATATATGAAGAGGATCACCAAAGGAACACTGCAGCACTAAATCCAGAACATTTATTGAAAAAAGTTAACCTGATGTTCTGATGAAGTCTTGTGATTTTGACGAAAGCGCTTAACTTTTTTCAGTAAATTTTCAGAATTTAATGCTGCAGTATTCCTTTTGGTGATCCTCTTCATATATTTTTACTTGGTTTTGGTGTTTGTTGTTTCTTAGTATATGATGCATGGAAGCTGGGCTCATGTATGCACTGTGTCACTCAACAGGGTATCCATACTGATGTAAGATATAACACACAAGGGGAATTAGAGCAAGTCCCATGCACACAAAATGTCACACAACACTCCATCTATACTGATATACTACATAGAGCACAAAAGGTGCATGGTGATAGGGCTCATGTATACAGTATGTTACACAACAGTGTACCTATACTGACATATAACATATAACACACAGGTTGCATGGGAGCAGCACTCATGTGTGGAGTGTCTCACACAGCATTTTATCCATACCAAAATACAATATATAACACACAACTCACATGAGAGTAGGATTTATGCATATGTGTCAAACAACAGTGCACCCACACTACCATGTAGCAATACACAGTAGACAGCCATAATAATATATAGCATACAACACACAAAGTGCACAGGAGCATGGTTGATATATTAAGTGCATCTTACAGCATTGTACCAACACTGTCTTATAACACATATTACGTAAGATGCACAAGAACAGTTCTCATACGTATAATGTGTCACATAGTCACATGTCCCATACAGACATATAATATATAACACATGTATCCAATACTAACATACAACACGCACATACTTCATAAGATACTAGACAGAGCAGGGTTCATGTATATAACATGTGACACAGTAATGTATCTCTGCTGACATATAATGCATATCACATAAGAGCATGGTATCAGGGTTCATATGTACAATGTGTCACACATCAGTGTATCTGTGCTGTCATATAGCATATACCATGTGGGAGGTTGGCTTTTAAGTACAAAGCATCACACAGCAGTGGGCCCATACTGATATATAATATATTACACATAAGGTGTGTGGAAACAGGACTCATGAGTACAATGTGTTGGCCAATAGTGCATCTACACTGACATACATAATACATCACATGAGGTGTCTGAAAGCACAGTTCATATGTACATTACATCATGCAACAACATATCCATACTGATGTATAATATAACATATAACGTGCAGGACAGGAAGGTTCATATGAACAATGCACTAAACAGCACTGTATCCATATCGGCATTTATCATATAGCATAAAAGATTCATTGGGCAAAGTTCATGTTTGCAATGCCTCAGACAGCAATATATACATACAGATATATAGCATATAATGCAGATTGTGCATGAGAACAGGTCTAGTGTGTACAATGGGTCATACAGCAGGGCATCTATATTGACATAAAACACATCACACAGCTGTGTATCCATTCTAACATGTTATGTATAAAACTTAGGATCCATGGGAGTAAGGTGCTTGTGTACAATGCATCACACAGCAGGGTATGTACCATATAATACATAAAGTGCATGGAGGAAGGTCATTGCACATAATGTGTCACACAGCAATATAGTCATCCTAATATTTAAAACATAACACACAGGTGTGTGGAATCACATTTCATCTTTAAAGAGCACTGCATAGCAGTGTATCTATACTGATGTAACATACAACACCAAGTTGCATTGCAGCAGGTTCATGGTTACAATGCATCATGCAGTTTTGCACCCTTACTGAAATATAAAAAAATAATACACAAGGTACTTGGAAGCAAAGCTCATCATTATACCGCAGTACACAAAAGTGTATTCAAAAAGACATATAATATATGGCATATAACACACAAGATGTATGGGAGCAGGGCCCGTGTGTACTATACATCACAGAGCAGTGTATCCATACTAGAATTTAATATATAGCACACAAGGTACGTAGGAGCAGGATTCATGTGAACAATGCATCACATTGTAGTGTATCAGTACTGACATATAACCCGTAGCACACAAGGTACATGGCTAGCAAGTCTCCTGTGTATAATACATCATGAAGCAGTGTATTGATATTGACATATAACATATAATGTGCATAGAAGCATGGTTCGTGTGTACAGAACATCAAACAGCAGTGTATCCATACTGACTTGTAACATGAAAGACAAAAGTGTGTGGGAGCAGGGCTCATTTGTACACTGTGCTACACAGCAGTATAGCTCTACTGACATTTGATGTATAACATGGAAAGTGCATTGGAACAGGGACAAATGCCTAATATATCACAAAACAGTGTGATCATGCTGGCGTGTAACACATAACACATTAGGTGAATAGGAACACAAATTGTGTGTGCAGTGTATCACACAATAGCGCATCTATACTAACATGTATAATATATCACATAAAGTGCATGGGGACAATTCATATGTACATTGTGTCATGCAACAACATGTCCATCACACAGCAGTGCAATTATACTGGCATGTGCTATCTAACATGTAAAAAGCATGGAAGAGGAGTTCATGTCTAAAGTACATCATAGATCAGTGTACTGACATTTATTATACAACACATAATGATGATGGAATCAGGGGGGTCAAGTGTACACTGCATTGCACAACAATGTATCCATACTGATATATGACATATGATGTTTGTGGTGCACGAGAGCAAGGCTCAAATGCTTTCAGAGTAACACAGCACTGAATCCATACTGACATAACATAAAACACGAAAGGTGAAACAGGATTATGTAAGTACTGAGTCACAAAACATTGCAGCCATACTGATATTTAACATATAACATACCAGGTGAATAGGAGCAGGGATCATGTGTACAACTTGTTGCACAGCAATGTAACCATACTGATGTAAAACTTATAACTCATGTATACATACTGAGATATAACATATAACTCATAAGGTGCAAAAGAGCAGGGATCATATATACAATGTCACATAGAAATGCATCAGTACTGACATATATAAAAGATAAGCTGATATAAAAAGAGACTAGTTAAATAAACGGTATAGCAGAGGAGCAAACGAAAGCAGAATAAAGTCATGAACACCAAAAAGACAAGGCTGTAGCAGCAGATAAAATGAATCCATTAACAAAACATTTCATATAAAAAAATCCAATAAGCATTTATTGAGTGCACAAAACAGGTGAGAGCTTTTGCCAACATGCTTCTTCAGACCATTAACAAAAAATCGAGCCATTACTCCCCCTTATATAACATATAATATATTAATTAATTATGCAAATAATCAGTGACATCATTTCTTATACTTAAAATAATTTTAAACTGATGAGGAAAAATTTTACATAATCATATGTCCTAAAAACTGAATAAAAGCATTAAGTAATCACTGTTAAAAATATCAAAATTCCTTAAAACTATAAAAAATGATACTAAAACTTTTATATAAAAAACATATATATCAAATTATCTCACAACTAATTTCCTGTTTTCCAAAACAAGTTTTAAAGAAATCTTATCATTCAGACCTGGGCTATCATATGCCTTCAGTCTGATAATCCATTTCATTCCAATTCTTTTAGTGTAATTTCTGACATCACCTCCCCTCATATTGGGGGTAGTCACCTACAGAAACATAAACTTAAACGTATGTAAAGTGTCTGTTCCAAGGACGTGTTTGGACAAAGCATTGGTACTGGACCTAATACATATTTGATATAGGTGTTCCCTTACCCTGTCGCTAAGCCTTCTGTTGGTTTTACCGACAAAGGGCGGGACAGCGGGAACACAGGGCAAGGTAAACAACATGTTCAGCATTACAATTAGCTTCCACATCAAAAACAAAACAATAAGAAGTAACTAGATGAACAAACATACTATGGTCACAGATAAAAGTACAAAAATTACAGTTGTTACAGAGAGATGTACTGTTATATTCAGAACCATAATTGTGGGCTTCAGTGGTTCTGGGTAGCACAAAATTCTATGTAAAGTCTTCTTATTCTTAAATAGAAATTGAGGATTTTCACCTACTACCTCTTTAATTTGTGAGTCAGCAGTCAAAACCCCCCAATGTTTATAAATAATCTGTTTGATATTCTCAACATCATGTGTAAAAAACGGGGAATTTCTGAGAAGGATTAGTATAACTAGCTACTTGTGTTGAGTCTGGTCTACTAGAGTATGTGCTGCTGCCCATATCAGAAAAATATGGGCAAGCTGTATCATTCCTATAGTGTTCAATACCTTGAAATCCATTAGAGACCTCATCAGCCTTATATGACCTGGCTTAATAATCTACCTTTTAAATCAATGAATTCATTTTCATATCCCTTTTGTGTAGGGTTGAGCCTGGATGCTCGGATGGCTTGTCCTTTAATAATGTTTTTAAAGACTTATTCGGGTGCATACTCCCACTATGTAACAATGTGTTCCTGTAACAGGACTTCCTATGAACACCAGTATTCAGTTTACCAGTACTCAACCTCTCTATAAAAACATCTAAAAAAGTAATCCTATAAATTGATTCTACCATAGTGAATTTCAAATAATCTGTGAGGGAATTAACCTCATCAAAGAAAATATACAATTCACTCTTACTCTATGTCCATAGGAAGAAAAGATCATCTACAAAGCGTTTGTAAAAAATCATAAATTTCTGAAACCTAGGTAAAACAAACGGGCTCTCTTTCTCCCAAATAGCCATAACTAAGTTGGTGTAGCTATTGGCACAAGACGTGCCCATAGCTACGCCATCTTTCTGTATGTACAAGCTTTCAGTGAACAGAATAATGTTATTCTCCAACACAATTTCTAACAAGAGACATAATAAGTCTACTCTGGTGTATTCAAGTTCAGTATATTGTGTGAGATACTTATAAATACATTTTAATCCTTCCTGGTTAGGAATAACTGTGAAGAGTGACATCCAAAGTCACTAAAAAATAAGGAAAATCATTATTTACTGATTCCATTTTCGCATACAAATCCAACAGAAACAGCTTTGTATCCTTACAAATGACAGGATTCATATCTACTATGGGCCTTAAAGTTTTTTCAATATATACCAATATCGGCTCGGTGACCCAACCCCTACCTGCCAAAATAGGTCGCATGGGTGGATGGATAGGGTCCTTATGTACCTTCGGCAAGCCATGGATAATAGATATCAGAGGGTTTTCAACTTTAAAGAACTTATACAATTCTAAACTAATGATCTCACTTTTAATTAAGTCCTCCAACGTGTTATATAACCTTATCACACAAGTCTGGACATTGTCAATATGGATGGTAGAGTAAAATCTGTTCTCACCAAGTATGTCATTCATAAGCTGATTGTACTCAATCATGTTCATCACAACCACAGGCCCACCCTTATCGGCTGGCCTAATGATAATATTCCTGTCATTCTTCAATCTTTGTAGAGCTAATTTATGCCTATGTGTTAAATTACCTCTTTTATTTCTACTGTTAGAGTTGCTACATAAATTATACACATCCTCCTCAACCATCTTGCTAAACGCATCTTACAGAGGATGATAATTCGGAATAAATAAACTGGGTTTAGAGAATCGGAGTACATAAACAGTACTACCTTCATTTTTAAATAGCAATTTCAGTTGAACATTACGAACAAAGAGTTTTGTGTCTATGATGGTATATGTCAAATCACTGTCAACAGTTAGTATAAATGATAGGCCCTTATTTAAGAGTTCTATTTCGTCTTTATCTAAGGGTCTATGCGCAATATTCCAAACTATTGTGGTGTTAACTGCTCCCACATTTTCTTCAGAGTAGGGCCTTTCTGTTCCTTGCCAGAAGCTTTCCGTTTCAGTCTCCCCCTGCTCACAGATTGACTCCTTCCCCTTCTCCGAATATTGGTTATTGGGAAAAGGGGGAGGATGTGTCGGTCCTACACCACTGTTAGAAAAGGGTGATTTGATATATATGCTTTTTATATAAAAGTTTTAGTATCATTTTTTTGCAGTTTTAAGGAATTTTGATATTTTTTAACAGTGATTACTTAATGTTTTTATACAGTTTTTAGGACATATGATTATGTTAAAATTTTCCTCATCAGTTTAAAATTATATTATATTTATATATATAGGAAATTATGTCACTGATTATTTGCATAATTAATTAATATGTTATATAAGGGGGAGTAATGGCTCGATTTTTTGTTAATGGTCTGAGGAAGCCTGTTGGCAAAAGCACTCACCTGTTTTGTGTACTCAATAAATGCTTATTGGATTTTTTATAGGGAACGTTTTGTTAATGGATTCATTTTATCTGCTGCTACATCCTTGCCTTTTTGATGTTCATGACTTTATTCTGCTTACGTTTGCTCCTCTGTTATACCATTTATTTAACTAGTACTTTTGTTTGTGACTGGCTTAGGAACATTTATTTCCAGGTGGCTTGCTATACTATTATTTTTTATACAATATGAAAAGAGAGTTCATGTGTACAATGTATCACACAGTAGGGTATTTATACAGACATGTATAATATATCATATAACATGCATGGTAACTTAGTTATGTATCTATTCGCACATATAATGTATAACACATAAAGTGTGTGGGCGGAGGTCTAATGTTTGTAATGTATCCCACAAAACGATTATATAAAATATAACAGGGAAGATACACTGGAGTACAGATGGTGTGTACAATGAATCAAACAGCAGTACAGCCAAAGAGACATATAACATACAACAGACAAGGTGTTTGGTATCAGGGTTCATGTATGCAATGCATCACACAGTAGTGAATAAATGTATCATATGAATACATGGCATAAACAGTATGGCCTCTAAGATCATCTCAAATCCATATCTCTATACTTTGTTACCTATAGACTGTTGAGAGGCCATCCATGCCTGGCATAAAATGCATCCTTGGATCACACTCTAATGGATCTTTTGCATATCATGAATATAGTGTATTTATACTGACATATAACACAAGGTACATGGGAAAGGGATTGATGTGTACACTGTCACACAGGAGTATATTCATACTGACATATACCATATAACACATGTGGTGCATAGGAGCAGAATTCATGTATACAGTTCATCACAAAACATTATATCCATACTGATATATTGCTTATAACACACAAGAAGTGTGGGTGCAAGGTTCATACTTACACAGCTATGTATTCATACAGACATAAAACATTACACAGAAGGTGCACAGATGCTGTATTCATCTGTATAGTGCATTATACAAAAATGCATCCATACTTCCTTATAATGTATAACACACAATGTGAATGACAGCAGGTTCATGGGTAGAATGCATCACACAACAGTGTATATATATATATATATATATATATATATATATATATATATATATATATATATATATATATATATATATATATATATATATATATGTATATATATATATATATATATATATATATATATATATATATATATAAATATATATATATATATATATATATATATATATATATATATATATATATATATAAAAAACATAAGGTACATCTGAACATGGTTTATGAATACACTGTGTATACATACCAACATATAATATATAACACACAAGATATATAAAAGCAAGATTTAGTAGTACAATGTCTCACACAGTAGAGTTTACAACATAGAGCACATACAGTACATGTGATAAGGGTGGATTTGTAAAATGCATCCCACAGCAGTGTAACCATGCTGACATGTAACACACAACAGACAATGTGCATGGAAGATGGCTTCATATGTACAATGCATCACACATCAGTGTATCCATACATGGAACATAAAAAGTAAAAGTTGTGTGGAGAAAAATTCATGTATGCACTGCATCACACAGAATTTAATGTGTACCGAAATATAAGAAATAGTACAAAACACACTCTAAATCAAGGTTTATCTTTACACTGCAACATACATTTTATTCCAGCATGTAATATTTAGCATGTAACACAAAAGATGCGTGGAAACAGGGTTACTTTAAACAGTGTGTCACATAGTAGTACATATACACTGACATATAGCATGTAACACACACAATGTGTATCCATACTGGTATATAACAAACAATGCCAAATTAGGAGTGGAGTAGGCTTCATGTGTACAATTCATCACACAGCAGAATATTCATACTGACATAAAACATATAACACATAAGGTTCATGGAAGCATGTTTTATGTGTACATTGCATCACTTAACAGTGTATCCATACTAACATATAACATATATATGTCTCAACTGTCCAGATTTTTACAGAATGTCCAGATTTTAGCCTCAGATTTTAGGTGTTTTCCTCATAAAATTTGTGTTTTTCTTGTAAAATCTTGAGATTTAAAGTCACTAAATAATACTTCTTCTTCTTCTTTTGGCTTTTCCTAGTTAGGAGTCACCATAGTGGATCACCTGTCTGCTCACGATTGGCATTGGAGTTTTTTTACAGTGTCGAGTTGCCAGCCTGGCACCCAACCTTCCACAGAAAGCACACACTCACACCTAGTGCCACTTTAGAGTGTCCAATCCACCTACAGCATGTCTTTGGGATTTGGGAGGAAACCGGAGCACCTGGAGGAAACCCACGTGACCACAGAGAGGACATGCAGACTCCACACAGAAGGCATCCTAGCCAAGGATCGAACCAGAAAACCTCTTGCTGTGAGGTGGCAACAAAGTCACTAAATAATACTAAATAATGAAAAACATTTGAGTTGCAGACTTAATATCCCTCAGAAAATACTTGTTATCCTATGGACATTTTAAGCTTATAAGAGTAATTTTTTAAATATTTCCCTATTTTTGGGCCTTTGTCCCCACATGTCTTCTCGCTTTCTCCAGATTTCTTTTGCTGAGAGGTTGAGGGGTATGATGGCATATAACACATAAAGTGAATGGAAACAGGATTCATATGTAAAGCACATTGCACTGCTGTGGATCCATACTGACATATAGCACATTAGGTACATGAAAGCAAGTTTCATATCTAGAATGTATTACACAGCAATGTATCCGTGCTGAAATATAACATATAACACATAAAGTGGACTTGAGCAGGCTTATGAGTGCAGAGCATCCCAAAGCAGTATATACTGTAAAGGCTCCAGAGCCATTAGCCTAGTACACACCTATGAACCTGCACATGTAGAATTGTAAGATATAACACACAAGGTACATAGGAGAAGGCCTCTATATACACTGCATCCCACAGCAATATTTCCATAGAAGTGTAATGGATAACACACAAGGTACCCAGGATCAGGGCTCATATGTTCACTGCATAACACAGCAATATATCTATACTGATGTGTAACTCATAACACACAAGGTTCATGGGAGTAAGGCTCATGTATACTTTGTTACACAGCAATACATTCATACTGAAATATGACATGTACACATAACACAAGATACATGGAAACAAGACTCATGTGAACATTGCATCACACATCAGTGTGTCCATGCTGACATATAATATATGTAAGGTGCATGGATGCAAGGCTCATGTATATAATGTGTTACACAGCAGTGTAGCCATGCTAAAATGTAGCATATCAAAACTGCAATGCATTGATGCAGGATTAATATATACACTATGTACACAGCAATGTATCGATACTGATATATAAGGAATATTTAAGCAAACATACTGAGACAATACAAAGCATAATACAGTGGTGTGTCCATAATGACATTTAACATGTAGCTCATAAGGTGATTATTGGTATTCAGTGTGTTCATACTTGCATATGTCATATAACATATAAAGTGTGTAGGAGCAGGGTTTATATGTACAATGCCTCACATAGTAGTGCATACATTCTGACATATAACACATAACACACAAGGTGCATATATTCAAGGCTTATGTGTAAATTGCATCACACAACAGCGTGCTTATTCTGACATACTGCATATAACACAAAAGGTGGATGGAAGTAGGGCTCATGTACAGTATATTAAACAGAAGTGCTTCCATACCGATATGTATCACATAATATGTAAAGTGCATAGAAGCAGGATTCATGTTTACAATTTGTCTGTTACACAACAGTGTATGTATGCAGAAAAATAATACAAGACACATAAATTTGATGGGAGCAGGTCCAAAATGTATAGTGTCACTCCGCAGTTTATCCACACTGATATGTAAAGTAACACACATGGGTGTGGGAACAGGGCATACATATATATTGCATCACATAGCAGTTTATCTATATTGGCATATCATATATGACACACACATGGTACGCAGGAACAGGGTTATGTGTATAGTAAATCATACAGCAGTGTTTTCTCCTGTCATGTTTAATGAAATGCACAAGGGGAGGGAGCAGATTTCATTTGTACATTGCATCACATAGCAGGATATCCATACTGACGTATGACATATAATGTTCAACATGAATGGGAACAGTGTATAAATGCTGACATGTAACACATGAGTCACATCTTTGTAGGGCTTATGTGTGCAAAACATCCCACAACAGTGTATCCATAAGCCTCACTGGTGGCATAGAAGAAAAAGCGCTGACTACGTCCCTGGTGACCTGAGTTCAATTAGCAGTTTGGAAGTTTAAAGGATTAGGCAGGGAGGATGGGGTGTTCATGTCCTGGAGGGGAGGATGCATGCTAATGTTTCTGCAGCTGAACAATAGCAAAAGTTGGTGCTCAGGAAGGTTAGGCATCAGGCTGGGTGGCAGGATAGATAGATCAATGCATGCCCTTAGAGCCAGGGACATGGAGCATCCCATAGCTTCCCAAAACCAGCCAGTCATAACTTGTGCAATAGACAAGCTGGGAGGGACATAGGTCAATAAAAATGTCCAGACCCAGTAGATGAAGGTAGGGATCCTGACACTTGGCCCATACATCTGCAGACTGAAATACAAACTAAATAAGTTGAGCCCTCAGGTGGAAGTTGGAGAGGTACAACTTGAAGGAATAGGGGATCTGGTTGAAAAACAACAAACAAATAAAAAGTCTATACATACTAATATGCAACTGCAAACACATAATATGCATAGGAGTAGGTTCCATGTGTAAACTGCATCAGTGCAGTGTAATCATACTGACATTTTAACATGTAGCCTATAACGTACATTGAATTTGGGCTCTGTTATATACTGAATACAGTAGTGTAGCCATACTGACATGCAACTTATAAAATACATGGTGCATTGGGGAGGGATCATGTGTACACAGAGTTACTCAGTGGTGTATCCATACTTAAATAACATGTAACACAGGGTGCATGGGGGCAGGTCTCATGTTTGCAATGTGTTACACAAGGATCTTTGTCATAATTTTGAAAACTTTAACTGTTGAAATGCAAAATTTTCAAAACTCAAAATATTGAAAACCTATTTAATTCTGGAAAACATGTCCTCCTGTGCTCACATTACATACCTGGATTTTACTTACTTATTTACTTATACCAACTTCAGGAATGCACAACAGTGTGAAAATGGCAAATTCCCATGTTTAATATTTTCTATACTTTGAATTTTCAATGAAATGAATGGGATCAGTCACACAGTACTATACCTATACTTATACTGAAATATATAACACATATGCCCATACTGACATATTAGATATAAGATGAAAAAGAGCAGGCTCATGTGAACAATGTATCACAAACCACTGTATCCATGGTAAGGTATAACATAGTGGGAACATGGTACATGTATACAATGTGTCACTTCATGGCAAAGTAAAGTATCCTTATTGACATATAACATGTAACACACAAGATATATAGGACAGGGTTCTTGTGCACAGTGCATCACACAGCAGTGCAGCTATACTGATGTATAACATGTAACACATAATATGCATAGGAGCAAGGCTCATTTGTATAGTACATCACACATATGTATATCCATACTACCATGAAACATATAATGCTCAATGTGCATGGGAGCAAATGTTATGTTTTCAATGTGTTACACAGCAGTGTGTCCATATTGATATATAATATATAACTCATAAAGTACTTGGCTCACTATCATGTGTATAATGTATCACATATGAGTTTGTCTCACAGCAGTGTATTCAACATATAAGCTACATCAGAACAGAATTCACATATACAATGTGTGGCACAGAAGTGTATCCATACTGGCATGTAACATATAACAGACATGAACATGAACAGGGTCATATCTAAAATGCATTACAAAGGATTGCATTCATAATGGAATATAACAAGCAATACACGAGGAACATGAAAGCAAGGTTTCATCTTTGTACTGTCAGACATAACTTTGTATTTAACATAACATATAACCTTGAGATCTAGCACACTAAATCACCTAGAAGTCACTAAGTATAACAACGAGGCAGGTAAATCTGTCTATAGCCACTCTGTATCGAAACTCTGGAATTCCCTTCCTGCCCAACTAATATCGAATAATTCTATCAGTCAATTCAAACACATTCTTAAAACTCACTTTAGGAACAACAGACTAAGATCCTGTCTCACCCCAGGATAAAAACTTGGAGTCTACATATCTCCCATTCTCTCCATTAGCAAAAGGTAGCTTCACACCTTAATTATGGTCCAAATGTGACCATAAGATAAAAATACATTTCACTATCATGATAAGCAAGCATCACCAACTACTTTATCTACTATTCCACCAAATACTAATTCAATTCTAGGTATAATTTGTCATATTTGTATTTATTTTTATTTTACATTTGTTGACCAGGCTAGTCTATCTGGATATATGTCCATTTTCAGTAGAGGCCCGGGGAGAAAAGCTCCAATGAGTATTACATGGTTTCAGAAGGTGTTACAAAAGAAGTAATAACAAGTATAAAACTAACAGTAAACAACTAGTAAAGGAATTTTTTTTTTTTTTAGTTTGTTAGTTTTTAGTATATTAGTTGGGCAGGAAGGGAATTCCAGAGTTTTGATATTTATATTCTAAATATACTATGTAATTGTCATCCCTTAAACTACTCACAGTTACTGCATGTAATTCTTGAGACATTACAAGCATCGGACTCTCATGATATGTCAGTACCACCAACTTTTCTATCTTCTAACTGTAGAATGGATTCTATATATAACATGGCATGTTCTGAATGTATCATGTAATCTCTTCCCTAAGTTGTCTATATTTACCTCTAAATTATCTAATATGCTTTCAGTGTTAATATGTTAAATTCCTGAATTTAAAAATTTGTCTTTGTGAACTTGTCAATTTATGTAATTGGAGCTTTTCTCCCCGGGCCTCCGCTGAAAATGGACCTGTGTCCAGTCGGACTTTCCCATTTAACAAATGTAAAATAAAAAAAAAAAAAATAAAATAAAATAAAATGACACACATGGCACATACCAGGGATAATGTGTACAATCCATTATGCAGTAGTGTATTCCTACCGACACATAAGATGTAATACTTCTTCTTTCAGCTTTTCCCGGTTAGGGGTCGCCACAGCGGATCACCTGTCCACTCATGATTGGCAGTGAAGTTTTACGGTGTCGAGTTGCCAGCCCGGCGCCCAACCTTCCACAAAAGGCACACACACATGCACACACTCACGCCTAGGGCCAATTTAGAGTGTCCAATCCACCTACAGCATGTGTTTGGGATGTGGGATTTAAACTGGAGCACCTGGAGGAAACTCACGCGACCACAGGGAGGACATGCAGACTCCGCATAGAAGGCACCCCAGCTGATAATCGAACCAGAGAACCTCTTGCTGTGAGGCACACATAAGATGTAATACACAAGGTGCATATGTGCTTGGTACATGGGTATAACATGCTACACAACAGTGTGTTAAACCAAAATATAACATGCAACCATACCTCTCAGTTGTACAGATTTGCACAAAATGTCCAGATTTTTTGATTCATATTTTTGGTCAAAGTTTCATAAAACTGTGGTTTCCTGGAAAATTAGTGGTAAATCAAAAGACTGAAGTTAGAAAATAATTACATATGTTTGAGTTTCAGACATTATACCCTTCAGAAAATTCATGCTAATGCAAAACCTGTTATTCTATCAACTTTCTATGTTTGCAAGAGCAATATTTAAAAATTGTCCCTATTTCTGGGCCTTTGTCCCACTTTTATTTATGGCTTTGTTGAGATTTCTTGCTCTAAGAGTTTGAAAGGTATGCATGAAACACAACGTGTAGGGGCAGACTTTATATGTAAAATGTGCAACACAGCTGTGAATACATGCCGACATTTAACACAGTGCATGGGAGCAGGTTTCATTTGTAGAATGTGTCATACAGCAGTGTATCTATCTATCTAGTGACATATATAGGTTCATAGGTTCATAGGTTGATACTAGGTTATCTGCCCTAGGGCATTTACAAGCCTAGCCAGAGTGTGTTTGGCTTTCGCCACCCTTCTTAGATTAGTTGACTGTGCCTCTGTATAGTAGGTCACAGAAGATAGCCCATTTAAGGTTAGTTTACAGTGCCTCTGTCTAGCAGTGCCACAGAAGAGATCCCAGGGGTAAATTTATGATCTCCCATCCAAACGTCAAGATTCTTCTTGAAGAGGGTCATCGAGGGGCTCTGTCTGACATGGATTGGGATTTTGTTCCAGAGTGAGGGGAGCCTCTGGGATATGAATCTGTCCCTCCAGCATGTTCTATTTATTTCTGTGCTGAGGTTTAAGTCACTGGAGCATGTAGTTCTCATGGATTTGGATTTCTTCAGGTGGAACATGTCCGTTAATTCTAGGTTGGTCATGGCTTTATACGTCAGGCACAGATCGCCTCTGAGTAGGAGGTAAGCAACTGAGTAGAGCTGGAGTTTCTTTAGCCTAACTACGTAGTGCATCTGTTTGAGTCCCTTGATCCTCTTGGTGAGGTACTTTTGGGGTATTTCTTGTTGTAGCATGTGTCGAGTAAGGTACATCCCAAATGGGGCATTGTATTCAATTATGGGCCTGATGAGTGATGAGTAGAGGGGCACAATGACCTCTCTTGATCTAGATTTGAACCCCTTCTTGTTAAGGTGGGCTATATAGAATGTCTTTCTAACCACTTTGGCAATGTGATTGTCAAGGGAGAGATTGCAATCTACTTGGGTCCCCAAATCCCTAATTACTTCTTCCGTACTTAATGGATTACCACCTATGTGGTAATTTGTGGGCACTTTGTTTTTCCCAAAGGGGATGACTATGCACTTTTTGGCATTTAGCTTTAGGCCATGGCTCTGGCACCAGTTATCCATCTCTGTGAGACCTTTTTGAAGGATGCTTGTGTCAGCTAGTGAGTCGATTATGGCCCCCAGTTTGCAGTCATCTGCAAACTTTGTCAGCCATAGTCCTCCTGTGTTAGCCTGTACCTCAGAGAAATATATACCGAACAAGAGAGGTCCCAGGACTGAGCCTTGTGGGATGCCACTTGTAACTGGTTTAGAGTCTGACATAGCGCCTGAAATTCTGACCATGTGGGTTCTATCCCTAAGCCAGTTTGCAACCCATCTTGTGACATACGGGTTGATATTTAAGCTAGTGAGCTTATTTATGATGCCCGAGTGGGGTATTGTGTCGAAGGCTTTTGCAAGGTCAAGGTAGGCTGTGTGGACTACCTTCCCTTCGTCTATGGCCTTGGTGACTGTTTTAAAGAAATTGACCAGGTTCAAGAGGCAAGATCTGCCCTTAACAAAGCCAAATTGGGTAGGATCCAGTGTTTGGAGGTTCCCAATGTCTTTGTTTATGAGTTCCATGATGATACGCTCCATAGTTTTGCAGACCAGGCTAGTTAGGCTTATAGGGCGATAGTTTCTGGGGTCCGTTGTGGCACCACCTTTATGGAGTGGGACCAATGTTGCAGTACGCCATTCTTTGGGTACATATCCTGTTGTAAGGCTGAGACTGAACAGTGATTTTAAGTGAGGGTTCAGTTCTTCTTGGAGCTCATGTAAAATGCAGCCCGGGAC
>NC_056734.1:255982034-255984534 GCF_019279795.1 Protopterus annectens
TATATATATGTTTATATATATATCTATCTGTCCATATATATATATATATATATATATATATATATATATATATATATATATGTGTGTGTATATATATATATATATGGTCTTTGTCATAACATCGATGTTACAGAATGTCATACTGCATATGGTTGAGACCACATGACTGATCTTCAGCAAATGAAAAGATGAAAAGTAAAAAAATAGCTAAAAACTGTGTTTCTGCAGGAAGGAATTCCAGTGCACTGCCCACATCTTCTTAAAATTATATATACCAGCTCTGACATCAGACTACAGTGGGGAAAGCATTCATAATACTGTGATCTCAGTAAAAGTACTTTGAAGTTACTGAAAGTTGATCATATGCAGTTATATATGTGTGCGTGTGTGTCTGTATATACACATATATATATATATATATATATATATATATATATATATATATATATATATATATAGATAGATATATGTGTGTGTGTGTGTGTGTGTGTGTGTGTGTGTGTGTGTGTGTGTGTGTGTATCTACATATACCTATAGCTATATCTATATCTAAATCTATCTGTATATATATATATATATATATATATATATATATATATATATATATATATATAGATAGATAGATAGATATATATATATATATATAGATATATAGATATATATATAATATAAGTTTACTATCATAACTGTGAAACTCCTATCTATGAAAATGTAAAGTTGTAATGTCATAAATTCGAAAATGAAGTCACCGACCATGAAAACTTTAGTTAATAAGATTGAAACACACTGGGGAATCGCACTGTAGAATTAGAACATATGATATTCGTTCTAACAGGATTGTAGCATTGCCTTGAGGAAGTGATGTCATTAACGTCATTGCTGTTCTTGTAAACAGCCACAGTAGGGCTCAAAGTAGTAGTAGTTCGTAAGTGTGGCTGGAGAGTTTTTTGATATTATTGTGAATAGAACTCATTGGTAAGTAGGGATACTAGATTAAGGCTGTAAGAACATCAGGTGCATAAACGTATATGGAACACTGGTTAAACTCTACAAGTTACAATAGTAACTCCCGTATTGTGTATCAGCCATGGTTTTCTAAAGTTAGAGATGATGTTTGTAGTGCACAATGGCTGTATAGATGTAAGTTGTTATCCACCATTAATAAGTCACAATTAATGTAATATCCAGTTAAAACGTGTTAGTTTGTTAGTTTCTCGCCTGTCTGCACTACTGTCTTTAGTTTACTGTCATGCATTCTGGGAATGTTTTAGTGCAGAGTAAGTTACAACTAGAGGACACCTCACTGACGTTTTTAGTGGCAGGTCGGCTTGCAAGACATCCTCATAGTGTAGATAACGGTAAGCCGTACCAGATGGCCATATGAATGCATATTTCGCCAGCTATGCAACTGTTTGCTGCTGTGTTTAAATTACCTGTAAGTGCAGTACACATACTGTTCAATATACTGCACACTATTTAACAGTTTGTAGTGTGAGTAGATGTGTTGTAGTTATGTGTGTAATGCAACAATAAGCTTCATAAATGTCAATGTTATTGGAATACTAGGATCCGTCATCACTACTGGATAATGTGTGCTCCTGTGTCACTTAAGATCTGTGTTTTGCACACATTGCTGTTATTTACATTGTATTGCAGGTTTTGAGCTTAAAGAATGTCAGAGCGGAATGCAGTTTCAGACTGTCCCGGTGCTGTTGGTACAGTGTATCAGACATTAGTATCCCAAAAGAGTAGGAAAATGCTTAGTGTTGATGGCTACCAGTACTACCTGGAAAAATGTACCGACAGTAGGAGGTACTGGTGCTGTACACAGAAAAATAGTGACAGATGTAAGGGTCGGTGTATTACAGAGGAGTGACTGGAGGGTGAGAAGTTGTTGAAAAATATTGCACATTTTCACGGGCCTGACATAGTGCAGCATGAAGAGAGGGAGGTACGTCAGCCAATTAAGAGAAGAGCAGAGCAGACTATGGAAAATCCTTGTAGGATAGTCAGCGAGGTTCTGGCAGGCACATCTACTTATGTTGTGAATAGTCTGCCTAATACAGATGCACTGAAGCAGGCAGTATGTAGGATGCAGCCTAAGAAAAGAATGTCCATCATGTGTAGCCTGGAGTCACTCAGTCAACTTACTGCTGATATGTTACCTATAAAAAATGGCTCATTCATTGTGTATCATACACATATAGGCAGTAATGCAGTGAACATAGAGATACTGACAACTGAGGGGAATCTCAGAATGCTTTGTGAATCTGAATTCATACTGGTAGATGGCAGCTTTCCCATTAGCATGAGAGAGTGCAGACAAGTGTATACCATCAATTGCAGTATTTCAGGAACTGTGGAGGGCAAGGTTATCCCTGTGGTGTATGGCATTTTGCCATCAAAGACTGAGGAATGTTACGATCAGTTCTGGAAGGCTCTAATACAGCTGTGTACAGATTACCAACTGCTATTGAAGCCAAATATGACTGATCGATTT
>NC_056734.1:255989534-256040289 GCF_019279795.1 Protopterus annectens
CTCTATGTCAGGATTGCAACGCCTTTTACATTGGTAAAACTGAGCGAAAGCTTAAGCAACGCATATATGAGCACTATTATGCAATCACTAAACGTGACCTTACGAATGCCCTAGCTAGGCACATTAATGATCACCCTGGCCATTTCTTTAAGTTTTCAGTTCTCACCCAAATTAATAAGGATGATAGAGGTGGGCCCTGGCAGATTAATCTTGAAATCAAAGAATTAAGATGGCAGGTTTTGACTGCATCTTATTTAATGCCTGGTCTCAATGAGACCGTGTCCATTAAATGCTGTCTCAAAAGATTAGCCTTGAAAAGGTAGATTAAAAACATGCCTTTGGTGGCTCTGTTTATATTTTGTTTGTTTTTATTTAGTCTTTTTTTGCCCACCTTTTCTAAAAGGTTTAGATTAGATTGACTTTTATCTTTTTTATGTTGATTTGTTTTCTGCTATGTAGCAATTTTGTAAGTGTTGGTGTCCTTGGCACTTTTTAATTTATTTTTATTATAGCTTGTGCCTTTTTAAAGTTCTGCTTTATGGGTAGTATTTAATTCTTAAGCTTACATTTGGTTTTTTAACTGATTTATCTTTAAAGAATGTCTGATTTTTGTTAATTACTTGATTGTTTAATTTATGCATTAAGGCTTGCTATTTATTGAAGCTTGCAAGCATATGCTTTTGTCTGAGGAAGGGAAGTCATTGAATTTCCCGGAAGCACTCACGTAATAAAGTGTCTGTTTGTTCTGCCTGAAGCAACTAGTCCTGGTTTTCGTTTATTCAGTTTAGTGTGTTTACATCGTGCCATGTATCCAGTCAGACTATCCCGGTCAACAAATGTAAAATAAAATAAATAAATAATAAATAAATAAATACCCAAAAGCCTAGGGGGGCAGATACAGCTCATCCTTGGCAAACTAACGTAGTCTTTTGACCATGTCCTCCCACGATGACAGGTATTCCATTCCCCTGGAACTGAGCCAGTTATTAAAATCAATCATTTTATGTTAATACTGTGGCATCATCCATGGTACAGGTAGAATGCTGCTCAATGCAAGGCTTATACCTGTGTGTGATTATAGTGATCACTGCATAAAGCAAGCAAAATTGTGGTAAATCAAGAAAATATTCTTATCTTAGTTTGAATGGCTCTGGATTCAGTTGAAACACTTGAAAAGTGTTGCAGAGTGAACAAAGAGCATTGAAAACCTGCCTGATTTATAGTTTAAAGTTGAAACTCACTCAGCCCTGTATTCCATGATCTTGCTGCTGTCAACACTGCTGCACTAGCCTAGAGTTACTCAGCAACCTTGTAATCTGACCACATAGCAGGGACACAGGGAGCCATGTAATAATAAAGAGAGAATGAGGTAGCACTTCATATATAAAACAAGTATCATCAGTTAGTTGAAACAATCATACTAAAATAGTTTTGAATAACATAAAAATACAGAAATACTCAGTTATCCTGCTTGACTGTTGCTGTTATTTTTAAAGCGTAATCCTTGTATGTAACATCAGTACAATCTTAGTTAATATTGTGTTGTCAGAACCCCTACCTGTTGAATATTTCTTGCATTTTACAAAATGCTAACTAATGCCCATACAAACTATATAAAGTAACTGATTCAAAAGGTTTTGACATATATTTTTATTTTTATTTTATTTTACATTTGTTGACTGGGATGTTCAGCTGGAGCCATGTCCATTTTCAGTGGAGGCCCAGGGAGATAAGCTCCGAGTTATCAGATACAATAATACAAGTAAAACAAGAGTACATAAGTAGTAGTATCAAAGAATACATAGGCAGACATGAGATACACCTGGTTATAGTCAGGAGAAAATTAACAAAAAATAGCTAGTTGGGTTATTCACATTCATGTTGAGAGTTACCCTGGCTTGTTGCAGTGGCAAAGCCGGTTAAATGCCATATGTTGTTTGAGTTTAGTTTTAAATTGTCCTAGGGAGGAGAGCAAAGTGATATCAACTGGAAGTAAGTTCCAAGCTCTGCCTTCAGCATTAGCAAAGAGGGCATCTCCAGCGACGTTGTTGATTTTGATTGTCTGAATTAGAAGTTTGTTCGGGGATCGTAGCAGTCTTGGATTGTTGTGGTGGGGGGGGGGGGTTGATAATATTTTGAAGGGCTGGTGTGTTATCTGGGTTACAGAGGATTTTGTTAACCATGATCAACAGGTTATAATGGATGAGACTGGGAAGTTCTGGCCACCCAAGCTGTTTTAGGTTGATGCAGTGGTGTGTTTCAAAAGGCATTCCAGTGGCAAACCTGGCAATATGATTGTAACAGGTTCACAGTCTATTTAGTACAGATTTGTTTAGATTGAAGGAAGGGGGGAGGCGTATAAAAGTGTTGAGAGTAGATGAGAGTGAGCTATAGCCATCTTAGCTGGAGGGGTTAGGAAGGCTTTTTATCTATACAGTGACCCAAGTTTTTTATTGATGTTCTTGAATGTTTGATTTACATGTAGGTCAAATTTTAGGTTATTGTCAATAATGACACCTAGTAATTTTGTAGAGGGGTCAGGGGAAATTATTGACCCATCTTTTACATTTATGGTAAAGGTGTAGGCGGCAGACCTATGAGTTGGAGAGAATAACAGCATTTTAGTTTTTTTTGGGATTTAGTAACAATCTACGTTGAGAGAGCCAATTTTCTATGGTATTAAAGGTGGACTGGATGATGACCCTCAGGTCTGTGGGAGAAGTAGCTGAGAAAATCAGGGTGGAGTCATCAGCATATTGGATACAGCTGACATTTGGTATAATTGTATACAAGTCATTAATAAAGATGGAAAACAGTAGGGGCCGTAATATGGAGCCTTGTGGTACTCTAAGGGTGTTTGGTAATAGATTAGAGAGCTTGTTCTGTCATAGGACAGCCTGTTGTCTTCCATTAAGGTAGGATGTAAACCAAAGAAGGGCTTTAGTATCAAGGTGGAAAGTTTGCAAGGTGTGAGCCAGAAGTTGGTGACTAACCATGTCAAATGCCTTGGAAAGATCCAAGAATAGGGCAGAGGATATGTGATTATTGTTACGGTTATTGTTTATGGTATTGGTAAAAACCATTAACGCTGAGGTTGTGCTATGGTGTGGACGAAAACCATGCTGGGTATCCACCATGAGGTGATTTTGGATTAGGTGGTGTATAAATTGTTTTTGTATACATTTTTCCATAATCTTTGCAAGTGGAGAAAGTATAGCTATAGGTCTATAATTGGAGAATTCCGTAGAGGAACCTCCTTTATGTAGTGGGAGTACGTAGGATGTTCTCCAGATAGTGGGAATGTTAGCTTCTGCTATGGTATGAATGATTAGTATCGATATTGGATAGGCAATGGCATCAGCTGATTTTTGAAGGTAATCAGCGAGGAGTTGGTCAGCAGAGAGTGTGGTAGGATTTAATTTTTTGATCAAGTTATGGATAAGTGATGTGGGCACTGGTTGGAAGGAGAACGAGAGTCGGTTTTTAGCGATAGAAGTATCAGGGGCTGGGGAGCTAGAAGGTAATTGGATAGCTAGGGCTTGAATTGTTTCGGTAAAGAAATGGTTAAAACTGTCAGAGACCTCCTCTGGGGATTTATCAATGGTGGCAGCACGAATAGGTGTAGATGTTTTACCAGGGTGGAGTAGATTGTTCAGCCCTGCCCAGAACTTCTGAGGATTGTCCTTGTTAGTTGTCTGTAAATTACAGTAGTATTGTTTTTTGTCCTGTAGAATTAATTTTTTTGTTTCATTCCTAGCATACCTATATTTAACATGATCATGGGAGTCTTTTGTGGAATGCCATTGAGCCCATAGTTTGTTGCTGCTGGTAATTTTTAGTCTTGTCTCTTTAGATAGCCATGGTGCAGTTCTTGCTTTTGTACATTTTGAGTGGGCAGGTGCATGTAGATCAAGAATTCCAAGAAATTTATTTTTAAAATAGGCAACTACCTCCACTAAGGGTGGGTGTTTTAGCATGGCCCAATTACAGGAGCTAAGTTCCAGTTGGAATTTGTCAGGGTCAGAGTTTCTTTTGCTCCTGACTTTTCTGAGTAGGTATTGCTGTGGGGTAATGGCTTTATCCTTAACTATGTAAGTGAGAAGATGGTCACTTAGGTCATCAGGGAGGGTACCAGCACTGTACAGTTGGGGATTACTATTTACGAGTACCCAGTCGAGTTTGGTTGGGTTTACCTAGCCTAGTAGGGGTGGTAATGGTTTGTGTAAATGCATGCAAGTTGATGTGGGTAGAAGGGGATTCTTTGGAACAAGAGCCCCAGTCGATGTTAAAGTCTCCTAGTATTAGTGTTTCTTAGGGGTAGTGACAAGATAGCCAGTGAAGCGTGTCTTCAAGTGTGGCTGCATTATTACCTGGGGGAATATATATACAGATGATGTTGATGCTTTTACTTTTGTTAAGTTGCAATCTAGTAGCAATAATCTCCGACCTATTGATCTGAGGTGGTTGAATAACATCTATGTTCACATTCAACTCAGATTTATAAAGTACAGCCACCCCTCCCCCTTTCCTGGTAGCACGATCCAGCCTGTGTATATTATACCCGGGTGGTAGCACTTCATTGTCAGTAGTGTTAGGTTTTAACCAGGTCTCAGTAGGACAGAGAACATCAGGGGAGTAGACAGCCAGGAGGGCATAGAGTTTGTGTACCTTATTATTAATGCTCCTAATATTAAGATGACAGACAAGGAGAGAGTTAGTTGGTCTACTGGTTATAGTTTTGTGCCTTGGGTTACAGGTCGAGAGGGTAATTGTATCAGTGGTGGATGGGCCTGGATTGGGGTGAATGTCACCACTGAGTATAAGACTAGGCCTATACTCAGTGATAAGCCTCAGGAGTTTGTTTAAAAGTTTGTAGCAGTGTCTGGATCTAGAGCTAATGTGCCGGGGGATGGTATGCTGTATGATTGAAAGTGATATTGAGTTGTACCCAATGTTAATGGTATGGCTAAAAGTGGGATATTCTAAAGCTGGGGTGATGGTATGTCCAGCAGGGAACTGATACCCATTAAGCTGTTGGTTTTCATACAAAGTGAGTATATAAGTGGCTAGCAGAATGAGTAGTAAAGAGTAGTATAACATAATGAGGGAGAAGTCAAGTGACTGGAATCAGTTCTTTAATGACACAACAGATATAAAGTCAGATGATCAGAATGAAGTTAGTAGAGTGGATGGAGGAATAATTGTGTTATTTGAAAGCTGATAGGGTGGTAATGCAGGGTGGAAGGAGTATGACGGTGAGGGTGATTGGGTGTTGTAATAGGGGTGTGGTAAAGTACCTATAAGTGAAGAGGTACTGGGAACGGGTGGGAATTGGGGGCAGGGAGGGGTGCGAAACAAGCCCGAGCGCAGCGAGGGTGAGTGGAGCAGGGCTAACACTGACTTCAAGTGTGTCTGTAAGCTATGTTATGTAAAGTAGTGTTAAATAGATGCTTATGTGTAAACTAGATTTTAAACTGAATCTTTGACTGAGTTTTTAACTGAGTGTTTGTCAGTTTTGATATAATCTGTACTTAGTACTAAGGTAAAGGCAGTGTTTAGACTGTGTTTTGTGCTCTAGCAGGGTATTTCTGTGCTACAGGATAGGGATGCAGAATACAATTTCAGGGCTAGGTGAGGGAGAGCAGTGTGTAAGTAGAATGTTCAGAGTTAGGTTCAGTAAGTAGTTCTATTACATGAAGCTAGGGGCAGCTAGTTTTATTTAAGAAAATATAGAGGGAGCCAGATTACTATGGGGACAGACTAAAGGTGCCTTTAGAACCAGATCAGCTGAAAACAGTATGTAGTATTATAATACAGTATAGGTCTTAACCTTAGTCAAAGGTGGGTTGGATTCCAGATAGATGGTTTGTGGGAACAGTGTTCAGGATATCTTCTTTCAGGTAGGAGATTCTTTTGAAAGTGATTTAGAGGGGGTCTACCTTAGTCAAAGGTGTGTTGGATTCCAGATAGATGGTTTGTGGGCACAGTGTTCAGGATAGCCTTTTTCAGGTAGGAGATTCTTTTGAAAGTGATTTAGAGGGGGTCTACCAGATGGTAAAAACAAAGTTGCCAACTGGGTCTGAAAGCACCGGGCGTTTATCATATATCAATGTGATAATATCATAAACCCAACTTTGCAAAACAGTACAATTGTTTTATTCATAGGATCATAGGATCATAGGAAGTTACTAGACTATTGGCCCTGAGGCCCTTACAAGCCTACCCAAGAATTTAGCCCATGTTCCAACAAGTCAGTACCCTATGCCACTGTCCAGCAGGGACATAGGTGGAATCCAAGGGGTGTATTTTCTGTTCCCCATCCAGTTATCAAGATTGCGCTTAAAAAGGTTTAATGAGGTACTCTGCTTTACATGGAGAGGGAGTCTATTCCACAAAAGGGAGGATCTCTGGGACACAAATCTGTCCTGCCAACAAGTCCTATTGATGTCACAGACCAGGTTGAGGTTTCACATGCAGGTTACTCAAGTGGAGTTTGACTTGCGTTTATGCAGCAGTCCCATCAGGGCAGGGTTTGAGATTGCTTTGTATGCCAGACAGAGGTCACCTCTGAGGAGTCTGTAGGAGACTGAGTAGAGAGGCAGTGTTTGTAGCCTATCTGTGTAGGGCAGATGTTTGAGGCCATGGATTTTTCTGGGTATGGAATCTCTGTGGTCTTTCCAGCTGCTGCATCTGCTTTGCGAAGTACATGCCAAAAGGGGCATTACATTCAATAATTGGTCTTATAAGGGAAGAATACAGGGATGTTATGACCATCTTGTCCCTGGATGAGATACCCTTACTAATGAGTTGGGCCATGTAGAAAGCTTTCCATACAATGGAGGCAATATGGTGGTCAAAAGTCAGTTTGCTATTGACCTGGGTTCCCAAGTACCTCACGACTGATTGCATGCTTAGTGCCTTATCATCAATGAGATAATTTGCGAGGACGTCATTCTCCCCAAAAGGGATGATGAAGCATTTTTTGGCATTCAGTTTGAGGCCATGTTTCAGGCACCAGTCATTTGTTTGGGAAAGACATCTTGGAGGATGTCCACATCACTAGGAGAATTGATGACAGCACCCAGCTTGCAGTCATCTGCAAACTTGGTCAGCCATAGCCCACTAGATTTGCCCTGCACCTCTGAGAAGTATATCCCAAACAGCAGTGGCCCCAAGACTGATCGCCGGGGTACACCACTTGTTAAACTTTGAAGTCCTTATATCAAATACCTTGTCCTTTGATATCTCATGACTGACTATACAAAACAATTAAAACTAACCTACTGAATTATAAAAATTGAAACAGCAACCATACACCACTGAGTCATGCTGTCAGAATATTATATACAAATTAAAAGTTTTAAGTAGAACACATCCATACTCAATATAAATAAAAGTCCAAAGTAGTCTCAAACTGTATGTTGAACAAACTGTTAAAAGGAAGAAAAACATGTTAAAAGCATAATTTGCATCCTTTTTTCAACTTTCCCTGTTCTCTAACAATAGCTTGCTACTTCCTAACTCATTCAGCTAAGGTGGGTTATGGGTTTCAGGGAGGACCTGCCAAAACAGTTCTCTTTTGTGCTGTGTTAAATTCAAAATGCCTCTCTTTTTTCCTTCTGCAACCTACTTCTAACAAAAAAAATCAACCAGAAAGCTTGCTTCACTAAGGATGGCATGCTCCTCTGGTCAGTTGTTATCTAATGGCCTCTTATTTTTTCAGGGAAAATCCACTTGATAGACATTTCAACATATCTAACACATCAGTCCCAAAATCTGATTACATTAAGGTGGTGTTCCTTAATGACAAACGTCAGTATAATAAATTGCTTGATCTTGGAGCACTCCTACATTTGGAAAACATCCACGTTTGGGTAGTTACCAAATCTTGATTTAAATGTAAAGACAATACTGCTTGTCATGCTTTCACAGCCAGTGGCAACTGTCGTAGAATCCTCATAAAATATTTATTCAAGCAGATGGACAGGTTGACAGATGAGATCAGGCAGGAGGCCCCGTGGACTATGATGTTTGCAGATGACATTGTGATCTGTAGTGAGAGTAGGGACCAGGTTGAGGAGACCCTGGAGAGGTGGAGATATGCTTTAGAGAGGAGAGGTATGAAGGTCAGCAGGACTAAGACAGAATATATGTGTGTAAATGAGAGGGAGGATAGAGGAATGGTAAGAATGCAGGGAATAGAGTTGGTAAAGGTGGATGAGTTTAAGTACTTGGGATCAACAGTTCAGAGTAATGGTGAGTGTGGAAGAGAGGTAAAGAAGGCAGTGTGGAATGGGTGGAGAAGAGTGTCAGGAGTGATTTGTGACAGACGGGTACCAGTAAGAGTGAAAGGGAAGGCTACAAGAGGGTAGTGAAACCAGCTATGTTATATGGGTTGGAGACGGTGGCATTGACGAAAAGGCAGGAGTCAGAGCTGGATGTGGCAGAGTTAAAGTGTTAAGATTTGCACTGGGTGTGACTAAGATGGACAGGATTAGGAATCAGTATATTAGAGGGTCAGCTCAGGTTGGACAGTTTGGAGACAAAGCAAGAGAGGTGAGATTGTGTTGGTTTGGACATGTGCTGAGGAGGGATGCTGGGTATATTGGGAAAAGGATGCTAAGGATTGAGCTGCCAGGTAACAGGAAAAGAGGAAGGCCTAAGATAAGGCTTATGGATGTGGTGAGAGAGGACATGCAGGCAGTTGGTGTGAAAGAGCATGATGCAGAGGACAGGAAGAAATGGAAACAGAAGATCCGCTGTGGTGACCCCTAATGGGAACAGCCAAAAGAAGATGATGATGATGATGATGATGATCCCTGGGGGCTCGCAAATTGAACTCATGGAACTAGAGATTACTCTATATAGAATTATTATCAAATAATAGCAAGTTATAATACCCATACTTTTTGCTCTGATGGCCATGTAAGATTCTTCATTGTTCTAAATGATTTCTTTATTAGCAAAAACTCTCTTATTTTGAATGACTATAACTACTCTATATAAACCAGGACATGTATATCTCCAATGCAGGATATGCCCAACAACTCCTAGACATGATAAACAAACGTTTCTTTGAGCAGCCTGTAAATTAACCTATTAGATGACATATATGGCAATTTCTCTCACTATTCTTCTGGTATCTCCTTTCCAGGTGGTTAATAGTTTCCCCTCTCCTTTGACCATCATTTAACAATGTTTATTATTTAATCCTTTTCATTTAGCCTAGCTGTTGTATCTTTCGGCTTTTCCCAGTCAGGAGTCGCCACAGCGGAACTCTGGTCCGCTAATGATTGGCAGTAGATTTTTACGTACCGACTTGCCAGGCCTGACACACAACCTTCAACGAAGGTAACCCATTCATGCATGTCTCCACACAGAAGACGCTTTCGCTGAGAATCAAACAGGACAACGTCTTACTGTGAGGCGACAATGCTACCGCAGCACCACCACCGCAGTCTTCATTTAGCCTAGCTAATTGTCAAAATAATATCATAAAGGTTTAAAGATGTAATCACTCCCTTATACTTAGCATTGATCACTCCACATAGTGAGTACAATTACCCCTTTAGGATGTAAAACACTAAAAATAATAAATGATTAGAAAGAACACAAAGGCCTCTAATTAAAATGATCACAGATTTAAAGTCTCTGAGCTACCGATAGATGCTAGAAGTTTTATTCTCCTTACACAGTGCCTCATAGATGTTTGAGGGGGGATTTCTGTCATACCTTTTGTGCCATTAAAACTCAGTTTTCCTGTCCCTTCTGTTTCTGTGAAAGTCCAATATCTCTACCAATAGTAGAATCAGGGGCCTAGATATTAAATGACAGATAAAACATGATGGAGGGACAGGTTTATAACCCAGATGCTCCCAAACCTCTGGAATAAATGTTACCAGCATGTTAAGCAGTGTTACTCATTATCTTCATTGCAAAACAGATAACATGGTTGGATGAGCATCCAAAAATTTACTCCAGGATTGACTTGTATGGCTACTTAGAGAAAAGGGGTCCCTATTAGATCGACGAAAAATCAAAATCTCGAACGGCTTAGATGTCGAAAATGCCGTTCTTTGTAATCGCTATTGTGAGATTGCTGTACAGTGAAGATTGGAAAATCTTCCCTTTCCTCACTGTAATGCAATCTCAGAGATGGTGTATATATTTAGTGGCAGGTGGGGGGGGGTGCAGCCCCCCACAATAGTGATTTTGATTACCTGCATTTCCACTCATGTGACCATTCGAGATTTTGAAATGTCATCTATATAATTTAGACCCGAGAAAAGAGGTGCTGTAGGAGGGAGGGTGCTAGCAAAGACAGTATAGTCATGAGACTCAATGGCCTTGGAATATCTATGAATTTATGAATCTATATTAGAATGCCAAAATAAGGCACTATGCATTCTTACTTTTAACAGTATATGAATGAACCTTAACTCTCTATTACAATTTGCATGTAGTCTTAGCCTTCCTAAAAATCAACACAAAGTGAGTAAGAAGTAACATAAATGAGGTGACTGCTGTTGCAATTATAATGGCCTTCAAAGTCAAAACTTTTGCCATATTCTGCATTAAAAATTTTGGGCTGCCTGAAACATACCTACGTATCTTGCAATGATCCTAAGGAAATATACATTTCTCTTTCATAGGTGTAAATATATTATAGTCTTTGTTATCACTACTGTTATTTTCTAAGAGACTTTTAAATTTCCACTGTCTTTTATTAAAGAAAGATGGGCCTTTACCTACAACTGTGTTGCCTATAAGATCTTCCAATTTTCCTTGATTATAGCTGTAGTAACATTGGCATCCACAGTGAAAGTGTCACCTGTTTTAGCTGTTCTTCATTATTCTGCTTTTTTATCAGTATGTGCAACCAACCTCAATTTGCAGTAATTGGTTTAAGTTTGACGGTTTTTCCTAGTGTTACTGCTTTAATGTTTTTTTTTCAGCATGTGCTGGCTTGTACTGTCTTTACACAAATATTATTTAAATTATTCTGCCTCTTCATGAATAGGTTCATCCTCACTTATCATTGTAGATAAATGAAAAGTCTAACTTCTTATAAAATTGTTTTTTAATTGTTAAAGGCATTCATCTTGCCTTGTAGATAGTCATTACTCC
Source organism: Protopterus annectens (assembly GCF_019279795.1). Lineage (NCBI taxonomy): Eukaryota > Metazoa > Chordata > Ceratodontiformes > Protopteridae > Protopterus > Protopterus annectens. The sequence continues at coordinate 256,000,662 of NC_056734.1, forward strand.
ACATATACTCTTTAAATTTTTATATTTAGTTTGATGACCTCTAGATTTCAAAACAAGTGTTTTGGTGTGTCCCACAAGATTTTGTCATGAGCCCTATTCTTTTCAACCATTTTATGTCAATTGAAAACACCTATATGGAATAGTAAGTTTGCTATGAAACTAAAGCAATTTATCTTGTTCTTAATGCCTATCACCCAGGGATTTTTCAAGCCTAAACAGATGGCCTGTATAAATGCACTACTATACACAGACTTGCTTTCAATGCATTGAAATGTGTCATCCTGTATTTCAGAATGTGTAACTCTGAATATTATTTACCAGAAATAATGGCATAAGTTCTACAGTTCATTATTGCAGACACTTTGATGTCCTTATACCAAACACCTTATCCTTTGATTTACAAGTAAAAGTGTATGCAAAAAGTCTTGTAGTATTGTTAAAACTACTGCACACACTATAGCATTAAGGAAAGATAAACTCATGATATCCCTTCATAAAGCCCTTGTGCGCACATTCGTCAAGACTTTTATACTATTTTATCTCTGTTCATTGAAGAATACCAGTAAAGAGAAATATGTGAAGCATAATTACAAAATATGGATTAGCAATGTTAGGAGTCTCAATTATGAAAAAAGATTGAAAACTTCATTTTGTGTTTTATTAATTCTTCAGAGGCTATCTATTTAAAATATACAGATATAACCATAATGAACTCCAGGCTACACTTCTCAATGTCTTCTTCTTCTTCTTCTGCTTTCGGCTTTTCCCAGTTAGGGGTCGCCACAGCAGATCACCTGTCCGCTCATGATTGGCAGTGGAGTTTTACGATGTCGAGTTGCCAGCCCAGGGCCCAACCTTCCACAGAAGGCACACACATGCACGCACTCACACCTAGGGCCAATTTAGAGTGTCTAATCCACCTACAGCAAGTCTTTGGGATGTGGGAGGAAACCGGAGCACCCTGAGGAAACCCACGTGACCACAGGGAGGACATGCAGACTCCACACAGAAGGCACCCCAGCTGAGGATTGTACCAGAGAACCTGTTGCTGTGAGGTGGCAACGCTAACCACAGCACCACCGTGGCCGCCCATCATTCTCTTCATTCCTGCAGCAATAATATTTAGTTTTCATCTCTACAGTTCTTTGTATCCAAAATGATAAATGCATAGTTAGCCATTGAGACTGTTTATTGAATGACTTATGTTCATATACATCTCAATTGACGTTTTGTAGCAATTACAAAGAACACCATATGAAAGTGTGTTTAACATTAAAACTGAACTTTTTCATTAAATGCAGGTTGGCATCCACCCATTTCCTCCCAACAACCTGGTGGTGTAAACAGTGCCTCCTTAATGCTGCCATAAAACATAATTTTACCAGTCCAGATTCTCTTCCACTTGCTGGAGTACTGAATGCCTGCAGCTTGGAAAAGCAGAGGGGGTGAGGGGGGGGGGGACGATGCCACAAACAGCACTTAACCAAATTGCTTAAAGGTGCACCTATGATAAAATTTACCTAAAATTTAAAGGAGGGTGGGGGTGGGTTTAGACAGCTGAAGATGATCACCTGAGTAAATCAGCTGTTTCCACCACATGGAGAGAACATCTTTATTAGCCATTTCCCTCGCTGACATCAGCTTGTTCATGAGCTGACAACAGCATTTGCTCATACAAACTCTCTTTTGTCATCTCTATGGTCCTCCTTCCCAATATTACAAATGCAAGTTTAGCTATTGCAACTGTTTATTGAATGACTTATGCAAATAAATACCTTAGTTACATTATCAAAGAACAGAAATGAACTCACCGAATTAACAAGTACTTTCCCATTCCTCTCTCTGTTTTTTTTTTTTTGTAATATATATTTGAAAACTTGCAAGTGATGATGAATGATACAATTGAGCTGAGGAGCATACCAAAATGTTAATGTAAAGATTTCATGTGAAAACTCCATTGGTACCAAAAATATGTCAAGCCTGCATAAACTAAAGCACTTCTAATGATTCCCTGCTGAGTGAGGAAACCTATACTTTCTGTGACTAATAGAGCTGCTTTCTGTTACCTGCTCCATTTTGTTTTCTGTTTTAAGAAATCTGCTTGGCCTGATCTATTTTGTTCTGTATAAGAGGTAGACACTTTAATTTATCTAAGCTGCACATTTCACATGTGTTTTTTTTTTTCATTGGGTAAATTGTCTCTTGAGTGATATTTAAATAGTCAGTGAAATTCTGGGACTTTGTCTTTGTTTGAAAAGATTTCAAGCCTGCATAAACTAAAACACTGCTGGTGATTCCCTGTTGGGAGAGGAAAGCTATATTTTTCCTGTGACTGATAGAGCTTCTTTCTGTTACCTGCTCCTTTCTGTTTTCTGCTTTAAGAAATCTGTTTGACCTGGTGTTTTGGTCTATGTGAGAGGTAGATACTTAAATTATCTAGGCTGCACATTTCACGTTTTTTTTTCCACTGGTAAAATTGTCTCTTGAGTGATATTTAAATACTGAGTGAAATTCTGTACCTTTGTCTTTGAAGAGATTTTTGAAGCCTGCATAAACTAAAGCACTGCTGGTGATTCCCTGCAGTGTTTTCCCATCCACCCTTCCCTTTGTTGATATTTTTAAACCTAGTGGTTTGAAGCTGCCCATCCCTACTGTAAATTGAGCTTAATAAGCTCCTCCCTTTCTACTCTGCTATTGATATCATCTTATCTTGTTTATTAGTGCCTTTATAAATTATTTACAATTGAGTGGCTCTTGTTTCATTTATTCAAAGAGAATTACTTTTATTGAATAATCACATTTTTATTAGTTGTTTAAAGCACACTGCTGTATCGATATCTTTAAGCTTGTTTGTGGTAGAATTTTGTACCTTTTAAGTTTGTTTGTGGTAGCATTTTACTACAGACACTCCTTTACTGTGATTTTTCATTAGGAGAACTGGGATTATTTGTCAAGTGGCAGCAGGTGTTTACCTGGTCTATATGGAAAATACACAAAAGGGCTCTAAGTTTTTTTTTTTTTTTTTTTTTGCACTTCTCTGCACTTGACTTGCAGTGTTCTAATACCTAAGTAGCATAGACTAGATTCAATCCTGCTGAATCTAACCTGTAATTGATACTCTTGTGCACAAAACAAGCCATCTTGCATTAAGAAGAACACCCCTGCACTCTTGTGGCAGAAGAGTGTGGAACCAACTTTGTCTGAGCTGGGGCTTGCTGGAGGAAGAGTTACTGTGTGCTTTCCTATTGATAGAGTAGCTTAAAAGTGTTTAATTTCACCTGTAGTTAAGACTTGTGTTTGTGCATAAAAGCACACCATGCAACAGGGGTTAGTGGTGCCCTGTATAGATGCAAATGCCTTGAAACTCAATTTTTCCCTAGACAGCTGTCAGTGAAACCCTCCCAATATTCCCTACTGCACTACATGCAACTCAGTTGCACACTGAGCATTGTTGCCGCACTTATCATACATAGCCTTCAATAGAACTAGCACCTTTGTAAGTCATACTGCAAAAACTGGTTATACTAACCACCCCCTTCCCTAATAGTACATAGGGAAAAACCTGCTATAATGGATGGGCAGTTTTCCATAATTTCACTGGCTAGCCTGATTGACATGGGCTCCCTATTGCAATGTGGTAATTGCCTCATGTGTACTGACAGCCACTTACTCCTAAAGTGAGAGATGTAATTACACTATGAACCTGGAATCAGTTCTCTCATGTAACAATAAACTGGACATCAAACAGGCTGTCAGCATGCACACTTCACCTCTCACACAAAATGAGGTCATGGCACATCAACCCACATATGCATAGGTACTCACTAGAAGCCTACCAAAAGATTAGAGACCTCCCATATGTAAACCACTTGCATACACTGCTATGCACATATATTGCACTACATATAACACATTCACCAGTGTCTCTGCAAATAAACCCCTAAGGCAAACACCTCAAAACCTAATGTCTTGGTCATAGGTGACTCCATAGTGAGACACACAGATGTCCCCCTCACCAGGCTGGACAAGGAGAAGGTCATGGTCATCTGCCTGTCAGGTGCCAGGATCTGTCAAATAACACTCATTTAAGTCACTCAACAACAAGTACCATTATGACTCTGTCATAGTTCATGTTGGTGTGAATAACTTGAGATGTACTTCCTTGGACTATATGAAGAGAGTCATGACTGAACTCTCAGATTATGTGTCCCGGGAAGGTATGACCCTAGCCCTAAGTAGCATTCTACCTTCACCCAGGATGATGCCACAATTTAAGAACTTCAACAATTGGCTTAGCTTGTGGTGTCAGTCCAGGGGGATCCAGTATTTGTCAGCCTGGGAAGACATGGTTGACAGGCCATGCTGCTTTGAGAGAGATGGTCTGTACCTGTCTCTTCTAGGCTTTCAGATAATGGCAAAGATGCTTGCCTCCTCCATAGTGCCTTTTTTAGACAATGTCAAAACAACAAATTTTCGAGTGTTACAAAATCCACTCAAGACAAACTCAAGGTTCTGCTGCTTAATGCTAGAAGTCTAAAAATGAAACTGCACTCCCTGGAAGCACTCCTCACATTGGAAGACACTGAGATCTTTGCAGTCAGATATGTGGTTCAAGGCTGCAAATAGCACCCCGATTGTGCAAACCTACAATGCCTTCTACATGTTCAGATCTGAAAATGAGCATGAAAGAACCAAAAGTGGAGATGTATCTATCGTCATTAAAGCCAAGTACACCTCAAGACTGGTCAAACAAAACAACTCTCTCAAACTTCTCCATGTCCAATTAACTATAGGCAAAATACTCTACCACAACATTGATAGCTATACCATGAACCAACCAACAAAAGTACACTACCTACCAGGACTTACTGAAATCACTTGCCATGCAGCGCAACACCTTAGTCATGGGAGATTTCAACTATCTTTCCATTGACTGGGTGACATACATGAGCACAAACATGCTTGTCTGGAGGTTCCTGGATTTTGTCAATGCAAATGCTCTGGAACAGATAATCTTTACACCCACAAGGGGCTTAAATTTCCAAGAAATAGTACTCACCAACATGAGACATTACTGCACTCCCCCCTGTGTGATGCCATCACTGGTAAGGTTAAACTATAAATCAGTCTAATTTGAAGTAACTATTGCACCTGTCACCACCACAGGAGCAAAAGAAAATAAAAAAACTTTTTCAAAGCAAACTGCAGCCTACTTAGCAATGGTATAAATAGTTTTATACCCCCCCCCCCCAGCAATCACAGACATCAATGATTCCTCTGCAGAGCTGTACACAAATGTCCTGTGTAAACACTTAAGCAACTGTATAGACCTTGCTGTATCTGACTTAATTCATACCAGGTCCTCCAAAACAAATAAGCCACTCTGATGGACCTCAAGTATAAACAGATTACATAACAAAAGGAAGAAACTGATGTCTAAGAACAAGAGTGAACTGACTCAGAGAATGAATTCCCTCCACAGGTTGACCAAGCAATCAGGAATCTTGTAAAGTCATCTAAAGTTAACTACAAAGCTAAAATACCATCGTTAGCTAAGGATAATCATAAGGCATTCTTTAACTACATCCAGAATCTAAATGGGAATTTCCAGCAATGTACCAAACTGGTAGTATATGGTACCACTCATAGTGCATTGGAGTTAATTTCCAACCTTTTAGCTGACAGATTAGGTGCAAACTTCAACCCCCTGTACCCACCAGTCATACCCCAAAGCAAATCTGACACCAGTCCTCTACCTAGTATCTGTAGAGATCATGTCATATCTGTGCTCTCCAAGGTCAAAAACACAGCTTCAAATGGGACCAGATAACATTCCAGGTTTCTTATTAAGCAATCTAAAACAAGAACTAGTGGACTCACTTGGCGTTCTCTTTAACCATAGCCTGAGAACTGGCTTTGTTCTAGCAGAGTGGAGAAGAGCAACAGTAATCCCCTTGCAGAAAGGAGTGCCATCAAACGACCCTAGGAACTATAGACCCATAAGTCTAAGCAGCCTCACCTGTAAGGCCATGGAAAGAATAATCATGGACCTTATCATCAAGGACATAAACAACCTTCATACTCTAGATCCAACCCAGTTTGGCTTCATTAAGGGTAGGACATGCTTACTCTACCTGTCATGAAAGGAGATACTGAACCAAACAACAAATAGCTAGCACCATCTACTAACTGAACCAAACAACAAACAGCCAGCACCATCACTGCGTGGGACTGTGCTTGTATCATGAAAGGAGATACTGCCAGCTCAGCCAGCTAGAATTTTGTAAATAATTATATATCATTTGTGAATGTCAACATGATTTATATAGAAGTGTAACAAAAGGAGATACTGCCAGCACAGCTGTCTGGAATTTTCTAAATGCGTATGTGTCATTTATGAATGTCAACATGCTTCATGTAAGATGCTTCTGTTACAACTGTATCAGAACTATATGTTATGTGTATATCAAACTGCTGGTACAGACGTGTGTGTCAGAAAGGCATTTTACAAAGTACTGAGCTTAAAGATGTAACTTAAAGTGTACCCTACTAGATTAGAACAGAAATGTTCCTGCACTATTGTAACTATTTAAATGTATATATTTTTAACAATGGAAACTGGAACACCAGAGGATAACTTCAAAAAAATAGCTGAAATTAAATTACTTTATAGCCATGTAATAAAAGGATGTTATCTTTCAGTTTCAGTGCAGTAACAGACACAATGTCTAGAACTAGAGGTTCACTGTATTGTCTTGGAAGGAAGTGTTTTATTGTTTTATGACTTCCAGGATCTGATTTGATCTAAGAAAACCCTTGTCTATGTATTTTTACAGGTAGATGCTAAATGCTACCAGCTGCATCAGTGGGAGTTTTGCCTGGGATAGAGTCAGATGACAAGAAGTGATGTCATCCTGCAAGCAATCCCAGCAGTAATATTGGAGATATAAATTTAAGAATTCTTGGAGAGAGACTGAGGATTCTGTATTTGTCTTTGATCTGACAGCAGCTGAATGACCCACTCATCACATCTGCCTTGCTTGCCTCTGTAAGTAAGTTAACAAGGATTTAGTAATTCTCTAGATATAGTTAGGAATATAACAAAGCTTAATTTAGATGTTTTTCTTTATTTTTTTGAGACTGTCCTGCAATGTTGTTTTAAATATTTCCTGTGATTTTGAACTCTGATGCTACTGTGATTATATACTGACTATTTTCTTGTTCTTTTATTATTTATTATTAAATATATTTAAACTTTCATTGTGACTGATATTTGTGAGATATATTTAAGTTTTGAGAATACTTGCATATTTATTTGATGACATTGTGGACCACTCCTAATAGACTTCCCCTTGGTCAAACTACTGATAGTATTGATTGTAGCATTACACAGTAAGATTGGACACCCTTTGTTTTAGACCTTAAATTAGCAGATAAAGAGTTGGCTGGTGGCAGTAATAACTACCTTATACTCCGGGCAGAAGGGGTCGTAGCCAGTAAACCTGTGCCAACCTTTCACAGATGGGTGTGTGTGTGTGTGTGTGTGTGTGTGTGTGTGTGTGTGTGTGTGTGTGTGTGTGTGTGTGTGTGTGTGTGTAAATCAAACCTAAAAAATAAGTGTGTGTCAGCTACTTGGGGAGGGCCACAAAGAACTGATTGGACAGACAGGGTGCCTTTGGTCTTGGCTTAGCTACTCAGCTGAGATCTCAGCCCAGCCCCAAACTGACTGCGGTCTCTGTGTGCTATTAAGGGAAATTGCACTTGACGCAGAGAGCTGCATCTGGAAATACTGTGTGTGTACCTATCATCCTCCCAATGTATGCCCCACACTGCTACCAGTGATGAGGACTGAAGCTCCTTAATTACTGGACCAGTGGTGGGATGTCACAAAACCTAGTAGATGTCTTCGAGAAAGTCACCTGGATGAAAATAAGGCAGTGTATACTGCCTATCATGACCTAGCCAAGGCTTTTGACACAATCCCCCACTCATGTATCATTGAGAAACTCTCCCAGCTGGATATTAACCCTTACATCACTAAATGGGTAACCAATTTGCTCACTGACAGAACACATACTGTCAAATTTGGTGACTCCATCTCTGCCATTAATCCCATCACCAATAGTGCACCATAAGTATCTGTGCTGGTCCTGTTACTGTCTGGAATCTATTTCTCAGAAGTTTAGATTAAAGCAGACATCCTTTGGCTTACCAAGTTCACTGATGATTGCAAATTGGGTGCAATCATCTAGTCTCCCAATGATGTTAACATATTACAGGAGGGGCTAACACAGACAAATGACTGGTGCCAAAGCCATATTCTAAAACTAAAGACAAAAAAGTGTATTATTATCCCCTTTGGCAAAGCAAAATTCCCTGATTATTAAAATATTGACAACACTCCCTAAGTTCAAATACTGTGGTGTGAGATCTGTGAAAACAGACAGATAGTAATCTGAACTTTGACCACTAATTTTCCACAGTGGTAAGGAAAGCCTTCTATGTTGCTTATCTAATAAACAACGGCATCTCATCCAGGTCTAAGGATGTTTTAACTTCATTGTACTCAGCCCCCCATCAGACCACTAACAGAGTACAACATTCCCTTTTGCATGTATCTCACCAGACACCTGCAGCAACTGGAGAGACCACAGAGATTTCGCACCAGGAAAATTCAGGCCCTTCAAAACATGACCTACATGAAAGACTGAAAGCCTTGTCACTGTACACTGTATCCTACAGGCTGCTGAGATGTGACTTTTGCCTGGCCCTCAGAACAGTCTCTGACCCTGACCTAATGGAAATGCTGCGTAACCACAAATCAAATTGCACAAGAGTCACTCACTCTAAGGGTCTTAACCTAGACTGTGACATTAAGAGAACATGCTGGAGAGACAGATATACCTCCCAGAGTTTGATGCTACTCTGGAATAAACTTCCAATTCATATGAAGCAGAGCTCCTCACTGACCTTATTCAACTGCAACCTGTGCAAATGGATGGGAGACTGCAAATTCATCTATGTCCCTCATGGACAGGAGTAGTCAGTGTTTATCACAGATTCACTCTGCAAATTATGTCCTTCTATCCAAGGACAATTGAGGCAACTTGGGACTAACATGGCTATGCTTGTAAGGGCTCTGGGTCCACTAGCCTAGTAACCTCTTATATGAATTTATGAAGTAATGACAAGAAGATAGCTGCTGGGAATACCAAACTCCCTAGCAGGTTAAAACCTCAGGTAAAGAAGGAAGGAAAGGCACAAACAATGTGAAAACCTGTAGTAAACCATGCCTTCACTCTAACTCACAATACATTTAGACCATACAAGTGCTAAAGATAAAAGCAGCCATGAACTATCTTAATAAAATGGTGATAGCACCCAAAACCTTACAAAGCCAAGTCAAAGACCACACACCAACTCCTTAACAACAACACTGAACAAATAAATACTTTATGTATAATTTTAAATATACTTAACCCAAAAATTTGCTAGCAATCGGCTTCAACCAACATGACTCTTAACACTAAAAGAAGGAACAACAACCGAAGCAAAACTACAAAGAAAAACCACACTAAAGTTTAATGTTGTGACAGCTGAAGCCAATCACCTGAGTAAATCAATTGTTTCCACCACCTGGGGGAAATAATCTTCATTGCCTATTCCCCTTGCTGACATTAGTATGATCCAGAGCTGACAATAGTGTTTGCTCATACCAAATGCTCATATACACATTAATTTCGAAATTATTATTAAAATAAGGTATTTTCAAGTGGGAAAGACTTCCAGAAGAATACGATCTTATTTTACTTTGAAATAGTTTGTTTGTTTATTTATTTAACATTTGTTGACCAGGAAAGTCTGACTAGGACAGGGCCTATTTACAGCAGATGTCCAAGAAAGAATTCTTCAGACGCTTGTCTTTTAGACTCTTTTTATTCACTTGAGTTTCAAGTTACTCAGTTTTGTCACAGACTTTTAGATGGTCTGTTTTAGACCTTGAGTACTTTCATAAATCATTGGACAACTGAACCAAATGACCTCCACTTATAAGAAGTGGACATCTGGAAAGGAATTGATGGAAAAAAGTCTTATCCCCAAAAGGGCCCATAACTATACCAGAAGAATGTAGTGCCCCTGAAATCACAGACATTCAGGTTAAAACAGTCCTCTCCAAAGCCAAAAACCCAACATCAAAGTGACCGGACAGTTTCCCAGGCTGCATCCTACACGAGCTCAAAGATGAACTAATCCCTCACCAAAACACACTGTTTAAACTCAGCCTCTCCACAGGCTACGTGCCCACAGAGTGGCGCACAGCAACAGTTATTCTGCTCCACAAAGGTGGAGCCACAACTGACCCTTGAAACTATTGCCCCATAAGCCTGACTAGCTTGTTCTGCAAAGCTATGGAGCACATCATCATGGATCTCAATAACAAGACACAGGAAACCTCCAAATACTGGACCCTACCCAGTTCAGCTTTGTTAAGGGCAGATCATGCCTCCTAAACTGGGTAGACTTCTTTGAGACAGTTACCAAGGCTATAGACGAGGGAAAGGTGGTCCACAAAGCCTACCTAGACCTCGCAAAGGCCTTCAACACCATTTCCCGCTCAGGTATTATAGACAAGCTCACCAGCCTGAACATAAACCCCTACATCACGAGATGGGTTGCCAACTGGCTCACAGACAGAACCCACATGCTAAGAGTTGCGGGAGCTAGGTCTGACTCTAAACCGGTTACAAGTGGCGTTCCCTAGGGCTCAGTCCTAGGACCCCCTCCTGTTTGGCATATACTTCTCAGAGGTACAGGCAAGCACAGGAGGACTATGGCTAACCAAGTTCACAGATGACTGCAAACTAGGGGCTATAATTGACTCTCCGGATGACACAAACATCCTCCAAAAGGGTCTCACTGAGACAGATACCTGGTGTCAAAACCATAGCCTCAAGCTAAATGCCAAAAAGTGCATAGTCATCCCCTTTGGAAAAAACAAAGTACCCACAAACTACTACATATGTGGTAGCCAGTGGCGGCTAGTGACTTCAAATTAAAGGGGGGATGCAGGAGACAGCTGAATGGGTGGGGGCAATTGGATGGGGTGTGGCAACTAGAAAGGGGTGGGGCTATGCTCAAAACCACATCAACTGGAACTTTAATTAAATACGCTGCCCTGGGTGCCAAACTGTCATTATGAGAGTCCAATCAAGACAAAATGAAGTGTAGAAGAAAAAAATATTTCAATGCATTGGCTGCATGACAGCTTACTTAATATCTCAATAGAAATGCAAAGGTTGTGAGGTATGAAAAAATACATTACTTTTTAAATACATTATTGGAATGCCAGTCAAAAATCAAGTATAAAAAAAAACAAGCAGCACTCAACTCAAACCACTTCTCCTTGCACTGCAGTTTTAATTATAATTTATATTCAGCTTTATAAAATTACCAAGTAACATACTGAAAGTAGCAATTTCTGTGATCCCCCTCTTGTAAAAATGTTTCTTCTCCAAAAAAGACCTGCTGCCTGACAACTATCTACTTGTTTCATGAGGAAGACATGATCAAAGTAAAAAAATGGACAGCAAACAAGAAACAAGCTCAAGATAAATTGCTTAAAAGATTACTGGGCAAGTTATGGACCACACATGATAGATTGGCAGTTTAGTTTAAGGGTAAAGCCTGCAAAGATGACTGCAAGTCTCCAACAAATGTAATGAGCTTCTGAAAATACTGTAATCCTGTCCTTTATTACAAATACTATCATATGCATTTCAATACCTAAGGCTTATATGTTATCTAGTTATGTAAATATTTTCTGCATGGCAACAACAAAAAGGCTTTCAATGTTAGTAATTATTTAACAGTATGCTTATTGAAGTTTACTTCCATTTTACAATCTCTGACAAGCTTACCTGATGCTCATTAAAACATTGCTACTTAGAGAGCAACAGGGCACTGCAACAGCATGCATTTTATGAATAATGTTGTTGTTGTTTGTCTTTCGGCTTTTCCCAGTTAGGGGTCGCCACAGCGGAACTCCAGTCCGCTAATGACTGGCAGTTGGTTTTCATGGTGTCGAGTTGCAAGCCCAATGCCCAACCTTCAACGAAGGCACGCCCATTCAACAATGAAGGCACGCCCATTCAACGCATGTCTTTTGAACGCCCACTCGACCGCGGGGAGGACATGCACATTCCACACAGAAGGCACTCCCAACCCAGGCCAAGAATCGAACGGGAGAACCTCTTGCTGTGAGGCAACAATGCTACCGCTGCACCACATTTTATGAATAATAAGAAGCATAAATCAACAGTATAAAAATATGACAGAAAACCAGAACATTTTTCAAAATCAAGAACAGATGAAAAGCCACTGTTGTACTTGTGTCTACCCTGGATGGGGTAATACTCTGCACACTTACACTGCATAACTGCTCCTTGCCTTGCTTGGACACATCCAGAGTCACTAAATGGGGGAGTGGGGTGCAACAAGTATGTCACAATTTGAAATGTCTCTGGCTGATGGTGATGGCTCTGACACTCATACCTCTCAAACTCAGGGCAAGAAATCTGGACAAAGCCATACATATAAGTGCGACACAGGCCCAAAAATAAGGACAATTTTTAAATATTGCTCTTATAAACTTAGAAAGATAATAGAATAGTAGTAGGTCTTGCAAGTATGAAATCTGAAACTCAAATGTCTGCCATTATTTTCTAACTTCAATCTTTAATAATTTGCCACTAATTTGCCAGATAAACACAATTTTATGAAAAATGGACCAAAAATGTGATGCAAAAATATAAAATTGCCACACAATACAACTGGGAACCTGTCAAAGAAGGGACACCTTTTTAATATTAACACTTGATCAGCTGACAAAATAAGAGAATCTACATGCATTTCTGAAATAAAAGTAATCTATAACTCTGATCATTACAGTTATTTATAATTGGAAACCCTCCACATTTTCTTCTAAAATTGCCATTTTGCGGAGGGATTATTAGGGGGAGAGCAACATTTTGAGCCAAAATTGGGGACAGTTGAGAGGTTTGGATATTCCTAATTCTATAAAAAGATTTATTTGCATGTACCTCTCAACCTCTTAATGAAGGAAATCTGGACAAGGCCAAATATACTGGGGGAACATACAAACAGTACTAAAAATTGCTCTTGTATAAACTTAAGACACTTGATAGAATAACAGGTCTTGCTATAGTATGCATTTTTCTGAAGGTTATGATGTCTGAAACTCAATGTCTGTCATTATTTAGTGACTTCATTCCTAAATAATTTGCCAGAAAACCACAAATTTTATGAGGAACAAACCAAAAATGTTGTGTTGTGTCTTTCATCTTTTCCCGGTTAGGGGTCGCCACAGCGGAACTCCGGTCTGCTCATGATTGGTAGTTGATTTTTATGTGCCAAGTTACCAGCCCTGACACACAACCTTCAACAAAGGTGCACCCATTCATGCATGTCTCCATGCAGAAGACACTCTAACTGAGAATCGAACTGGACAGCATCTTACGTGAGGCGACAATGCTACCGCAGCACCACCACCGCGGGTACAGGAACAAATCAAAAATAAGAAGCAAAAATCTATTCATTCTGCGAAAATCTGGACAGTTCAGAGGTATATTTCAGCCGGGGCTGTCTTTGAGTTTGCTGCCTTTCTCCCCTTACAAATGGTCGAATGGGGCCTCCCCCCTGCAGTCATTCCAATGTCCCATTCCTTGGTTATTTTGCCCTATTTACCATAAACACTGTAATGTGCACACTGATTTACTTCTGTGATGATGTGGATTTCATTTGAAAGTTTTATTTTGCATTTTACAGCACAAACACTAATAGATATCTGCTAAACAAAGCAATGCAGTCTCACTATGAAAATAGACTTAGCATTAAAACTTCTCTGCCCTTGAAACTCACGTTCATTGAAACAGCATTGAAACCCACATTCAAAGAAAATACATTTTGCCTGTGGCATGCACCAATAATGACAAAACTGCCCAATTCAGAACATTTCCATCATAAAAGTCTACTGAAACTTCTACAGTCCACCAGTAGCAGTAAATATGCAGTAAATATGCACAATCTCTGAAGAAGTAAAAGTCATCTAAATAATTCCACATTAAAGAGATCTGTAACTAATGAAGAGGTTGCTGCTAGCAAACAATTTTATATTTCATTGTTTCATCTACAAATAAAGGGCTGGTTGCCCTTAGGAATAAATTGCTAGTAATACTGAAATCGGAAATGGATGGCAAACTGATAACAGGTTCATAGTTACTAGGTATCTTCACCAAAAAGGACTACAGCATCCACCCCTTTACAATACAGTACAGTATCAGCAATGCATCTACGTACTGTGGGAGTAGAACCCACAGCCTTCTGCATCAAAAGCAAGCACACTACTTGTTGTGCTATTAACAATACAAACTGACTCAGCATAAACACCACTAAACCTTTGTTCCCCTGCAGCTCTCAGCTCTTTGCAAAATCTACTCGACACTCAGCTGTATCTCTGAACTTTGCAGCACAAGAAATCTGGAAAAAGCCAAAATTTATTGGGGGGGGGACAAAAGCCCCAAAACCAGGGACACATTTTAAACATTGCTTGTATAACATTGGAAAGTTGCTAGAATAAAATGCTGTGTTACCCCCACACATTTCACCGCCAAGCCTTAAACCCAGGAGCCTGTGCAAAACAGTCAGAGCAACAAACATACCACAATGCCAAATCAGCTGTTTTGTGAAAGAGACAAAGACTGAAACTTAAATGGCTACCATTTAGTGAATTCAGTTCTCACCATAGCTGTCAACCTCTTAGTACAAAACACCTGAACAAAGCCAATAATGAGGGAATACAGCCCCCAAACATATTCAGTGAATTCAGTTCTCTCCATAGCTCTCAACCTTAGCACAAAAAAACTGGATGAAGCCAATAATGGGGGAATACAGTCCCAAAAATAGGGACAAATTTCAAATAGCCATCTTATAAACTTAGAACATTGCTAGAATAAAAGGTTTTGTATTACCATGTACTTTCTGAAGAATATGAAGTCTAAAATTCAAATGCCTGTCATTTTTATTTATTTAACATTTGTTAACCAGGAAAGTCTGACTTGGAATAAAAGCCAATTTTCAGCAGAGGCCCAGGGAAAAACACTCCAGACAGATGTCTTTGTAAGATGGGAGGACACCAGAGCACCCAGAGGAAACCCACACAAACAAAGGTTGGACATGCAGACTCCACACAGAAGGCACCCCAGCCAAGAATCAAACCAGAGAACCTGTAGCTGTCAGACAACAATGCTACCACTGCACCACTGCACTACTAACTATGTAAGGAAAAAACAAATACAGAAACCACAGATTTTATGAGGAACAGAACATAACAAATATGAGGCAAAAATCTGAAAATGTTTTACAAATGGTGATGGGTACAGAATTCAGGCTCTTGCCACTTGCATGCAAGGTACAGGGTTCAAGCCCACCACCATGTATCTAGCCATCATTATATAGCAACTGGGGCATTTCACACATGCACATATTCTTTCTGCAGTATGAGTTACCTGAATTCAATGAGTGTTTATCCTCAGTTAGTCCCATTCAGTGTTTCCCGAGTCCCGGGCAAGTGAACGGCTGGTTCTCCTGAGAGAGTGTAGGCTCAACTGTTTTGCCGGCTGGTTTCCTCGTGAGAGAAGGCTCCAACCTGCAGATGATGCAGTCTAGAGTTCTTCTGTTCTATGCGGTTATCACTGCATAGACTTCTGGGCATCTGCAGGGCAGAGATGCCCCCCCCCCCATCCAGACTGCCAACACAGCAGTCTGGAGTTCTGTGAGTTCCAGGAACTCCAAGCATGCATACACAGAGTTCCGGGACTCGCAATTTTTTTTTGTCGTTTTTTTCTTATTTCTACAGCTGGGGGGCTGCAGTCCTAGCACAAGCCACCCCTGGTGGTAGCCCCCTAAATATGGAAGATGTAATAAGAGATCTGGGGACCCAAGTAGATAGTAACCTCTCCTTTGATAATCACATTGCCAAAGTGGTTAGAAAATCCTTCTATGTGGCCCTTCTAATCACAAAAGGGTTTACATCCAGATCAAAAGATGTCATTGGGCCCTTCTAAGCATCAATCATCAGACCCATCATAGAGTACAATGCCACATTTGGGATGTACCTTACAAGACACCTGCAACAACTGGAAAGACCACAGAAGTACCTCACCAAGAGGATCACTGGCCTCAAGCAGATGCCCTATGCAGCTTGACTGAAGAAACTTCAGCTGCATTCAGTTGCATACCGCCTACTCAGAGGTAATCTCTGCCTGACGTACAAGGCCATGTCCAACCCAAAATTGATGGACATGCTCCATCTAAAGTAAATCACATCCCCTCAAGCCACATGCTCCAGGGATCTAAACCTCACCACAAAAATAAACAGGATGTGCTGGAGGGATAGATTCATGTCCCAGAGACTCCCCATGCTCTGGAACAAGATTCCAATCTACATTAGGCAGAGCTACTCGCTAACCCTTTTCAAGAGAAACCTTGACGAGTGGATGAGAAACAGAAAGTTTACCCCAGGAATCACTTCAATGGCTCTGCTGGACAGAGGTACAGGGAACTAATCTAAGGGGGCAGTGAAAGCGAACACATTCCGGCTAGGCTTATAAATGCCTTTGGGCAGATAGCCTAGTACCTACCTATGAACCTATGAACCTAAGAATAAATCATCTCTATAATATATGTAAAATGAAATGCAGGAAAATACCCTGAGGAAAATAAGCATTTCTTTTCATAAGTAAATCAGTAAAACAGGGGGACACTGTAGACCCCACTGCTACTCCTTGTTTAAACTACTTGAAGAAAAAAGATTGTTTTCTAAAATCATCCTATAAATGAAAGTATTATGATAGATTCAGGCAACCTATTTCTAATGAACATTTCTTTAACTATTTGAATGTCTTCATCTGAATGGATCACCTAGTATAAAGCCTTTATACTTTATGCTACTAGAATACTTTTCCTATTTATTGGTACTTTTCTGTCTTACAAAAAAAAAAATCAAATGCATCTTTTGTAAAAAAGAATATGTGACACTCTCCAAATGTTTTAAGCTAAAGTCAACATATAATGCCAAAGGCATTGTTTTTAAGCTAGCTACTGTCAAAACTGGCAAGAGAATATTTAACTTCTGGTATGACAAAAATGTTGCCACAAAGTATTTTGATGCATTACAAAAGTCGTGCGAGTCTTTTCTTGTCTTGTCCAGATGTCAAACTGTTTTTGCAAATCAACATACACAGCCTTATACTCTTTCTCTCACTAGCATTAAACACACCTCAATCTAACCATCATTGTCAGGAAATAAATGGCACATTTGCTGTTGCCCATCTCATCTATAATAATGAAAGATTCACTCTTGTTTTCCTTCATGCATCTGTTGGCCCCATCATTTAAATAGCTAAACATATCTCTTTTATCCTTACTCTAGCTGTACAAAGGGAATTAGTTGTTCTTCTTAAAATGTGTTTAATAATGGTTTCACAAAGTGCTTTAAAGACAGATAATGTGGTTGCAATATAGGACTGAAACTGGTAGGTTTCCTAACAGTATCAGTCAGCACTGAATTAACAGTCATAAGCTAATACATTTAAGTTTAATATCCTGTTATACAATCTAAGAAATGATCTAAGAAATGAAGTGGAATCAACCAAATGTTCCCCTCTACTAAGAATACAATTTAATTCCCTTTGTAATAAAGCAATTTCCTTATCAGTTACTGGCTTCTACAAAATGTTAATTGCCATAAAAGAATATTTTCCCTCAGAATGGCAGAGTGTGTGTGTGTGTGTGTGTGTGTGTGTGTGTGTGTGTGTGTGTGTGTGTGTGTGTGTGTGTGTATGTATGGCTGTATGTAATATAATCTAAATTCTACAATGATGGCTCCTTACTATTCAAAAATGAGCACGCTGATTGGACAGCCCAGCCAGTGTACTCATTGTAAGTCGAGTATATTCCAATAGAAAAAAGTTCTGCCACTGAAGTACCATTGAGCAGCCAGACTTTCTATTGGCATATGCTTGGGAAACAGAGAAAAAATCAAAGTTTTCTGGCAAGCTACTGGGGACTGAAGTTATTAAACAATGATAGAAATTTCAGGTTCAGAAAATGCAAATTAACACATGACCTCTTTTTCCATCAACATTCTAAGTTTATAAGAGCAATATTTAAAATAAGTCCCTATTTTTGGACTTTCGTCTCCCCATTGATGGAGATTATCTTTCCTCTATTGCTTCTTCTTAACAGCACTGATGCACTGTGCAGTTGTGGGAATTCAAATCCCAAATGCATGTGTAACATATCAGTAAACAAGGAAGAACATGGAAGAAAACAGCAGCGCCACTATACAAAGACATTCCCCGGGATTCATGAAGCTCGGCGCAAGGCCGGCGTAAGGCCTGCGCTGGCGGTGCATGGAATATCCGGCGCAGTAGCGCCATATACATATTAATGAGAGTGCACCGGAATCACAGACACGTGCATAGTGTACGTGAGCGAGCCCAGGTAGGATGCGTCTGGAGGCGTGTCTAAGCCGGCATGAGGTGAGCAACCTAATGTGCTGACAGCCACGGTCCGCCCACAATAGTAATGGCAGCAGCCAGGTCCTGTGCAGAATGAAACGCACGTACAGTATGCAACATAGTCCCCGTCCCAAATTAACAGAGAAGCAAATAGAAGCCACGAAGGCATAAGTGTACCCATCCAAGGAGCAAAGGATACGCATAAGACCGCGTTCGTCCCGCAATGCACTGTCAGTGTTTACACTCAGAGAAGGTGTACAGCCGCATGTCAGCGCGTTGCACCGACATAGGAGCAGCGACTAAGGTCACCACCTGTCCCACTTTGGTTGGGGCAGTCACTCCATGGACAGTTGTGTCCTGAAAAAACGTAATAGAAATGGCTGATGTGCTACGATTGTAGGACACAATGATATCCCGTATTTAATGTAATGGTAGCATGAATTGGTTATTTCTGTAACAGAAATACCTAAATGACACAAAAAACAGAATAAGCAAGGAAATTGCCACAATAATAAGCATATTATTTAGGCAAGCAAGTGAATTTCCATGCTATATAGTGACCGTTTGTATGTATCGGCCTGTAAAGTCAGATGTGAGTCCCGGAAATATCCCAGATCGGAAAATGGAAAAGGTGGAAACCCCAGTAGCGACATGGGCATGGTCACCAGGGTTACCTGCTGTCCCAATGTGCCATGGACAGTCCCTGATTGGACAGTCGTGTCCCTGCAACAATCGTAAAAATGGAAAATGACCTCCGATCCCCTGCCATGCAAATTCCCGCAATATACATGTAAATAGTAGCATTAAACATATACATTACGATATGGAACACAGACATGGCATAAGAAAATAAATAAGGAACCCAAACGCTTACAGAATAAGCTCATAGTATGGCAAACAAGTGAAGTTCTGTCAACTGCACTAGCCCTGGGTATGTGTAGTCCTGCAAATTTCGAAGTGCCCACATAACATGCCCCACTATGGGCATTGGAAAAGGTGCCAACCATAATGGTCACAAGCAGTAGTGACAGTACATAGCCGGGTAGCTGTGCTGACATAACAACAGTAAGGAAGCAAGATACCTCAAACACAGGCAAACATGTGCATAGCAACATATCCCAGACCCAGCAACGTCTCTGTTGCATACACTGGATGGTGTATGATGAAGTGTAATATCCAGAAGCAGAACCCATGCATTCGGATGTACTACACAATAGCCTCATTGTACATGTCAGTCACACCCATGTATACCCCTGCACCCAAACCTGCTAGCATCCGTGTGCAGCTATACAACCACACACAATGTGCATACCTGAACTGTGGTAAGATGTTTGTGTTAGGCAATGCCACGTGGGCAAATACGTACCCCACATGTCACCAACCCACCGCAGGTACAGATATGTAAATGGCTGCATGTGAATGTGTCAGCAGAATGTGTACATCCGGCATGTAGTATGTACCCGTCCAAACCATCTAGGTTTGCATACGACACGGTGCACATAACCGTACACATGTGGACAAGTCGGGTCGTTGGACCACCGCATCGATGATTATCTTTGCAGTGAAGTCGATCACATATAGCGGAACAGGTGCCTACCAAACAGGACGTCCTAACAGGGTGCTACAGGCAAAGAAGGGGAAACTGGGACATCACATGTGGAGATTAGCGTAGCTGGACGGACAAATACACACGGTGAAGGTAAAGGACGGAACAACATGCATACGGCCGGATGGATGTTGTTCGTAAAATATATAGAAACACATATGAAGTTCCAGTTTACACTCGAAATACTATATAATGTATTGAATTGTACCGTACAATATGGCAGTAGAACTAAGCCTGCATGTAATTGGTGAAGCTAAGCTGTACTGTGATGGAATTCTGAACCTGGCAGTAAGCAGTACAGCAGGCTCATGTCTGTCATCATTAATTTGCTGGGTTACAGAACAATAAATGTATGTACATGCATAACAGCACTCCTTCCCAGAGGAGGATGGCCTTGTGAGCTTTATCGAAGATAGCAGTACAACTCCTTACCAGAGAGACAAAGCAACGTATTAAGAAATTAACTGTCCACTGTATCGTAACAGTCTAGGGTCCTTGAAACAGCTACAATCACAAAAGGATACTGTAATGTACAAGGTGCCTTGCAAGGCTGTGTTATTCCCATGAGAAAACAATTTAAAAGCACGACCCCAGCACCCACGTATGTATAGACTATTGCGGACCATAGTGATGGAAATGCCCTGTGACCGACCACGTCAGTAAGGTGGGCAAAAGCTGATTGTAAACACTATATAAAGAAACTGCTTACTGCATAGAGTCAGACAAAACTCTCATACTTGGACTGTATATTATTTAGCCTGCCTGTGTACACTACTAAAACGTTCGAACCCGAGCCTCCTGTGTTATCGGCTGTCACTTAGAAAAGCCTACTGATAACTACAGTCTGGTTGTAACAACTTATTTCACATTGTGATCCTTGTAATCCGGAATTCCCTTGGTAAGCTACAGGTCAGAGTGCATGGCTGGTTAGACATGTACGCTGGAGAATATGCATAAATGGTTCTTCTTGAATGAAAAGACCTCCGACTGAATTGTTGTGTGTAAAGAGGCTGTTTACTGTCTGATCTGTGGCTGAAAAGCGGAAAACTGGATCCCAAGAAGAAAACGTGCAGCCTTAAACAGGAGGCCCAGGTAAGGAGTGTCTGCCTTTTTGTGTCTATTGTAGATCAGGGACCAGACTACATTGTGTTTCTGTTAACAGTAGTGATATCGGGTCGAAGACCTACCCACATACTGTTAAATTTGAACATAGGTCAGGAGAACACACAGCAGAGTAAATAGTGATTGTAGACACTACAGTGGATACAGGGAAGGAGACACACGTGTTATGACAGAAGGCACGTAGCAGTCGTGTAGAGGATATGGGAGATTATTGAAGCAACAGATCATGTGATCCGCGTTTGACGGGTGACGTGAAGAATATGCAATCGCAGAGAGCACATAATGTGAGTTACGCAGCAAAATGGGGTAATAAATATGACATTGATGGTATATTAGGCAACATATCGTTACTGAAACATTGTAATCCCTGAAAATTTGATGCATATGTTCCAAGGTAAACACCTGTTCCACCCTGAGAGGGATATGCCCTCTCTGGCCAGCCGTGTCCTGTAAATAAACCGAACAAATGTCAAATGTCCTGATATCTCAGGACAAACATTTCCCAGATATATCAAATTAAAAAACAAAAATTGGGGTAAAAACCAAATTAAAAACCCCCAAAAAAATATACTCTTTCTCTCACTAGCATTAAACACACCTCAATCTAACCATCATTGTCAGGAAATAAATGGCACATTTGCTGTTGCCCATCTCATCTATAATAATGAAAGATTCACTCTTGTTTTCCTTCATGCATCTGTTGGCCCCATCATTTAAATAGCTAAACATATCTCTTTTATCCTTACTCTAGCTGTAATAAAGGGAATTAGTTGTTCTTCTTAAATGTGTTTAATAATGGTTTCACAAAGTGCTTTAAAGACAGATAATGTGGTTGCAATATAGGACTGAAACTGGTAGGTTTCCTAACAGTATCAGTCAGCACTGAATTAACAGTCATAAGCTAATACATTTAAGTTTAATATCCTGTTATACAATCTAAGAAATGATCTAAGAAATGAAGTGGAATCAACCAAATGTTCCCCTCTACTAAGAATACAATTTAATTCCCTTTGTAATAAAGCAATTTCCTTATCAGTTACTGGCTTCTACAAAATGTTAATTGCCATAAAAGAATATTTTCCCTCAGAATGGCAGAGTGTGTGTGTGTGTGTGTGTGTGTGTGTGTGTGTGTGTGTGTGTGTGTGTGTGTGTGTATGGCTGTATGTAATATAATCTAAATTCTACAATGATGGCTCCTTACTATTCAAAAATGAGCACGCTGATTGGACAGCCCAGCCAGTGTACTCATTGTAAGTCGAGTATATTCCAATAGAAAAAAGTTCTGCCACTGAAGTACCATTGAGCAGCCAGACTTTCTATTGGCATATGCTTGGGAAACAGAGAAAAAATCAAAGTTTTCTGGCAAGCTACTGGGGACTGAAGTTATTAAACAATGATAGAAATTTCAGGTTCAGAAAATGCAAATTAACACATGACCTCTTTTTCCATCAACATTCTAAGTTTATAAGAGCAATATTTAAAATAAGTCCCTATTTTTGGACTTTCGTCTCCCCATTGATGGAGATTATCTTTCCTCTATTGCTTCTTCTTAACAGCACTGATGCACTGTGCAGTTGTGGAATTCAAATCCCAAATGCATGTGTAACATATCAGTAAACAAGGAAGAACATGGAAGAAAACAGCAGCGCCACTATACAAAGACATTCCCCGGGATTCATGAGGCTCAAGGCGCAAGGCCGGCGTAAGACCTGCACTGGCGGTGCATGGAATATCCGGCGCAGTAGCGCCCTATACATATTAATGAGACTGCACCGGTATCACAGACACGTGCATAGTGTCGTAGCGAGCCCAGGTAGGATCGTCTGGGCGTGGCTACGCCGGCATGAGGTGAGCAACCTAATGTGCTGACAGGCACGGTCCGCCCACAATAGTAATGGCAGCAGCCAGGTCCTGTGGAGAATGAAACGCATTACAGTATGCAACATAGTCCCGTCCCAAATTAACAGAGAAGCAAATAGAAGCCACGAAGGCATAAGTGTACCCATCCAAGGAGCAAAGGATACGCATAAGACCGCGCGTTAGTCACAATGCACTGTCAGTGTTTACACACTCAGAGAAGGTGTACAGTCGCATGTCAGCGCGCCCTTTGCCATAGAGCAGCGACTAAGGTCACCACCTGTCCCACTTTGGTTGGGGCAGTCACTCCATGGACAGTTGTGTCCTGAAAACGTAATAGAAATGGCTGATGTGCTACGATTGTAGGACACAATGATATCCCATATTTAATGTAATGGTAGCATGAATTGGTTATTTCTGTAACAGAAATACCCTAAATGACACAAAAACAGAATAAGCAAGAAATTGCCACAATAATAAGCATATTATTTAGGCAAACAAGTGAATTTCCATGCTATATAGTGACCGCTTGTATGTATCGGCCTGTAAAGTCAGATGTGAGTCCCGGAAATATCCCAGATCGGAAAATGGAAAAGGTGGAAACCCCAGTAGCGACATGGGCATGGTCACCAGGGTTACCTGCTGTCCCAATGTGCCATGGACAGTCCCTGATTGGACAGTCGTGTCCCTGCAACAATCGTAAAATGGAAAATGACCTCCGATCCCCGTTATGCAAATTCCGCAATATACATGTAAATAGTAGCATTAAACATATACATTACGATATGGAACACAGACATGGCATAAGAAAATAAATAAGGAACCCAAACGCACAGAATAAGCTCATAGTATGGCAAACAAGTGAAGTTCTGTCAACTGCACTAGCCCTGGGTATGTGTAGTCCTGCAAATTTCAGTGACCACATAACATGCCCCACTATGGGCATTGGAAAAGGTGCCAACCATAATGGTCACAAGCAGTAGTGACAGTAGCTGTGCTGACATAACAACAGTAAGGAAGCAAGATACCTCAAACACAAGCAAACATGTGCATAGCAACATATCCCAGACCCAGCAACGTCTCTGTTGCATACACTGGATGGTGTATGATGAAGTGTAATATCCAGAAGCAGAACCCATGCATTCGGATGTACTACACAATAACCTCATTGTACATGCTCAGTCACACCCATGTATACCTGCACCCAAACCTGCTAGCATCCGTGTGCAGCTATACAACCACACACAATGTGCATACCTGAACTGTGGTAAGATGTTTGTGTTAGGCAATGCCATGGGCAAATACGCATTACACATGTCACCAACCCACCGCAGGTACAGATATGTAAATGGCTGCATGTGAATGTGTCAGCAGAATGTGTACATCCGGCATGTAGTATGTACCCGTCCAAACCATCTAGGTTTGCATACGACACGGTGCACATAACCGTACACATGTGGACAAGTCGGGTCGTTGGACCACCGCATCGATGATTATCTCTGCAGTGAAGTCGATCACATATAGCGGAACAGGTGCCTACCAAACAGGACGTCCTAACAGGGTGCTACAGGCAAAGAAGGGGAAACTGGGACATCACATGTGGAGATTAGCGTAGCTGGACGGACAAATACACACGGTGAAGGTAAAGGACGGAACAACATGCATACGGCCGGATGGATGTTGTTCGTAAAATATATAGAAACACATATGAAGTTCCAGTTTTTCGAAATACTATATAATGTATTGAATTGCCGTACAATATGGCAGTAGAACTAAGCCTGCATGTAATTGGTGAAGCTAAGCTGTACTGTGATGGAATTCTGAACCTGGCAGTAAGCAGTACAGCAGGCTCATGTCTGTCATCATTAATTATTTGCTGGGTTACAGAACAATAAATGTATGTACATGCATAACAGCACTCCTTCCCCAGAGGAGGATGGCCTTGTGAGCTTTATCGAAGATAGCAGTACAACTCCTTACCAGAGAGACAAAGCAACGTATTAAGAAATTAACTGTCCACTGTATCGTAACAGTCTAGGGTCCTTGAAACAGCTACAATCACAAAAGGATACTGTAATGTACAAGGTGCCTTGCAAGGCTGTGTTATTCCCATGAGAAAACAATTTAAAAGCACGACCCCAGCACCCACGTATGTATAGACTATTGCGGACCATAGTGATGGAAATGCCCTGTGACCGACCACGTCAGTAAGGTGGGCAAGCTGATTGTAAACACTATATAAAGAAACTGCTTACTGCATAGAGTCAGACAAAACTCTCATACTTGGACTGTATGTTATTTAGCCTGCCTGTGTACACTACTAAAAGCGTTCGAACCGAGCCTCCTGTGTTATCGGCTGTCACTTAGAAAAGCCTACTGATAACTACAGTCTGGTTGTAACAACTTATTTCACATTGTGATCCTTGTAATCCGGAATTCCTTGGTAGCTACAGGTCAGAGTGCATGGCTGGAAAGACATGTACGCTGGAGAATGTGCATAAATGGTTCTTCTTGAATGAAAAGACCTCCGACTGAATTGTTGTGTGTAAAGAGGCTGTTTACTGTCTGATCTGTGGCTGAAAAGCGGAAAACTGGATCCCAAGAAGAAAGCGTGCAGCCTTAAACAGGAGGCCCAGGTAAGGAGTGTCTGCCTTTTTGTGTCTATTGTAGATCAGGGACCAGACTACATTGTGTTTCTGTTAACAGTAGTGATATCGGGTGGAAGACCTACCCACATACTGTTAAATTTGAACATAGGTCAGGAGACACACAGCAGAGTAAATAGTGATTGTAGACACTACAGTGGATACAGGGAAGGAGACACGCGATGTTATGACAGAAGGTGCATGGCAGTCGTGTAGAGGATATGGGAGATTATTGAAGCAACAGATCATGTGATCCAGCGTTTGTGGGTGGCGTGAAGAATATGCAATCGCAGAGAGCACATAATGTGAGTTACATGGCAAAATGGGGTAATAAATATGACATTGATGGTATATTAGGCAACATATCGTTACTGAAACATTGTAATCCCTGAAAATTTGATGCATATGTTCCAAGGTAAACACCTGTTCCACCCTGAGAGGGATATGCCCTCTCTGGCCAGCCGTGTCCTGTAAATAAACCGAACAAATGTCAAATGTCCTGATATCTCAGGACAAACATTTCCCAGATATATATCAAAATGGTAGCATAAAACAGTAAATGTGTATGTGGAACAGCAAAATATAATAATAAACAGAATAAGCAAATGAAATGCTACAACAATTGGTCGCTCTCCTGGCAAAACGTGAATACCTGTCGATGTACTGGCCGTGGTGCCATTTTCCAGGCAAATTACGTTCGAACACTAATGTCCCACATTGTGCATTGGAAAAGGTGGCAGCCCTAAGATGTGCAGGCGACAAAACAGCGACAATCACCGTCATGCACATCGGTGGACTGAGGTAGTGTACCGAAGGGAATAGAACACTACAAATGGCTAAGCATCACACGTACACAGAGAAGATCATAATACAGTAGTACCCATCGCCCCCACAACACCTACCACGCAGATACCACATGCAGGATATTGCGGGAGGGCAGGCTAGCCCCCACACGTTATCCTGTGGCAACAGAGGTAGCACAACGAACAAATGTAATAGAAGCTATTGAAACCACATCCCGAACACGTAACATACCTAGGGACACGCGAGTAAGAACACAGTACTAAAACAGAGTGAGGATATCTGTCAATTAATTCAAGTACCGAACCATCATGCAGGACAGGAAGGCCAGGACCAACCCCGTGGCGTATAGACCGTGGACACCAGAAGATATCTGCAAAGTCATAGGGAATTCCCCATCCACTGTAATCGCTATTCACCATGCAATACCCTGTATCTCCTGATCGGAAACCAAAGGGGAATGGCGGATGGTACAGTAATGTATAAGCTGTAAATCATGTAAGAATACATAGGGTAGCGTTGCCAGACCCACACACTATATTCAATGCTATGAACATGCCACAGAAGTATCTTACCGTGGTACATATAAGCTATGCTTACTTTGCAATACCTATACATCCACATAGTCCGTATTGCTTTGCTTGTACAGTCAGGGTGACAGATACAGCCATACCCGCTGCTCGGCGGGGCTACTGTGAAAGTACAACGATATTCTCACAGGGATGGCCAGCTACATTCAGTGTCAACTCCACCGGGGCCAGTCAAGCTCCACTTTAATTGGATGATATTCTTTGCCCCTACCCAGCAGCAATGTAAGGAAGATACAATAGCATTAATGAGATAATCAGCAGAACAGGGACATAAAGTAAGCAAGCATAAATTGCAACTACAGAGAATACAGGTCAATTACCTGGCATATCTGGTATCCAAGTAGGGTAGAACATCACATGACGATAGGAAGGTAGCAATATAATAAGCACCCAAGCCAACTAACAAGAAGGAATGATGTCGTGTCTGGCCGACTAACACATGTTAAATCTGGATACCAAACAATGCTGTGGAATCCGCTGTATTGTTTGCCTTAACCTTTAATACACTTATGGCAGCACAACATAGTACACCGGATTACAGTAGCAGAAACAGCGTTCTGCAGACTCGAACGATTGATAGCCTCAACAGCTGTGGTAGGTCTCGTGAATAATCATAACACATGTTGTCAGACCGTAAATTGTAAGCGGAGATATATGGCGTCAGTCTTGATGCAACAGCAGGGAAGTAAGCAAGCGAAATAGCTGACTACTCATTGCAGTTGGACACTGTGGCATGGTCAGTGCCACATTGTGTACAGAGCGATCGTTGTAGCACCCATGGCAGTACAGGCCCCGGCCGTAATGTTACTAGACCACCCTCTCACTGTGAGAATGTGTCATGCAGTTGCGATCAATCTGCTGCAGAAGATAGAATTCCTGACTCGTGCTAGACATTTGTCATGTCTGACCATACCACTGAGTCAACCTCACATGGTGATTGAACGTTGTACAACATGAAACCTATCAACGTCACGTCTGACACCTGTGTATGGCACACCACACAGTTGCCTATCACGATATGGATTAAATAACTACACACAGACAGGATAACACGGGTATACCCTTGGTTGTTGCAGAGGTGACAGTTAATGTGCGGATCATGTAGACAGAGTCCTACGGAGCAGATAGTAGTTATGCAGTAGTTATTGATAATGACATTGTAGACGGCCAAACCCTGCAGCATAACGTGTCTGCTCAAGCAGCAGAATAGATAGCTTTAACACGTGCTTGTACTGTAGCGGAAAAATGATGTGTGGACATATGTCCCGATAGTCATTCTGTTGTCTGTGCAGTGCATGTTTATGAGCAGCAGTGGAAGAATAGAATGATAACATCCACCGTGCATCGATTAATCATGCGCATACGAACCTGAATGCATTAGACTACATGCAGTTACCCACTGAAGTAGGTAATTGTAAATGTGCAGGGCATAGAAAGCAACAGGATAACAGTAGGAAAGTTGAGGCATGAGCTCATGCACCTGCAAAACAAGCATCGTCACAGTTGGAAAGTGTCTGTGTGAATGAGGAATGACAAACCTCAGACTGTTTAGATGTAGAAACTGTACAAACAATGCAAACAGCAACTACGAAAGCAGAAAAGCCGACGTGGTTATGACGAGGAGCAATCCTTGAACACGGACTGCACATATCCACAGTGATAAAGCCAATATTAACGTCTAATATATTCAGATATGCGGCTTTGTGGAGCCATGAGTAGAGACATGTCTCAACAGGATGGTAGCATTTGGTTAACAGAATACCTAACATACGGAATTACGAACCACATACAAACCTCATGAGCAGCGTGTCACGTTTGCCGTAGATATCATGCACAGGGAGTATTTAAACCGAAGGGAGTGAGTTTACCTACACCACCCTAACCGTTCCGTACTATTTGTATGGAATGCATACATCTGCATAAATGTGAAGCCAACAAATACTGTTTAGCGATTACACATATATATAATCAAAATGGGTGAAGTATTCCCAACCAGTAATCCGATGGCAGCAGTGGCAAAGGTGCCAGTAAAATTAAGTATCCCTAGATCTGGCATGCTGTAAAGAAGCTACAGTGACAATAGAACACATGTAGTTAACCAGACAATCACGCTACCTGGGGGATTACTTCGTA
Source organism: Protopterus annectens (assembly GCF_019279795.1). Taxonomy (NCBI): domain Eukaryota; kingdom Metazoa; phylum Chordata; order Ceratodontiformes; family Protopteridae; genus Protopterus; species Protopterus annectens. Next base: position 256,030,015 of record NC_056734.1, read on the forward strand.
TCACCATGAATGTCAATTGCATGTACAACCCACACTCAGCACGACTGCTGCCGCCACAGAATGGGATCCCGAGAAATAAGTAGAGGAGTTTGGTGGGTGACATCCAGACGAGTTACATGAGCTGTCTACCTCTAGCATTGCTGTGCATGACAACAGTTCCAAATGTAAAGTGCTGCACCCACTGAAGTAGTATGTGGAATGGCATATCATGTGCCAGAGTGGAAAGCTGTCATGCCTGCAGAGCCGGAGGTCGATGACCCAGTAGTAGGTGACATGAGAGGATTGTTAACTAGTAACAGTGTTCTTCAGTTAAAGTCTGTTACAGATAAGAGCAACGAAGACGGAAGCATAGCTGACACCAGTATCCTGTGTGTATGTCACTGTTATCCAAAGAACATTATTGCCAAGTGGACAGTGCGAATGTCTGTACCGGGTACTGTTAACGCAACCTACCGCAGTAAAGTTTGCAGAGAGGTGGTCCTGGGTCCACCTCACATTTCTCAAACTGGTAAAGGATATCAAGTCTGATTGACATCTTGTAGCTGATATACCAAAGAGCCCCAAACACGCCGGGAAGACCGTATACCAATACAAAGCAACCCCAAAGACATTTATGTTTGCTGTCCCAATGATTATACACCTATTAACCATGTTTGTGTTTCGTTACAATTTCCGGGACCTACCTGCATATAACTACACTGTTACAAATACTGATACATGATGAACTGGCCACAGAGTGTCTTCCACACTTCAACAGATACCTAGGCATGATGCGTGTGCATATAGAGACTAGGAACAGATTAAATGCTGTGTTTGTACTGCCATACCTACATCATATGGAGGACTTCCGATGCATGTTGTCCCCTCGGGGATAGATTGAGACTTGTGAATATCTACACTTTGATACAGGTTCTGTGAGATCACAGGACAACGTGGCAATGTACTTACCTGTTACACAAAAAGGAATTGTATGTTATCATAAACATGGTACAGTTTCAGTTGGTGGGAGTATTTGTAACATAACTGTGTCTTACGAATGTCATATAACAGCCAAAGATCACAGTACTACTTGTAGCACCATTCCTAATTTGTATTGAAACATCATGAGAACAATGTTGAAGGATGTGCAGAAACATCCTGAATTGTATAAACAGTCCTCTGTTAGAGACAGGAATTTGTTACATGCAGAGGTAACCCGCATCAGTAATAAAGTAGAATATAGTAATGTTGTTTGTGGGAAATAAGCATAGCAATGGTTACCTGGGAATTGGTCCGGCAGTTGTTATTTGGGTTATCTGGCTCCAGTCACATGACATACTGTACAATTGCCTGTGGGTGCGAAACGAACTATAACACATATAGCTCGAAGAACTGGGAACACAGTCGAGAAACCTACTAATCCAGTGGGTGAAATGGAAGCTGTTCTGACATGTCAGTCCTCTGCAAGAGATAAAGGAATACCGATTCATATGGACTTCAGTGACAGCGTCACAACCTGGGCTGGAACACCCCCAGCTTCTGGAGTAGTGAAATCAATCAGGGAACAGAGGAAGTTATCAAAAACTGTCGGAGGAAGGATGAATGTGACTTCCCGCTCCTGAACATGTGACTGATGAACTGGATGCAATGAGAACTGTTGTGTCACAAAATGTAATAGTGCACGACTGCACCGTGGCGCTGAGAATTGTGCGCGCGCTTACTGAAGAAGATCGCTGTGTCCAACTACCACATGAAGAGACCAAAAGCAACGCCCACCTACAGGTAATATAGCAGGTGTCATCCATGGCGGAACCAGGCCCAAACCCACTGCCGAACCATTTCCACAAACCATTGGGTGGATGGGGTCAGTCATACTGAATATCATGATTGCCATTTGTGTTGTTCTGCTCATATTGGGAGCATGTGTCTAGTGCGGGATACTGTGCATGTAAGTATTAGTCAGGGACTCTGGCAACATACCTGTACCCGAGACTATGTATCAAGAGCTGTAGTGGTATTTGACAATAGAAAATGCAATCCTACTTGCAATGTACATGAAAGTACTTCCCTAGTTAAGCGTTCCACAGAGGAAGGCCAGGAATGAAATAATGTTGTATATGTCTCTGGATAGGTAGAAGCAATCAAAGGAGGGAGAATGTTAGCAAAATACATATTTAAACATAATATGACGTGCAACTTTAGAAGCTAATAGTATATAATGCATATTATTCTACCTGACAATATAGCAGTACAGCTTCTCATGCATGTAATTGCTTGTAGTGTAGCTGCAGTGTGATTGAACCTAACCCTAGCAGTAACCAGTGCAGCAGGTGTATGTCAGTCAGCATTAGTCATCTGCTCGGTTACAGAATAATACATGTATGTACAACCTGGGTATATCTGTCATCCTTCTACTGAGGGAGGATAAACGTGAGCTGTAACACAGAGTACAGCTGCTCAGCAGAAAGACACAGGAACCTAGTAGGACACGGAGTGAGGACTGAATATGAACAGTGTTGGAACCGGTGTCAGAGCAGAACTTACCAAAGAAGAGTCAAACTGAATATGTGGCTTACAAGGTTGGGCTATCCTCATGGGAAAACATGTAATAAGCATTACCTGAGCACTGTTGTAGGAATACAATGTTCTGTACTCTAGCAATGTAAATGCCTTGTGACTGACAACATCATTAATGTGTGCAAAAGATGATAGTATACAGAATGCTCATACAGATGTAACATGTATAGAGTTGAACAAATGTCTAAACTATGACTGCATACTCCTTTGCCTCCTGCTGCACAGTAATAAAATGTTATTAATCCCAGCTTCCTGTGTTAATGAGTGTCATGTTGAAAATACGAATAGAGTGTTACAGTTTGATTTAAAAGACTTAATTGACAGATGTTTACGTTCTAGCATTGGAATAGGTCAAGACAAACATCACAATGTCCATGTGTACCACATACACACAGCCAGTAACACGCAGTAGTAGTGCATGAAGGCATACACGACTGTAGAATAGTACAGGACATATGCACGTGCCAAGTGCAGATGCATGACACAAACACCAGGATGGGTGTCCCTGCAAAGAGGAACATGTGCCAACTACACCTCCCACAGATGTACTGGCAATAAAACACATGGCAAACACACAGACACACTACTGTCCAATGACACACATGACTGCAGGAGCCTGGTCAAACACCAACATGGAAGCATGCACAAACAGGGACTTGAGTAATGTTTGCCTTAACACCCCATAGGCCAAAGAAGAATAGAATGGACATATGCATGTAATGCTGTGAAGGATGTGTGGTAGTCCTCAGTATCACAGTGTTAGGGACACAGATACACTGTCATCAACTGTGACGTATGTGCAACGTGCAGCATACCTGCATGTAATACAGAGGACAATCATGCCACAGAAATATACAGTGGCGAAGACTATAGTGGATGAACAATTGTACATGTGACAAACTATGAATATGGGTTCACCACGTCCATATGGGTACAGGGTAGGCCATCGCCGGTCCCAGGCCCAGCCATAATACTACACCATAGTTAAGGATGACTTTTTGTAACCTTCTGTGCACTCAGATGGGAAATGCCACCCATGATATTGCTGTTGTCTCAAGTCAAGCAGTGATAATGATGTAATCCCTGGCACTATACCTGCAATTCTCCATCCAATGGACAACACTAGCTGCGAGACAAGAGCTAGGAAGGATGTCTGTCTCACATGCTGTGATGTGAGTCCACAACGCAATGATTGTCTGGGTGATATATGTGTGGCCCAAACACATCCCACATGAATGACCATGACAAGGTAAGTGTCACCTGCCCTAGTGATTCTGAGGGATCTCACCGGATACACAGTAGGTGAAGCATACACATGACATATGGGTTGACATGGCCTTGTATATCAGGCACAGATCAACACTGGAAACCAGCAGGTATGTGACGTGTTGATGTGGCAGGGGTCCTACATGTATTAAGGGCGAGCATTACACAAAATGGTGTCATCCTGCTGCATGTGTACAACGATCAACCTATGTTGGTTTTCCAGCGGTTGTATGTGTATGGTCTGATACAGTCTGCATGGGCCAATGTAGTAGATCATAGGTGTAACAACGTAATGGGTGCAAGGGAGATTAATGACCTAGCCTGATGTAGATGTGAATCCCTGCACCAACAGGTGGGCAATGTGAGAGACCCCACACAACCACATGATACTTAGCGTGTGTGTGGAATGAATGGTGACCAAATCAACACTGTCCCCTGATTCCTGGTAATCACCCTGTGCTGGAAGTGGACAGCCACCTATATGCTGGACAGGGGGTGACTAGTACTTCTCCCACAGGTATGATGTTGCATGGCGTTGCATTTAGCTGTAGGACATGTCCTGACAGCGAATATGCATGCACCTGGGAGGCCCCTTGAGAATATCTGTGTCAGATGTGCTGTCCCACTATAGCAACCTGTTTTGATGTCATCTACAAACACTGTTGCCCTTCTGCACCCCTGTTATTACCCCTGTACCATGAAGATGTAGGTGTATGACAGAGTGCACCACATGGAAGGGCTCCACATGGGACACCACTTGCTGACAGGCAGTAGGTCTGATATGCTGCCACAAACAACTATGACCGTTAATGGGTTGTGTCACATAGGCAGTTTACAACACATTCTGTGATGTGCGTGTTTCCACATCAGCCAGCCGTGGGTTTATCAACTTGATATACCTGAAGTAATTGTCTTGATGAAGGAGGCTTTTGCCAGGAATTGAGGGTAGGCTGTATGGACTGCAGCACCCCCCATCAGTGGCCTCGGCTTTCAATGACTGTCCTAGAAAATGCTCTAACCATGCTTTAAAGGCATGAACACCGCCCCTGAACAAGAACAAACTGTGTGTGAGAGCCAAAGTAAGTATGTCCCCCTATGCAGTCATGCTTCACAAAGAGGCCACGAGTGTGATCCCTCCCCATGTCTTTGCAGAAGTAGGTCTCCCTCAGGGGTAATGGGACCAGTAATAACTTCAGCCTCAGTGAGTATTGGCCTTCTGGCGATGGGACTACAGTTGCACCATGTGACACAACCTGGGTACCCTACCTGAGGTGAGGCTACAAAAAAATATTTCTGTCTAACTGTGGGTCCAATTCACTTAACTTGAGATAGTGGAGTACACAAGACGGGGGTCACCAGCTGGTCTCATCGATGCTATGTCCACTACCCTGGAGGAGCATGTCCCACCTGTGTGTGCACAGAACATTAGGTGACCACAAACTCAGTGGTACCTGTCTCCTCGCCATGTGTGGGGAGAGGTTGACTGGAGGTCCATCCTCACTGGACTTGTCAGCCTGTATGTTGGCAATAATGTGTATGTTGAGGTAGAAGCCCCCACCTCTATGAACAGACCCAGGAGTCAGAGCATATCATGGGACTGAGCTCTACAGAGTGTCCAGCACTTAGCAACTGAAGGTGGGCCATGATTATTGTGGAGTCCCATGTGAGGATATATCTGTGGAATGTGCCCTGGACTATTTCATGACAGTGTGTGGTCACACACATATGATGACCAAGGTGTCACACACCTCACAAGGTGTCTGCTCCACCCCTTGTGTAGTATACCTCACTCATGTTGTGCATTTTTGTGTGGCTGGGGTACACCACACTGGATGCTTGGCATTGGTACAGGTAGGAACCACAGTTGGGTAGAGTGAATGACTGGCTCATGCAGGTCCTGCAGGTACTGGTAGATGGCAAATGTGATTGATGCAGTGGCTGCTCTACCTTTCACCACTGGCTCAGGGTCCTTAAAGGTGACCACAGTACTGCGCTGTAGTGTGTAGTCTGCCTCTGAGCAACAATGTTGTATGGTAACTGGCAACAGTCACAGCAACGGAAGCCTAAAGGAGAAGGCAATGTGGAAAAAACATAGATCAACTTCCTGCATGACGTATGTGTTATCATACATGTATTGACATGTGTCTGCCAATTACAATTGGAAATAGCGGTAAAGACTGGCTAAAAGTTCCCACTGATGTACACAGTCTGGGGTGTTGTTCCGATAATAAAGTGGCATACCTCCCAATCGTGACCTCTGGGTGTTATGGTATGAAAGAAATGGTTGTTAACCTGCAACATTGGATGTATAGCATTGGTTTCTGGTAATAGGAAGACATGGTTCCTGTAGCACAACACAGTATGGGTGATCAAGCACACATACGATTGCTGAACACACAGCATCAGTGAAACCCACTGCTCACAAGGACACAGTCCGACAAGCTCTACACTTACATATGCACAGTGGTGTCCTAATCATTGTAGGACCCAAAAATTGTGGAAAGAATCGAATAATGTGTTATTTTCAATGCGTGCCTCTGAAATCATTGTCGTCACAGGTACATATACTTATATGCATCATAAAAGCGTGTTTAATATTTTGCCCCGATAGCTGTCCATGTAATGCAGCACAGATGCACAGAAATACCCAAGGTACCGGGTCCATAGAACCTGCGTCCACATCACAGTTCTGCACACATGACCCGGATGTGTAATGGGTACTGTCAATTGTTGCGATCGAAGTTCTGGGTATGTGGGCAGCTAATGCTTTCAGTGTTGTTTACATGAGCAATCGCTTTCTCCCGCCCGTGGGAGGATGACGTACATAGCACCTGCCTTACTCTCCATCGCTAATAATGCAAACCATACTCCGGAGAATGCTAAATGTATAAGGTGTGGAATGTGTACAGCCTGCCACTACTAGTGTCAGTAGGCAATTGTCATCAGAGTGGACTACGTATGTGCCCAACGAGATGGCACCCACAACTGCAAACCGGGTACATGACATAGCAGCGGTAGAGGCATAACACAGGAAATACACATAGGGACTACAGTTGACATTCCACACATACAAGCCGGACCTAAGTGCCCAACAGGCGTGCACGCGCCTCAGTCTGCCCGCAACAGACTGAGGAGCACCAACTTACATTGCAGTAGCGGAACAGATGAATAATAACGACCTGCCGCGAACACACTAATGGCACACACACAAGCGTCAAGTAGGATATGTAAACTATGGCATTCCACCTATGAAGACAACATGAGTTAAGTGAATACATAGGTAATCAACATGTTCGGTGGTGTTATATTGGAAATACAGTGGATATGTCCCATTGGGACGTCTGCGGTTTATATGGCCAGCATTTGCTAACCAGCATCATTGGATGTATGTCATATGCGCCACAGTACTAAATCACCTGGTTAATGCAGCACCATGTGGAATGGGTGGGTCAAACAGACATCCAGCGATTCCTGACACACAGTATCAGTGAAACCAGTGCTCACAAGGACATCAATCCAGATAGCTCTACACTTTACATATGCACATTTTGGTGGTGTCCATTGGCAGGACCCAAAATTTGTCTAAAGACAGGAATGTAGCCTTATTTAATCCTTCACTGAACTCATTGTACGTCACAGGTACACATATGCACACATAAGCGTGTTTAATGTTTAGCTGATGACTTCATCACATGTCATGCAGCACAGATGCACAGAAATACCCAGGGTACGGGTCCATGGAGCCTCGATCACATCACGAGTCCCAGCACACATGACCGGATGTGTAATTAGGTACTGTCAATTGTTAGAATCAAGGATTCTGGGTATATGAACTCTGAATAACTCGGTGTTGTTGTTCGCAGAGCAATCACTTTCCCCCGCCCGTGGGAGGGATGTGTCGCGTATCACCTGCCTTACTCCGCTAATACAAACCATACTCCGAATGCTGAAATGTAGGTGTGTAATGACCTGGCCTATACTTCTAGTGTCCAGTAGAGCATTGTCATGGATGGACACCGGTGTGAGATGGCACCACAACACAAACCGGGTAAATGACATGGCAGGAAGGCATAACACAGGAAATACACATAGGGACTACAGTTGACATTCACATACTAGAAGCCGGACTGTCGTGCCAACACCGGGCATACACAGCACTCAATCTGCCAGCAACAGACTGAGGAGCACCACGCTACCGTGGCGGAACAGATGTGCGACCTGTGGAACACATACTAATAGCACACACCTAGCGTCAAGTAGGATATGTAAACTATGGCATTCCCACGATGGGGAACAACATGGTTAAATGAATGTAGGTAAGCAACATGTTCTGGTGTGTTATATTGGAAATATGGTAGCCGGATATGTCCCATTAGGATGTCTGAGAGTTTATATGAAAAGCAGTTGTAACCAGCATCTTTGGATGTATAATTTGTTCACGGCTAAATATTTGGTTATAGCACCACCATGTGGAATGGGTAGTCAAAGCAGGCATCGCGGTGGAACACACCACCAGTGAAAGCACTGGGCAGTGGTTGGTCAGCGGCCTCTAACCCGACATATGCACATCGGTGTCCATTGCCAGGACCCAAAAATTCTGTTCAGAATGCCTGCTAGCTTCCACATTACTCATGTGACCTGTTATCGTCACCATGTCACAGGTACACATGTGCATAGCGTGTTCAATGTTGATGATAGCTGTCCACTGAACTGCAGCACACATGCACAGAAATACCCAGGGTATCGGGTCCATTCTATTTCGTCTATCCACAGTCCAGCACACATGAAGGATGTGTAATGGGTACTGTCCACTGTTGCAGTCAAGGGTCTGGGTATGTAGAATCTGGCCTCGTGTTCTTTTGAGGCAATCCTTTGTCCCGCCTGCGGGAGGGACGTGCATATACATACGCGCATTCCGCTAATAATGCATACCTGGGAATGCAAAATGCAGGTGTGAATGTACAGCCCTATACCAGTGTGCAGTGAATTCACATGGATGGACAAGCGATGACAAGATCTATAACTGCAAACCCGTGGAATTACAGGGTAAGGCATTACACAAGTCATACATATAGGGACTACAGATGACATTCCCCATGCAACAAACACAGACAACCATGTGATGCAGTCCAAAGCAAAGACACAGGTACTGTAGCTGCCAGTGACCACCAGAGTCACCAAGAATTAAAGGCATACCATAGTCTATTGAGCCACTTGGCCTGCTCATGCATTTATTCAGTACATACAATGCAGTCCAACCTACTACATTTACAAGATTAATTGTCAGTACATTAGATGTGCTAGACTAATTACATAAAGTATAAGCAACACCTACACCATAACCCACACGGAGGACATCAGACATTGCTGAAATACAGCCCCAACGAAAATAAAATATATGTGCATATGACATGACCAACATAAAATGTTTTCAAATGTCTGACTGTGTAAGATACATATATATGTCCATGATTGTGCCAATATATTAAAAGAACCAGACACCTGATATAAATGAACCATAATATATACATCCGTATGATTGACTGTAAAATGACCAACTAAATGTAAAGATTCACAATGCAATGTAAATATTCATTTAGAAGGTTACTTATGATCAATTCAGATATTCATGTGTGTAAATACATGTAACACAAGGCCAGAGGTGCTTGTCACATGACTGATGTGCTCCACAGCTAGTGAGTGTGGGTGATGAAGCCCCAACAACAGCTCCATTAATGACAGGTGACGCAGTGCCCTTGTGGTTCTGAGGGACTAACTTATTTGCAAGCATACCATCAGACTGGGTTCATAGCCGTGGGGCTCACGGGTATCTGGGCAGTGGTATGCAATATGTATACTGTTCTTTCAGCGGTCAGTATTATATACCTGAGACTGCATCTGTTTGTGGCAACATTGGTGCCTTTCCAGCTGCTGCAGGTGTTGGGTCAGTCATTCTGAACATTGCACCCATCATAGGCATTGAGATAGTATGGACAAATACTCCCCGCCAGATGGAATCCCCATGATATGGCAATGTGTGTCTACCTAACTATGTTAGCCATGTGTCAATTAACGTAACAACAACACGCGGTTCAGATCACTGGTAACTGTGCCCATGGATTTCCACCTATATGGTAGTGGGGTAACTGTTCTCCCAATGTATGCATGTCTGGCATTTAGCCAGGACATGTCTCTGTACCATTTATCCACATCTGTGAGGCCCTAAGGATATTCAAACAATGTGGTCTGACTTTGGCATGGTTTGCAGTATCTAAACATTGTCACCCATAATGTGAGGTACATTGGAAACTGAATGGAAATATGGACCCAGGATACCCCATGGGACACCACCTGTGACTGGCTGTAGTATGACATGGTCCAGCAACTATGGCCATGTGTGGGTGACTTAAGCCCGCTGCAACCCATATGGCGCTGTATGGATTACATTCAAGA
>NC_056734.1:256040789-256053289 GCF_019279795.1 Protopterus annectens
GGGTACGAACCATCCCTTTGTCCATTCTCCTGTGAGGCGCGGCCCCCACAGCGTACGTTGCCCAGGCTACTATCTCCAGGTCTCGCAGCCCTGGTAGGTCACCCTTGGTCTGAACACTCTCCTTCTCCTGTGAGGCCTACGGTAGTTGTCGGCACCACCCTCCGCAACTCCGTCTGTCTCTGCCACATACCTATGCATCACGGCCACGGCGGCACCCAGCATATACATGTTAAAGTTCCCGTCTGTTTACACCCTCACGGTGCGTTTGGGAAATCGCTGTGTGTTGTGTGCATTCACATTTATTACTGTTGTGCTGTATACCCGGTGAAGTCATTGGGTGTGTCTGTGCGGCCGTATCCATGGATTATTTCCGTGGTTTTACGGTTCCAACTGCAACGGTACTGCCTGTAGTGTTACATTACAGTTGCCTGCATTGCCTTCGCCTTGCATCTTACATTACTGCATCCTGCAGGCACATGGCATATGATGCATTTTATCTGCAGCCGCAGTTATGCTACCTCTGTACTTGGCTGTGCTATTTCGGTTCTTTGCTCTTTGCATTTCTACTACATCCCCTACTATCTTTGCACTCATATCCCTCCCCTTTCCCGTTATGCAGGAGTCTGCATGCAGAGTTCTCAGCTGCCGGCGTTTGCCCTTCCTGCATTGATTGGTGTTAATTGCTCATTACGGATCCATTTACACTGCTTCCGCATTTCCTCGTATTCTCCGCATTACCTTCCTATATCCGTGGTTGTTGACGGTGAGGCCGTCACATGACTGGTTTAGGGAACGTAGTCATACTCGTGCACATGCATTTGTACGCGCATTATGTACTCTCAGCACATCTATTTCCTAACACGCCAGTCCTGATGCTGTGATGTGCATTGTACAGCCCAGATTTGCTGACATCCAATATCCTTCCTCCTACAGTGGCACACACCTCTGTGGTTGACATGTATCTCGTGTAGGCCACTCCTCGGTGTAGTACCGCTCGCCGCTTGCTCCATCCTTACGCCGATTTTGCGATTCACTATTATCTGCCTCATTTGCATGGAATTGACTACTAATACATGGTTACGGCGCCGGACACCGCCACCACTCCTTGACAACCATTGCGCTGGGGTTGCAGCTTTACATACATACTATGGTGTGTGGTGGCTGTGCAGCTGATTTGTGTTCTACTGCTCTTTTAGGACATTGTCATATTATTTCATTGCTTTGCAACTTCTGTGCACATATCCCGGGGGTCTGCTGTTCTTTCTACGTACGTACCATTTATGTCATTTTTTACATTTTGTGCATATTTTCTTGGGACATTCTCGGTGCCTTTCCACATTGGCATATTGCACCTATATGATACCTGACTTTGACAGCCTTCCGTTACTCCTCCGGTATGTTTGGGTAAATGTAAACCGATTTTTTTTGTTTTACATTGCCGTGCCCTTACGCTACGCCTGCGCCACTTCGTGGATCGCTATTTGCCCTCATTTGCATGGTGCAATACCGCACACAGTGTGTTTTGCATACCTACGCCGGGGGGCGGAGACGGTCCGGCGCACGCCGGTAGTGCACGTGGGATTCATTCATACCTGAATCGCTAAGCAGCCATATTTGGCGTTATAACGCCGACGCTATGCTGGTGCCTGGCGCAAGGTTCATGAATCCCGGGGATTATTTAAGACAGGTAAGCAATTTCTTTCTTAAATAATGTCATTGTATAGTAGTAGCAATCCACTCCTGTTTGTGGATATATCATGATTTACCCACAAATGGCTTTGTTTAATCCCTTAGCCTTTATCCTCATGATCAAACCACACCAACCATGGATAAATCCTGATATAAGCATGCATAGTCCTGGACTATTGCTTAAATAAACAACATAGAACCTAAACCAATTGCTCATATGTCATCAAATATCAATCTATTGAAAAAAATAAAAATAAAACATACATTGTTTTTGCAGGGGGCAAGCCTGCCTCTACCACTTCCCAACCACTGCTAATTATCCATAACAACTCCAAGATAACACCATGATGATGAAATGGCAAATTCCCCAAGTCCCTGTACTGCAGTCTCACAGAGAAAGGTCTGCAAAGAGCTATATGGCCATAAAACGTTTCATTTACTTGAAATACACCCACTTATGGTTTTATGTCATATGATCAAAAATTCACAACATCAAGCCACAATCCATAGATCATAAATAATTAAATGACAATCCACCAAAGCAAAAAAAAAAAAATTCAGACACTATATATGAAAGTGTGTGTGTGCGTGTGTGTGTGTGTGTGTGTGTGTGTGTGTGTGTGTGTATATGTGTGTATGTATGTGTGTGAGACAGAGAGAGACTGCACAAACATAAATAAAATGTAACATTTTATGTTTCATAATAACAAACATTTCCTAAGAAATAACAAACATTTCCCTTTCCGAGTTTGTACAATCTCCAGCTTTGCAATACTATGATGAAATAATACTTTAGACTATGCACTACTTGTGATCAGTAGTAATGTATGCCAAGAATTGCATTCTAAGGGTGTGACTAATCAGTAAAATCACTGAAGATTTGTCAGTCAGGTCTGTAATAATTAATGGTTGGTAGATAGCTAGATGGATAGATAGATAGCTAGATAGATAGATAGATGAATTAAATGTAGAATGTTTACTTATTATAGTTTGTTTAATAACACTCCTGGCACCTTAGCATTTCATCTTCAAGTGGGAATGAAACATCTTTGAACAAGCAACATTTAAAATTCCATGAAACAACTAAAAAAAAAACAGAAACAGTCAAGTTACAATTAATATGTCAAAATACTTATTTTTGCATGTCATCTCAAAAATGAAATATTAATTAAACATAAATTTTGACTTTTGACTTTAACTGAGTGAATTTGTTAAAATGTATCTGCACAATATTTTTCCACTATGGGCAATATTGCTCACGCTTTGTACTATTCGGTATGTATTTGGACTTGTACTTTTATTTTTATTGGAATGCTATCTTTACTGTAATCTGTTTCATGGAGCTTTTCTCCCCGGGCCTCCACTGAAAACAGGCTCTCTGGGCCCAGTGGCTTCCCCGTTAATCAAACTAGAAATAACTAACTAACTAACTAAATAAATAAAGAAATAAACAAACATGATATATTTTTTACAACAACACAGACCAATTAATACCTGCATTTAAACCTTTACTTATGAATGTTTTGTATTAAAATAAATTAGATTTCAAGCATTAATAAACGTTTACAGATATGTTCTCCTGTCTTCAGATTTGGGGCAACAAAACAATAGGTAGGAAACCTGTTCATCTTCCCTGGTGACACTGGTGGAGATGTTCTGTAATTGCATTCAAGGGTGCCCACAGGCAGGTGCAACTGGATGGCTGGGAGATTAATTTTCTTTTAATTAAAAAAAAAGTTTTTTTTAAGGGTGTGCTTCTTCACGAATGGTCCCGGTGCCATAGTGCATCACATCTGTACATGCATTGTCAAAACACGCAATTTTAAATACAAGATGAGTATTCAACTTTTGCTTTTGTAGGAGAGTAAGTCTTCAAATTTTGCTCCTTCACCCGTTCTGGGAGAATAAGTGCTCACATTTGCTTTTGCTGCCAGTTCCAAGTTCTGCTTCGATCATTCAATCATTTAAGATTTTGCTGTGTGTGTGTGTGTGTGTGTGTGTGTGTGTGTGTGTGTGTGTGTGTGTGTGTGTGTGTGTGTAATGCTGTAATGCCACAATTAGGTATACCTGGTGGTTAGTGTTACACAGGTTCAAATCCTGTACCTTAGATACAAGAAACAAGACCCTGAATTCCTTACCTGTAGCACCACTTGTTATTCAAGGAATTGAGTCCATAGCTCTCAACTGTCCATATTTTCACAGAATGTCTGAAATGTTTGTCTTTTACTTTTGGTATGTTCCTCTTAAAATTTGTGGTTTCTGTCAAATTGGTGAGAAGTGCATTCATTAAGTAATGATAGGCATTTAAGTTTCAGTCTTCCTATCTTTCAGGAAATGCATGGTAACACAAACTATTTTACTCTTGCAACTTTGTAAGATTATACAAGCAATGTTTAAAATGCGTCCCTCATTTTGCCCCCCCCCCAGTAAATGTTGGCTTTCTCTATATTGTGCTAGAAAGCTGAGAGATATAACTGAGTGTCCAATAGATTTCACAAGGAGCTGAGACCTTCAGGGTTAGAGAAGTTTAGTGTTGATTATGCCAAGTCTGCTTGCACTGCTAGTAGCACAACAGGTAGTGTACTTGCTTTTGATGCTGTGGGTTCTACTCCCACAATATGTAGATGGATTGCTGATACTGTACTCTGTTGTACCTTAAAAGGGGTGGAGGCTGCAGCCCTGAGAATATCCTCCTTTGGAGGAGATACCTAGTAATTATTCGTTCCCTATTGCAACTTTACCAGCTTATCATCTTCATTATAATCTTTCCCTGTTTATTTTAGTCTTTGTCCAGATTTCTTGCACTAAGAGATCGAGGTGTGTGTGTGTGAGTTAAATGCCCTAGTTAGATTTAGCAGGTGGAGTTTTCAATAAATTTTGAGCCTCAAGGGAAGAGAAGTTTACTGCTGTTCGTGCCAAGTCTGCTTAAAATGTGCAATTGTTTTGTTTAGCAAATGGTATCATTATTGTGGTATACAATTTTAAAGCAGTGTTAGTACCACAGCAGGTAGCATACTTACGTCTTGCTATAGAGTGCTGTAGGTTCTACTCCCACAGCATGTAGATTTGTATTTTAAGGGGTTTGGGTGCTGCAGTCCTGAGTATGTCCTTCTTTTGGATGGGTTGCTTAGTAACTATGAACCTGTTTTTCAGTTTGCCACCCATTCCCTATTGCAATATACCAGCTTACCATTTTTTTTAAATGTAGCATAGGCAATTTATTCTTTAAGTGGAGCAGGTACTGAATTTGTAGATGAAACACTGAAATATCAAGTTGTTTTCTAGCAACAACCTCTTCATTAGTTTCAGGTCTCTTTAATGTGGAATTATCCAGATGACTTTTACTTTTGCAGAGATTGTGCACATTGACTGATATGGGTGGATTCTAATGACAGAAGACTGAGTAGACTTTTATGGTTGAAATGTTCTGAGTTGGGCAGTTTGTCATTATTAGTTCATACATTTTGTTTCATTGCTTACTAGAAAAATGTTCAAAACTATAAATTTAAAACACACTCTAACAAGTGGTGCTGTATTATACAAGGGATATAATTCAACTGTTATATAATATAATTAATACAATCAGGAAGGTGAATCAAAGAACTTTTGCATGGTCCTAAAAATGTGTGCAAGGAGCCTATGATTTGAAAACAGCCCAAAGGTAAACTTAACCTGCCAATGGTCAGCTGCATTTTCTTTTAATGTGGGTTTCAGTGCTGTTTCAGTGAATGTGAGTTTCAAAGGTAGAGTAGTTTTAATGCTAAGTCTGTTTTCATTGTAAGGCTATTGCTTTGATTAGCAAATGTCTATCAGTGTTTGTGTTATAAAATCTGAAATAAAAGTTGTAAATTAAATCCAAATATCTGTAATCATTGTAGAAGAAAAGCATAAAACAGTATGCACACTGAGAGTTTTGAGCAGTGTTTATGGCAGCTGGGGAGAAATAGCCAAATTATGGGACACTGGAATGGCTGTGTGGGGGAGCAGAGCTGGGGGGGGGGGCTTTGGGTTTGCATCCCCCTGCAAAAAATCCTGCAGGCTCACCTAATTGCAATGCCTAGATCTATGCTTTAATATAATACCAGGTGTTGAAGAATTCATATTTTGAAAGTCTGTTTTGTTTCTCCAAAGTACTAAAAAGTTGGGTTACAATTATAGCTTATAATAGATGGCACTGCTCTAGACAGATAATCTTTGTAGTGGCATCATATTTACGAAAACTAAACATATTTATGAACATTAATCGTAGGACCATGTAAATGCAATAGTTGTGAAAAATAATTTTGTCTTTTATATGAAAGGTGACAAAAGGAAACAATATCTAAAGCAAGGGGGATATGCTAGATAAAGAGAAATAATATTTGTGATTCTCTGCAAAGCCCCACTGTCCTCCTAACTCATGTGTTAGCCCTTAAACTAACCCTAACAGTAACCTTAAACCTACCTCTGACCTTGACTGTAACTCTACAGATAATGTCACTAAATGCCCTTTCCTTAGAAGTACCATTACTAAGACAACACTTGATCTTGGTTTTGTAGCTAGGATTTGTTGATACAGTGTACTGTTTTTTTTTTTTACTGGGAGAGAAGTATGTTTTCTGATTTGCTCTTGTCAATCATGTAGTATTTTGTAATTTTTTTATTCTACCACTTATGTTTCTGTCTTCTGAGTTTTAGTCTTCCACGATATAATCACACACACACACATATGTATATATATATATATATATATATATATATATATATATATATACATATATATATATATATTATATATATATATATATATATATATATATATATATATGTATATATTCGTACACACACACACACACACACACACACACACACACACACACACACACGCACACACACACACACACATACACACAAAGTTACTGAGTCACTGGAGCTGTGCCTCATGCATACACCACTGACTGTGTACCATGTTGGGATTGCTGGCTGGGCTTCTTTAGGGAAGTGTAATGTCAGAATGCCTTACTAATAAATGTTATGGTAATTTCACTAGTCAATTCTGGGCCGTGATGAATGATCTCTGAAGTTAGTTAGTTAGTAGTTGCATTTATGTTGAAAACCCATCTGCATATGAAATTGATACCCGCTGTCTTGTAAGCATGCAGTAACATATTATTTCTAGTGTGCTTGGCTAGTTTTATGGCTTTCATAAGATATTTCCTCACTTTTTATAAACCTTTGCAGAATTCGTTTTGAACAATTTATATGTATGGTGCACATTCCTTTTGCCTTTGAGTAATCTGGTAATGGATATATGCCACTAAAATATACCTGAATAAGAGTGTTCAAACTTATAGTTATTTACCACTCTGAGACAAGCATTTTCAAATAAATTCCAGACAGTATTATACATGTCTGAACTAATTGTTTTGTAGTCTACTTTGTTAAGATTCTGTATTGTTTCATGTTTGGCTATATCAGCACTATGGTATTTCTTAAAAGTAACATTTAGTTGCACTGAGTCATACCTTAGTGAAGATTCAAAAGCAGAGTGGTCAGATATACTGAACAGAGCAAGGCTAGTGCAGTCATGAATTTTCTTAGGAATATATTCTATTAACAAATCAATATTTTGAGAATGCTATTCTGTCTAGCTGGAAACTCTATGAGTTCCACTTTTTTTGCGAAATTAAGTCATAGAATTCACTTTCCATTACTGGAAAAAATGTGTCAGATGTCCACTGAAAGTTTGGAAAATGTCTTCCAGGACAGTTAAATCATCCAAACTAATATTAGAACTCAGTTGTTTAATAAATTCAGACTGGCTGACAAGATGCATACATTCATAGATATTTCAAGTCCACAGAGTCACATG
Source organism: Protopterus annectens (assembly GCF_019279795.1). Lineage (NCBI taxonomy): Eukaryota > Metazoa > Chordata > Ceratodontiformes > Protopteridae > Protopterus > Protopterus annectens. The sequence goes on from NC_056734.1 coordinate 256,048,330, forward strand.
CCTATTCACCTTACTAGTATACTCTCTCAGGCAGCGCTACCTTGCTCCAGTAGGGCCATACTGATCAGTCCAGGAGTAAATTTGCGGTTACCTATTTTAAAGGAAGATAGTGAGTTGCATTGTAGGAGAAGTTTATTCTAGATATTTTATTTATCTGATGGTGAAGATTTAGGTCCCTACTTCTAGTATTTGTGTAGATGTTCAACTTGCAAAGAAACAGAAGGTTTAGGACAAATGGATCTCTAGTGGCACTGTAAGCAAGATAAGGTACTGAATTAAGAGTTAGGGATTCAAGCATTTCTTGATCTCTCAAGGACTTTAGGCCTGTGATCTTTATGGCTAAGAACTGTTGTGTTCTTTTTAATTATTTGGTATGTTTAGTGAGATACATACCAAAGGCCTGATTGATGCTAAGCATAAAGGAATGATTACCTCTTTAGATCTTGATGATATTCCTTTGACCATTACCTGGGCTAGGTAACAGAATTTTCTGACAGCTATTGTTACAAGATGGTCAAATAAGAGGGAGCCATCAACCCCAGGACCTAGATCACTAACTGCAATTTCATTTTGCAGACTTGTCTTGTCTAGGCAGTATGATGCAAGGAAAAGGTTGTATACCAAAATCGAAGATACCACATATTCTAGCATTTAATTTGAGCCCATTTTTAGTACATCAATGATTTACTAGGGCAAGTTCATTCTGGAGGAATTTAGATGTCTTAGGGTGACTTAGCAACAACCCCCAGTTTGCAATAATCTGCAAACTTTGTTAGCTAGAGGTCTTAGATCTCTGCTTTGAGGTCCTAGAAGTAAATACCAAAGAAGGGAGGTCCCAGCACCAATCCCTATGGCACACCACTGGTCATTCTCATACTTTCAGATGAAGGAACTGCAAATCACACAGTCTAGGTTCTGTCTTTCAGCCAGTTTTCTATCAAGCTTACCGCATACGGGTTGATTTTTAAAGTATTTAGCTTTTGTATAATGTCATCATGGGGGAATAGTATCAAAAGCCTTAGTCAGGTCAACATACATTGTATGTAATGCGTAGCCTGTATCTGCAGCCTCTTCAACCCTTTTCATTAAATGTGCCAGGTTAAACAGACAGGACCTGCACTTTACAAACTTAATTTATAGGGAGTCAAACCTATCAAGTTTCTTGATATCACAGTTTATGAGGTCAGTTAGAGTATGTCCCTTGGCTTTGCAGATGAGGGTAGCATGGCTGACAGGTCAGTTAAAAAGCCACTTTTATGGAGATGTACCACCTCCACTGTGCACCATTCATAATGGACAAATAAGTAGCTTAACTTAAGTTAAACCATTATAGGAGTGTGTCTGCAAGTTGTGTTTAACACTATTGATAAAGCAACCAAGTATAGTATCAAGTCTCACAGAGGAAGTATTTTTGGTTTTCAATAATGCTTTCCATAAATGATCTTTAGATATAACTGGGAGAGTGTGGGATTCAAATATTTTAGAAAACTGAGTAGAATTATTAAGGGTGAAGTTGGTACTAAATTTGTTATTGAGTATATTGGCAACATTAGCTTGGTCAGAATAAGAAGCCCTGTTATGAGTAAGTTCTGACCATTATAGGGTATTTATTATTATGTTTAGCTTCAGAGACTACCCTAGATTTGTGGTATCATTTTGTGGATCTGATATTTTTCAGTGTTTTTGTAATGTTTTTGATATCATTCGTGAAATTATGGGTTTTAGATTCTCTAAATAACTAAGGAGTTTCTTTCTTTTACTGTATAATTTACTTACAGTTGTGGACCACCAAGGTGGTTAGTGTTTTAATTTACTGTGATACTTGGGACTGGTAGGGACTGTTATCTCTATGCATTTTTCTAAATGCTGGTAAAATCCCTAAGTATTTTTTTTCTGTGATCACAGGATATGCAGTCAAGTGAATTTTGATATTTTCTTATATAAAAGGTCGAGAGTGACATGCTTGCAGTTCTTAAATTCAGTGGGGTATGTTGTAGGAGCTTTTGGGAGTTTAAAGGAGGAGAAGCAATAACCTTGTAATTTTTATAACAATCAAGGAATGTAAGCATAATGCTCCTACATGCCCATCACAATATGTTCACCTGGTAGTTTATATCCCTAAATTTCTGTCTTCTCTTGTTCAACCGTTTCTCTTGTGTTCCACATGATGTATTCTAAGTTAAGTTTGCTGTTCCTCAAATTTTTATATTATATGGCCTCTGCAAACAAACCTTGCTGCTTTTGTCACAAACTGGTCACTGAGAGGTGCATTATGGTGTGGTAACACCATAAAACTTTTTAGTTATCTTCTGCAATCAAAAAAAAAAAAAAAAAAAAACAATTGGAGTTGAGCCTGTGTTCTGTCATTAAGACACTGGTTAAACATTGCACCACTGATTCAAAGTATCTGGCTTCTTGTGAGCTCAGCTCTCCAGCTCCATTTATTTAATTCATTTTTATTACTGCTTAAACACACTTGTCACCTTTTACATTTTGCTACAAAGAATCAGAGGACAACACTTCAGAACTGTAACTGAGAACAGTTTTAGAGGCCATAAGCAAACTGTTTTCCAGGTTTCTGATGATTTTGTTTTAATTACTGTAGTTTTCAGATGGATGACACCTTTATAAAACTGATCACCAAGAGGTTTACCTTTGTTGCTTAGAAGACAGACTTGGTCGAAACCATAATGAACCTAAAACTGTTTGTGAGAAAATTAAATGTATTTATTTTCTAACAAATTTGTTTCCCAAAAAGCATAGTTAAAAGGCATTCAACTTTTAATTCCCCTTTGGGTTATCAAGAAAAAATGTATGAAGCTGACCTGATATCCTGGTATATCTGTGAAGGTAAGAAAAACAGTTTTACAACTTGAAACATGCTGAAAGTGAATTGCTACACAAACGTAATACCAACACAGAATATAGCTTTATGAGAGTTAACAAAAAGGGTGGCACAGCTGTTGTTAACTCTTTAGATTACAGTGCCAAGAAGCTTGATTTAGTAAATGAAAAAAAAACTTTAAGTTCTTCTTCTGTTAGTGAAATGAATATGGCTTGCCAAAGATTAAAATTGTACTCAAACAAATTATTGATTTGTTGATAGTGTAACTGACTACTATACTCTTTGGTATTCCAAAGGTTGACAAAAATATTACAGAACTTGATGACTGATCCTTTAGGAATTTATATAGACAAGAAACACAATGGAATATGAATTTCATTCCATACCTCCTGAAAGATTTTTGGGTCTTTTTAGCAAAGGTCCATGACTACACTTGCAAAGAAGATACTTTAATAGTTATAGCAGACATTAAAGACTTCTTTACATCCATCCCACAGGATATTGGGATGGAATGGTTCTGCAACATTCTTAATAAATATGATAAAATATCCACAATGGACATGAATGATGTTTGTGAACTGACAGAATACGTATTGAACAATTTTTTTTTTAATTTTAAAGGGAGATAGTTAAACAAATTAATGAGTTTGCAATGGGATCTACTTCAGCCACTATGACCAGTATTAATAGTCAAAACAAAAAGTAAACTGAAACAAATTCCATGTACCAAAATATAAAATTTAATGCATCAGAGTGCCCTCTGATGAAGTCTGGTATTATATTAAGATGAACATGCTTAGTTAATTGCGTATTGGTGTATTAATTTTTTTATTTTGAAGCCTGGAATACATTTTGGTTTACTTTTTGTTCTGTTCATTTTTAACTCCATTGTAGTTTGCATGTTATTCACAGTCAGTTATGCAAATGTGCTGAGGTTATACACAATGCTCATGGACGAGCACAGCTGAGTTGGCATTCACAGAGGCCATTAAACCAAAATGTGATGACTTTGAATGTGCTTATGCAAATGTACAAATAATGAGATGGAAATGATGAGCGATGTATATCGCTGTATGCGAATGAAGAATGTTTTACACCATTTGTGATTTATTGTCAAATTTTCTTGCATTTCCTTACTGATCGCAGATGCACTATACAAACAAAAGCCTCACTAAATCTATCAGAGTTGCGATTGGTGAAAATGCTTTCACTTGCTGTTAGCTTTGTTATTTCCAGGTCATGAGATGCTTGTCTGCCAGGGCAAAAACCACTTGTACACAGTGGCAATCACCGGCCAGGAAGGCAAACATATAAGCAAGGGATTACTCATCATAACTTTGGTAATCAGGAAATCTTTCATAGGTTCATAGTTGACAGGGACATTATAAGAGTGTTAGTGGATATGTTTGACTCCCACAGGGGCACTGGAGTAATGCAAAGACTTCTATCCCTTACAATACTTGCTAAAGGGACTGGGGACACATTAGGAATCTCTCAGGCTTCTGACTCAAGAATGCTACAACAATTCCTGAATTTATTCTTGGCATGTGTGGATCAGTTTATCTATTTTCTGGTGTCACCTCAGAACCAACCCAGGACTATGGATGTCTTTTATGGGCAGGCAAATTTCCCTGATGTAATTGATACCATAGATTGCACCCATGTAGCAATTAGCCCCCCCCTAGTCCTCAAGGAGAGTGATATTGCAATAGGAAGGTCTACCATTCCAACTGCCAGGTAATGTGTGATGCGGGGGGGGGGGGTGCATCACCAATGTCTCTGCTCAGCATTCTGGAAGTGCACACAATTCCCATATCAGGCACACTAGCTTACTCTGCCAGCCCTACCTGCACAGTAGTTGGTCATCTTACTGGTAAGTGGAAAAATAAAGTTGGCTGCCTGTCAGGTGCCAGGATCCACAACATAACATGCACTCAGGTCCCTCAACAACAGGTACGAATGTGATGCCATCATTGTATATGTGGCTGTGAATGACTTGAGACATACCCCCCTGGAATACATGAAAAGAGGCATGGAAGAGCTCTTGGATTATGTAGTCCAGAAACCCCTGAGTAGCATCCTACCATCACCCAGAATGATACCACAGTACAAGCA
>NC_056734.1:256063289-256148289 GCF_019279795.1 Protopterus annectens
TGTGGGGTGAGAGCTCCTGCTATTAAACTCGGGGACTGCCTGCTACTTTCCTCAGGCTGTCTCATGAATATAACTATGTCATCATCATCAGCAGCAGCAGTAGCAGTGATATCCATTCTGCTTGTGATAGTATCCAAATGTATTGGTATAGGTGAACTGTTTATTTCTGATGCTGACCATGAAAAACACTGAAAACATTAACAACAAAGGAATATAATAAAGTAATGCATAATTATAGAGGTGAGTGGGACACTTACTATGCACACTGCCTTCATTTCCATTTTTTCTGATTTACAAGGTCTATCTAAAAATAATTAATTATGATGTGTTTAATTACATCATTCCTCATTAGCATTTAATTATATGTTGCTGATTTTAAACCAACCTTCATGGGCAGTTTTGTGTTGCTGCTGCTGCAGACATTGGTAAGAAGGAGCAGCATCCACGCCACCTCTAATTATTCCTATTTCATCATCTTGTGCGTCATAGTCATCCCCACAGATGTTTAGACATTATTCCTCATTTGGTGTTAATTGAGGAAGATTCATAGTGGTAAAGGAAAGTGCAGTCTGCCTGGCCTTGCTTCATCATTTACCCTTTTTTGCACTGTGCTGTACTCTATTTGTCACCCACTGCATTAATTTCAACAACTACTTGATCCAGACCTTGTTTCTCTTGGCTTGTCTGGGGCCCCCTTAACAAAAAAGAAGCATTCCGTATGTCCTAAATGCTGCCATGATGACATGATTTTCTTCATGGCTGAAGTTATCCATTCTCTACTTTGATCCCGTATTTTCCATTATTACTATGTGTGCCAGAAAAAGACCACAGTCAGAAAATGTGACAATAATCTTTTGATGTAAGCTTTCAAATTACAAAACACTGGCCAAGTCTTCCTGCCATCCACATTAAATAAAAATATTACTTAACACAAACCTTATAATTACATACAGAAATCTCATTACCACCATGGAATATTGCAGTATATTACTTACAGTCCATTCGGGGTAATGAATACAATCATTTTTGTCACAAAAGCATTCCTTGCCCAACCCTCTGCCATTGTTACGTTGTCATAATACTGACATTTCTAATCATCATTGTCACTCCAAAAATCTCAAATTCATCTCACATGCGTCTTGAGATCCTTAGCACTGCAGTAAATTATTGTATTTATACCCATGTATGCACAAGTAGTAAACTGTACTAAAGTAATGATCATTTTATCAGTAATCATTTCCACTGCTGCCATCATAAAATCCATCTTCCAAATGGCACAAATCTAGCAATCAGTTACTACTGTCCTAGCATGCACATAATATATGTGAATTGTTAAACATTACCATACATTCAATAAAGAAATAATATTTTGAATATATATATATATATATATACATATATATATATATATATATATATATATATATATATATATATATATATTTTTTTTTTTTAATTCCTTACTGTAAAGTATGTGATATCCTCATGCATTTTCCACACATCTTGGCTACTGATGAACTCATATTGCATAGGGGTGCCACTTTTTGAAATACCCAGAGTGGGACATTTTTTGTAGAAATGTGAGATTTTGCAGGACAAAACATACCCATGGCCAGTGCAAAGGACATAACTTCACTTTTTTGCCAAAATAAAAACTTATTTTTGTAGCATTTTAGTTGCTTATGCTATTTCATATAATATTTATGTGTACTAGATACAAAATAACTGTTTTACGCAACTATTAAAGGAAACTTAATAAATATATTTTGTCTTAAATTCTTAGGACATTTGCCATTTTTTGTTTTTTTCGCAGGATACAACTGCCCATAGTGGGACTGTCCCTCACAAAGAGGGACAGGTGGCCACCCTAGATATTGCAATGCTCAACTTATTGGTGAAAATTCAGGGATATTTACATGTGTTATGTGCAAATTAGGCTAATTTATATTCATATCTATGAAACTGTAGTAGTACGGAATATGTCTTGAAGGGCATCTGTTCATTTCATTTTTTCGCTGCTCATGAAAACATGACAAAAGTAACATGAATGCACATCAGACTGACATGGGCAGTCAATGGACAGCTCTGCAGCACTCTACAGCTGTCCCATACTTGCCATGAGAATGTGAGAATGGTCCTAGATGAACTAAAATCAGAATGCAGGTAAAAAAAAAAGCAGAGTCATCTTAATGTCAAGTTTGTAACAATCTAAAGTGTAATAACTTGCCCATCCATCAGTCTCACACCCCAACACCTCAAACAAATCATGACTTCATAATATTTAAAAATTACACAGATAGAGACCACTCCCCCCAAAAAAAAATGTAAAACGTAAATGAAAAATAATTCTACTGTGCAACAATAGACATACTGGCATTAAAAAATAACCTTTACCAATACCAATGAGTATTAGTAATAGCAGTTATTTATCTTATATTTCCACTTCAATCAAATATAGAAGGGAAAGGTAACTCATTTCCTTTAAGAAAAAAATGGATGTGACAAAGCAGTTTTGTTTAAACCAACTTGCCAATAATATCCATAGGTTTTGGAATGGGGTCTATGGTTAATTGTCAAATGGACTAACCACTGAATGGCACAGCATTGAAATCCAATCATTGAACATCCATGCATTGAGCGAGCAGCTCATTAAACATGTGATATGGGAATAGTAACTAGCACTTCCCCATCTCACTTTTGGCCACTGTAATTTGGTCTCAGATTTGGTATATATAGTTAGGGGGGGACATGGTCAGTTTGAAAAACTGACGTTTGTGAGACATAGAAGTGTAGGCCAACTAGTTACTTTCCCCATCTCACAGGTTTGATGAAGTGCTCGTTTGATGGTTATTCCATTCAATGAATAACCACAGACTAATTGCAATGCACCTGCTAGTAAACAGGGTTTGGTTATAGTGATGTCACACCCCACATGGAGTGGTTATAACCCTAATTAATACACCCCTGACCATGCTTTGCTCATTGTTGTCTTGGCACTTTGAAAGATGGCATCACCCGTGATGGCACAAGGCTGGACTCCTACCTGGTCCAACAAGGAGACCATGATAATGCTCAACCTTCTCAATAATTCTTATCAGGAAAAGACTGAGGCATGCACATGTCACACAACTTGGAAAAAATCTGTATACGGCAGGAGTTGGATGACCACCTGCCAACCCTGAGAGGTATTACCCATTCTGACAAGCCAGTCTGTGGACTTGTAGAAGTATAGGCTGACTAGCTGGTTGAGGGGCTAGACCTGGTAATGGAGAGAAGACCATAGTTCTATAGTAAGTAAAATAAAATGTTTGTTTCTTAATGTTCACTGTTACATTGAGTAATATTAAAGGTAGGCATAACTAGAGGTATTTTCTAAGAAAGGTATGTATACCTGAAATATTAGCTATGATGCTGTTTTAAAATGCAAAGGGAATCATGAGCATGTTTACAATTCTACATGCATCTTTTTTAAAAATGGTGGATATGAATAACATGTTAACATATTTTAATAATATATACAAATGTGACATATGTTTATTGAAATGATCTGTATATGCAGCTCTGTAAATAATGTTATGGGTTATATGAAGGATTTGTTAATGGATATATAAACAAGGAAAATACAATTATAATTCCACATTTAAAATGTATTACTACTGCATAAAATAACTTAATAGTTATATTGAGTGAAGCCAGTTTTGTGTAAGACATAGGACTATAACTAATACAGTTGCTTTATGCAGTTGTTTGTTCAAAAGTCTTTCTAACTGCATGTACAACATGGCCGAAGTCTGAGGCACAACAACCTAAACAGAGTACAGGTTGGGGCAGAGTAGTGGGAGTTGCTGTGCCAACAAAAATTAACAGCAGATAACTTTACTGAGAAATGTCGTTTTACTTCTACATTACTTATCAAATTAGACACATTATTTACAGCAAAGGAAATGCCAGCTTCCTTGAATTGCTACATTTCTGTGCTTGTGAATTAGTTACACCTGAACACAGTGTCACATGTGCAGCATATAAATTTTGAAAGAACTTTCCACACACATTTCATACTTATTTTTCTCTTGCATGGCATGGAATATTCTTACAGTTTTGTACAAATCCGTACAGCTATGCATTTGTTAGAGAAAACAGAAAAGAAAACCGAAAGGAGTTACTGTCTAGAAAGTAATATATGTATTTGTGTGTGTGTGTGTGTGTGTGTGTGTGTGTGTGTGTGTGTGTGTGTGTGTGTGTGTGTGTGTGTGTGTGTATGTGTGTATATATATATATATATATATATATATATATATATATATATATATATATATATATATATATATATATCTAAGTGTGTGAGCAAATACAGGTAACCAAGAATTGTCTTTCCTCAGTTTTAGCTAAAGAAGAAATAAAATACAACCACTAACAACAACTAAGTTGAGTAGATAGGCTGGTTGAGTCTTCTGGCAAGTATAATACGTTCTTTCTTATTACTTTGTAATATGTATAAGAAGGATAAAAAGGACTTGAAATCATTATATTATTGTAAAAAAGAAATATGTTTAATGAAATCATTATATTATTGTAAAAAAGAAATGTCCATATATAACTGCTGTACTTTTTTTACAACTATTTTCTGGATTGTTTATAAGGAAAATATTTTATAGCTTTGCAGATTAAAGAACTGCAACAGAAACCATTACAATTCAAGCTAATGCTATTGTGTTTAGCTGATTACCTCTTATAACTGCAAAGGATATGTTTAGTACTGTACTGACTGTATTTTATGAACATAACTTGAGAGATACACCCTCCCCTTCAAGACGTCACAAGCACTTGTCATATGAATTCATCTGAAGTATGCATAAGTACTAGTCATATCCTTCTTCCCAAGCACAAAAGCACTTCCCAAATGACTACACGAGTGTTAGTTCAATAAGGATTTTACTGCAATATTTCAAAAGTGTATGGAATGGCATATAAATATGATGTGTGAATTTATTTAGCATTTACTCTTGTCTTTTTCTACCCCTTTTTCTTTGTTTTTCTTATTTTGATTATGCATTTCTTTCTCCTTTATTGTTTTGCTTTATTTCTCTCCCCTTTATTTTTCTTTTTCCAGGTTCAAATCCCTCAAGAGCAGGCTAAGTAATGATCACCCTCTGCCCATCCATCCCTCTGCCCATCCATGGAGATCCTTGGAGGTACTAGCTCTGCAGACACCCTGGTGCATGACAGTCTGGCAAGCCTCACCAAAAGGGGGTTTCAGAGGTTGGTAGAGTGTGTAGTGGTGGAGATAGTAGGCAGGAGAATTCAGCCAGTCAAAGCATCTGTTCAGCATGTGGAATTCACACTCTCCTAGTTGTTGCCAACCATAGCACTAACACACATCACTATCTTCTCAACATTGGGGTCCTCCGCTACAACACTTTCTGGCAGTGGAAGTGTTTGAAGTTCTGTGGACTTGGAATTCAGCTTGCACTTCCTCAGCCCTTCTTTACTTATCCTTTCATTTATACCCTCTTACCTATTACTCACCCACACTACCCTCTTATATATAAAAAAAGAAAAAATGGGGGAGTTATCCACTGCAAAACCATAGTGCCTATCCTATCCCACCTCCTCCAGCACAAACCCTCTTGACGTTTTCCTTGTGTATTCCATTTTTGTCTCTCCCCTTTTTCAGTCTTTCGTACCCCCCTTTCTATTTTTTAGTGAAACTATCAGGGTGTGCACAAAAGAATAACCTTATATAAAACATTATAAACCACTTTTCTTTAAAAAAATCAATTTAAGCACTCTGCGGTCAGCAATTTTCCTTAAATTTTTAAGTGTGTCTGTGCTTAACCATGATCTCTCATGATATTCGAAAACACAAACACTCAGGCTGTGGCGAAGTCATTCACAGCTATGTAATACTGAACTTTACACAATTTACTCTTTTATGATAAGTGGGTGTATTTTTATAAAAGGCTTTGATTTTTCTGTATTCATCGCAAATTACTTTTGATTACCTTATTTACATAGCCATGTAGAGCTACCATTCACAGATAACAGTAAGTAATTTGTGATGCCCTGGACTATGAATACTGGCCTATATTTCTAAGTTTGGTATTACGCTATTGGACAGCTAGTTTGTTTTTAATATGACTGAGATAAAATATGAAAAATCACATGAGGTTTTTTGGATAAAATTTTAATTATTTGGGGTGGCAGCAACATTGCAGAGAAACATTTTTGACAAAATTAATGACTTCACATCTTTTTAAAACTGACTTGCAGTTTATCTGATATTAATATTCCTTACTTAGACATCCCTTTATACAAAACAATAGGGAACACAACATTTGTCTCTATGATTTACCATAAGTCCGACTTTTCCAACAGTTGTCTTCATTTTAAAAGTTGTCATCCTATGTGGCAAAAGAGAAATTTGGTAAAGGGGCAGTTGGTAAGGATCTACAGGATCATATCAGATTACCTTAACTTCGAAACAAAAATATAATTATCTAATATGTTGGAGACAAAAGGATAACCCAGCACTTTATTAAGTGATTTGTAGGTAGATGAGTGATACATATCCATTTTAAAAACAAATGAATCATTTTGGTGATGTTACTGTCATTAACAGTGATAGGGAGACATTACAAAAGCTGTATTTTAACAAAAGTTTGAGAACAGAATTTCCTTCTGAGAGTATGTTATGGGTGGCAATGCATAAATCTTATTTTGTCTTAAAAATAGCAAGAATACATATTTTTTTATTACTACAAAACAACAGAACAGGTTTTATAAATGAACGATACATGAAAAAGTGGTTGTTGTAAGTACTGCAGATTTATAAATAAAGTACCTTATATAGCAGTATCGGGTTATCCAATACCATCCAGGTCAATTTAATTGCAAGCTGAGGGGACTAGTATGCATCACCAACTGCCTCTCTTGTGATGCTTTTTATGATGGCAAGACTAAAAACACCTTAGTAGTAGGATATATGAACATGTGTATAGCATCTCTAAGGCTGATGAAAATAATGCTTTATACTGACATTCTACTGTGTTTAAAAGTTTTAAGAAGGTTTTTAGATGAAGATCATACAATATCTCAGTATTTAAACTGGTGGCTGTTGATTCATTCAGAAGTCCTGTATTTATAGGCAAAACCGCTCAATAGACATTTTTGGGCTATTACTTTTTAATGTATTGCTTCATCTTGCTGAGGATAAACTGTAGTGATTTGGATTTTATTAACTTTTACATTTCTCTTATATTTTTTGCGCAGTGCCCAATGTATTTATTTAATTTCATGAAGGGTGGTTCCTTGCCCATAGACCATCATCTGGCTGGCTGCTCCTCTCCTACAGCTCTTGTTCCTTACCTGATAGTGGATGATGAGAGGCAGTGGGTGCTAGAAATAGCAGAGTATGGGTAGTATACCCTCCAGGCTGGGGGCATTTTTTGTCATCAGGGAGAGCGGTACAGAGCATAGCTAGCAGCCAGCAGTGTCATATGTGCTAACAGCAGAGCTTTTCTACTAAGCCTTACTTATTCAGCATGTTTTAAGTTCTTCTTAGAAGTATAGCTCTCAACTAAATAAGGACAAATTGCAACAGAATCAATGCCAAATCCAAAAATAATCAGGGACACATTAGTACGGTTAACTTGAGATGTTAACAGAATAAGTTAATTTGAAGTAATGTAGATTTTGTGAAGAAAAATAATTCTATAACTCTCCTTTTTGTCATTACTTATTAAGTGTAACTCACCATGTTTCCAAAAGTCACCAGTTTTAGGAGGGATTAAAAGAGACATGGTTAAAATTTTGTCAAAATCAAGAGCAGTTGAGAAGTATGCTTGGATGGCTGGTTGAGAAATGAGTAAGGGCTGTACTTAAAGGAGAACCACACACAAAAACTGAAAAAGTATGTACTACATATACATATGCTGGTTATATATTCTCTTCTGGAAACAGTTATTCATTATACATGTAAGTATCACTGTGTATAGTTTAAAATGTTTATAATATGTGATGGGCTATGCCCCCCCACACCCCCCACACACCCCCTTACTTTATATACTAACTCCAGGATCGCACTACAGTGGTGAAAAGGCCATTTATAACTTTCAAGGATATGAGTTTCAGTCAAGTGAGTTTTCAGTGAAGTGAGCTTTCAGTGAAGTGGTCTCACTGATTTCACTTTCAGTGAAGTGAGTTTTCAATCAAGCGAAGTACACCTATATATATATCTATATATATATATATATATATATATATATATATATATATAATATATATTTCAGAATCTTGACATTGTGAACGGACATCCACATACAGCGCCATGGAATGGGAGCTTTACCTTTTTCTTACTGTAGTGCAATCTTGGAGTTGGAATATTTAAGTAGTGGGGGTGTGGGGGGTGCAGGGGTCTTGCCCCATACAATAATGGCAAAAAATGTTTTTCTTTGGGTTTTTTTTGGATTTATTTTATGATGTCGAGTTTCCAAAAGTTTGATCATATGATCTCAGCCATATGAAATTCGATCTTTTGGGAATGCAGCATTATATAGTGAATCTTAAAAGTTTGGATCACTAAAGAATGAACTTTAGTGATCAAATACTTAAATATTCAAATATACATAAAAATAAAAAAAAAAAAAAAGAAAAAAAAGAAAAATTAAAGGGTGTAAGCAGGGGGGGCAAGCACCTCTGCACCCACACTACTTAAATATACCAACTCCAAGATTGCGCTACAATGTAGGAAATGGGAATTTTTCCATTTTCATACTGTAGCACACTGAAGTGCGATCTCAAAGTTGGTACATTTAAGTAGCGGGGGTGTGTGGGGGTGCAGGGAGGCTTGCCCCCCCTGCTTAAACCCTTTACTTTTTCTTTTTTTTTAAATATTCTTTTTATAGATATTCAAACTTTTAAGCGTTTGATCACTAAAGTTCTTCTTTAGAGATTCGAACTTTTAAGCGTTCGAATATTTTATATATATATATATATATATATATATATATATATATATATATATAGATATATAGATATGTACTCACACACACACACATATATGGGCTAGATCCAATAAATCCTACATGGTGTGCTAAAACTCAGTAGCAGGCAAACTTATATTCAGTAAGTGGCTCTACACACAGTGTAGAGCTGAGAAACATGGTAACCATCACAGCATGCTAATTACTGCATAAGCAGCTGAATTGTGTGCTAATCATCTTATCCAAGATGGAGTAGCTATTCAACAAGTAATAAAGCAATTGTGTATACTCAGTGAAGGTTTTGCCTGCAAATTCCAAAACCTATTGAAATACAGCTACAGAAACTACTATACCCAGAAACAATGTTAGGGGCTGCTATTGCTCTTATACATATGTATGTGCAATAGGTCTATGCTGCTGCTGCTAAATGATCTTGGCTAAGAAGGAGAAGGGTGTTAAGCCCCCATTTATCTTGCCATGGTCTGCATGAGGTGGAAACTGTAGAATGCTACAGGGTGGGTACAGACACAATACAGGAACTCAACAACTTCTGCCATTCTCAACTGAGAGCCAGGGAAATCCGAGGGGAACCAATACCTGTGGAGACTAAGGTATGTGTAGCATTTAGAATATTAGCTACAGAAACCTTACAGAGACCAACAGGGGTTATGCCAGTGATATCACAGGCATCATCATCCAGGATCCTACATCAATTCCTGAATGCTGTACTATGGCATGCCAGTGACTACATACATTGTCCCCATACACCCGAGGACAGAGTTAAAACTGTGGAGGATTTCTACCCTGTAGGACACCTCCCCGAGTTCTTGGGTGCCATAGACTGCCTGCACATTGAAATCAAAGCACCAACCAGGGGTGTCCAACCTTTTGGCTTGCCGGGGCCGCATTGAGTGAACAGAAATTGTCTTGGGGCCGTATATAAAATATATCATATAGTTAACTCTTTCGCTGCCACAGGAGACCAAAGTCAACCTCCTGACTGTACTGTAGGTGCATTCGAACAATTAATAAATGTAATAAATGCCTAGCATTTGCCTTAAAATTCTAATTCTCATTCCGATTTTAATTCTCTAATCTAACAGTTAACTCTAACATCTTAGTTAATATATAGATTTTTTTTACAAATAAATAGATATTCACTAGGCACTAGCATTTCTCACTGGGAAAACCACTCCAGCCGTCCATCTACATACAATGTCAACATTATCAGTTCTACAATTCTATAATCCACAAAAATAAGCCAACAAATTTGCAATAAAGTAAATAATTCATATTACTGACTTAATAAAACAATTCTGAATAAGCTACAAGAGGGTCTTACCAAAACAAATGACTGGTGCCAGAAACATGGTCTCAAGCTAAATGCCAAAAAATGCACAATAATCTCTTTTGAGGAGAGTGATGTCCACACAAATTATCACATTAATAACAATGTTGTAAGCACGTAATCAAGTCGTGAGGTGCTTGGGCACCCAGGTTGATAGAAACCTGACTTTTGACCACCATGTTGTCTCCGTTGTACAGAAAGCGTTTTACATGGCCCACCTCATTAATAAGGGTATCTCATCCAGGGACAAAGAGGTCATAACATCCCTGTATTCTTCCTTTACAAGAGCAATTATTGAGCACAACACCCCTTTTGGCACATGCTTCAGCAAAACACCATGCCAAAAGAAGACTACAACCATTTCTGACAAAAAAAGGTCAAAGGACTGAGTTCACTTAGTTATCAAAACAGACTAAAAAGCTTCTTGCTTTCCTCTGTCTCTCACTGGCCCCTATAAATTTCATCACTGGCTTGCTTTCCAGGCTAAGAAAGATCCTGCCTTAAGAGACTTTCTCCACCTCAGAAATACTGGTTATATTTAAAACACTCACTACAAAGACCACAGCCTTCACTGCAACATAAACAAGCCACTTTGTATGGGCAGGTTCTTGACACAAAAACTTTCAACTTCTGTAAAAAGCTCATCTCATTATCAAACAATGTAGTTCAACAACACTACAACTGGATGGATAGCCATGAATGTACTCCTTAAGTAAGTAGCATAGCTTTCATTAAACTGGAAGGGAAATCCACATGCTAAACTTTCCCAGCTGGATGGCTAAGATCTAATACTGGTTACTCAAGTCTACTTGTCTATGAAGAGGGGCCTATTTAACTAAGAATTCCATTTGCAAAAATATATTCAGTATACATCACACACACACACACACACACACACACACACACACACACACACACACACACACACACACACACACACACAGAAGGAGCCCCTACTTGTAAAATGGGCAACCTCAGTAATCACATGACACAGTCTCACTGATTGAAATTGTCTGGAAGTCAAAATATCTGAAAAAAAAATCATAATAGAAATGGATTCATCCATGCAATTCCCCACCACCAAAAGGACCATCAATAAATCAACAAACAACTGCTCAGCAAAAATTAAATCAATAAGAAGTCTATAAACTCTCTAAGATCATTCTACATACTGGAGTAAACATATAACTTCCCTCCAATCTAAAGCCAATTGGCATTCAGACATTTTAATTTGTGCAGAAGGTATTCACAGACTGACCATTTACTAAGCTGTAATGCTGACCATCGCTTTTGAAAAAAACAAATTCCCACACTTTGTCAATAGCTCAAAGTGAAGAAAGGATTACTTTTTTTTACTTATTATGTATTTATTTAATTTTGGAAAACATCATTAAAACTGTTAAATTTATCACACACCCAGAAACACAGAAAAGTTATTGTGATAAGTAAGACACAGACTGCTGCAAGAAATCAGTCACAGCACACTATGCTTACGTCCGAACCAATGAAGCATACCTGCCAATTCCAAAAGAATTAAAGTAGCATAATAAGAAAGTTATTTGCAAGGTTACATGGCAGTTTATATTGGAAATGTGGAGATATTAAAAATGCTCTGTTTCTCATAATTATGCTGAAAAGTCTTCCAAGGTAAATACAACCTTCTGATTTAGCATGGAACCATGGAACCATACCTCTCAACCTTAGAGCAAGAATTCTGGACAAAGCGAAAAATAAAATTGGGACACAGGCCCAAAAATAGTTATGCATCACAGACACCATTGAAACAAGTGTAGCTGCAAACATTATACATCACATATAATGTTTCTATCCCATTATTGTCAGTTAAGCATTATATGGCTCATTCAATCCTGCCTTCTTTTGCAACAAATAAAACCATACTTTGAAATGACAAATCCATTAAAAATAATAAAACACATTGGCTCCACATCCTGCAACTTCCTACCTGCAAACAACCACAGAGCTTTCACTGAAACTATGTCTGCTTATTTCCACATAATGACACCTCTCCCTAATTAAGTCTAATGGTATACAATCTACCAGGATCTGGACTACCTGAAATAAATTAAATTGTTGCCTATAAATTGCATGTGCAGTTTGTTTAATTAAACTACATTTCAAAGCCCACTTGCTGTATTTTTTCAGTAACATCCCAATATCCATTTCCAGGTCACTTTACAAGACATTGGCAGTGGTAGACTTAGCATCCTCCAGATCCCTACAGGACCACATTCATACTGCTAACATTGTCCATTACATGTAAATATCCATCCACTGTAAATGGCAAGAAGCTATGTCTTAAAAAAATCTATTTTTGGCATTCCTAGTACCCAAGTATGAGGTTTTGAAACAAAGAAACATATTCTCCACAGTTTGTAAGTTTCTGTCTTTAATAATCATCTACTATTGCAGCACTCCCAACACAAACACACACATACACACTAAAACCCCCAACATTTAAAAAATGACATTGTGCTCACCTGATTTGCAAGTATTGATCCACCAAAGATATGTTTACTGTTGTCCAATCTACCACTGCTTAGAACCCACCAATGACAAAACAGTACTGGGTGATTTTTTTGTTTGTCAAAAAAAACCAATAAACTTTATATGCTACAGTCCTACATAAGTCAATCCATTACTGACCCATTCACCCTAGGCTGCTGTCTCATTCTTAATCCCTGGGACTGCATTACCTTGGATGACTACTTTTATTTCCTAAGCAAAAGACACAAATTGGAAGATGAGGCAAAAATCCAGACATTCTTCAAAAATCCATACAGTTGAGAGGTATGATTTCATATTCAATACAACACTCTCCTTGTCAGAAAAGCTGCAATTTAATGAAAGTGTACTTTTAATGTAGGATGCATTTGTGAGCTAACTTGTTTGTACGTTAGCCTCTTTGTGCATGTGTCTCTCTCTGTCTCTCTGTCATGCACACATAAACACACACACACACACACACACACACACACACACACACACACACACACACACACACACACACACACACTTCTACTTTCACGCACACAAACATTCTACTTTCATGCATGCACTCACTCACACCATTCTTACCTAACACAGGTTAAGTGCTGTCTCTTTAAAAGGCAATGGCAGCAAATCCATAGACAAGTCCCTCTTCAGCAAGAACACACACATGGATTCTTTGGCATGAAATAATGGCGCAAACACACAGACCCTTCTTTGGCACAAAAAAATGAAAACTAGAAGGATGCTTTGGTGCATGCGCACACCGATGTTAAATTTACAGGTCACAGCCATGAAAAACACAACAAAAAAGTGTTTTGGGGCATGCATACATCGATGTTGGAGTTAGAGGTAGAGGGCCACATGGCAGAGCTCTAAGGGCCGCATGTGGCCTGCGGGCCGCAGGTTGGACGCATCTATACATAAACAGAATGTGCTTTCACTCCATTAACTGCCAAGTCATGCGTAAAGCTAAGGAAATCATCCTGCATGTGTGTGCAGGCAACCCTGGCAGATACCAGATTCCTATGTCTGGCACAACTCTTAACTCTATCAGAGGTTTTCTAGAGTGGATATTCCACAGGGTCACTTAGTGGGGGATGCAGGTTATGCACTCAAGCTGTGTCTGATGATGCCCATCAGACATGCACACCCACCCACCAAAGTATGCTATCATGAGGCACATGCTTAAACAAGAAATATCATAGAACATGTGTTTGGGTTGCTGAAGTAATTGTTACAGTGCCTAGATATATCAGGGGGAGCCCTGCAGTACAGCCCTGTACTTGAGCTGAAATGTTCTCTGTCTATGTCATCTTTCGCAATATTATTCTGAGAAAACAGCTCCAGCAGGAACACCAAGGAGAAAGGGCACACATCTCATCACCACTGGCAAGGTCACCACAACCACATGCAAGTGAGGAGTCAGAGGGGAGACCATGAGCTGCTGTGGCTTTCGGTAAACTTAGGCATGCACAATATGCCCTCACCCTGGCCAAGAGGCAATGGATAGCACACATGTTCACCACCTAAGTGGGTAAAACCTTCATCCTATGCAAATACTTACAGTCATAATGATGCCAGGCAATGCTCACAACCTTCAATTACCCATGCACTGCTAGCATCACACAGAGTTAGCCCTGATTTAAAATTCGTCTAACTGCTGGACTATCAAGGTAAGTGTTGAACCTCTAATAGAAAAATAAAGGGTTAAGAACACAAATGAATGACATATCCTTGCATAATGTTACTTGCTAATGTAACTAAGTAGAAGGTGGGTGATTTTTACAGCAATTACATCAATATAGGACAGCACTGATATATGTCAATAGATGGGCTGTCTATCAACTAACTGCACACATTAGAAATACTTGTAAGAAAGCAGTTCAATTTCCCAAAGAGCACTGCAGACATATATATACTAAATACTCAGACAGGTATGCACACTGAGCATCAGACAACATTTATTCATAGGTTATTACTAAGCTAATTGCCCTTCTGTGCCATTTTGAGCCAAGCTAATTAGCCATGTGAGAATCAAACCCGACACCTTGTGTCTGTAAGATAAACACCTTAACCATAATGGCAACCTCCACCAAAAGACTAATATATTCCTAAATACCAAAAATAGAATCAAGGAGATGGCAGTTATTTGCATAGGGTATTGCTTGGTAGGGGATCAGGAGGCCAAGGCTGACACAAAATGTAGTGACTGCATGTGAGTAAGAAAGGCATACAGGCAGACATTTAGATAAATTATTAAATGGTCACTTAGACAGAATGAGTTGTAAGGCTCATGACTGGCCCATGTAGCTGTTATGCATGTGTGCCTGAATGGGCACTGAAGGTGAAAAATGCGTGTGAGTGTCTGCAAAAAACAAAGCTGAGCATCATGCTAGCTCTAATCCCTGGTATGTTGGACAGGAGAGAGCTGTGCATGGTAGAAGTAATAGTTCATTGTCGTCACCCCAGACTGTGAGAACTGGCTCTGCGAGGAGTTGCACTGGCATGTCCATGCCCATGGTCAGATGCATTACTGCTGTCTGAATGTGATTGATCTCTGCTGGATGAGCTTTCATCATGAGTATGCCCAGGACCATGACCCCATGGCTTGCCATATCTGGGTGTGGACACCTCAATCACTGAAGGAGCAGTGGAAGTAGTGCCACTATGGGAGCATGATCAGGCACAGTCACTTTTGCTAACATCAGTTGATGATGCTAACCTACATCTATGTGGCTGCCATCCCACTCCCAGCAGACTTTCCATCACAGACACTGCCCGTTCAGTTGTTTCATTCATCTAAAAGTCCTACACTTTAACAGACAGAATCATCTGTGATAACAAGCAACAAACACAGGAATGAAGCTAATACCTGCACTAAAATTTGATATATGATAAAAACTAAAACTGGTGCCACTATCACAGCAATACACACACAATCATGACATCCACCTCACACATACAGACAAATGCATATTTCTGACAAATGGTCATCAATAATCAAATAATAATGTTGGCCTAAACATCTGCAGATGATACCACACTTGCTAAGGAGGATGGTCCTGGAAGAAATGAAGCAAGGGAAGGACACAATCATCACAATTGCAATAACACAGGGGGACAGTGAATACACAATTGTTCCTGTATATCCATCAACAATACTTTTAACTGAAACTTTGCTAACACTTCCACCCAAAGGCCATGTGTAATGAAACAAAATGTGTCATTAATGGTGTCAATTTATCAATAGGTTCATCAGAAATAAATAGATAAATAAAAACCACATGAACTATTGCTTACAAAATTTTACTATACAAGCAAATCTTACAAACTGATATATGTAAGCTTACCTGGAAGCTACTCCTGGCAGATACTTGTCCTCACAGAAAAATCAGCATGAACATCAATCACATGTTGTTGTGCACTTTCCACTGAGCTCTCTTGATCTATGACACTGGACAAGAACTCTTCATTTGGTGTCAGTGGAGGCTCTGTAGCAGCCTCCCCCCTCCCACAGCCAGCTGTTCAAGGGCAACTGTAACTGCTCTCCTCTGGCTGATGAAATCATATCAGTGGCCTTATGATACACCTGGTTATAAGTCCTGGTGCACCCCCCTATGGCACTGACATCATTGACTATCTGTTTCCAAATCAGCATTCTGTCAGCCATATCCTCACATGCACTCTGGGCAACATGATGCCTGAATGCCTACACTACGATGTAATTTTCAGAGTCATTTAAAGGGGGTTGTATGCTTGGGAGCCATAATACTATATGACATAAAACAGAGAAGGATATAACACAATAATATCACATAATGAAATTCCTGCTTATATACATATATTATATTTTCAACATTGACCACTGGAAACACAAGTTCAGTTAATAAAATGTAAGGTTCTGTGGTTGCACTATATCACACTCACACACAAAGTAATATTTGGTCCAAAACAAGAAATACCAGTGGAGTAATGTGCTGTTTACCACAGGAAAACAGGATGACTATACAATTTCAAGTGCAAACCTCTTAAAATTCAACTTTTGTTGTGGCAACACACAAGTGGTACTTGGCTTCCCCACCCCCGAAAACAACAGGCAAATGGCAGTTTGTACAAACCAAGGAATACTACATAAGTGAAATGTTACAAATGCTTTCAACACAATTCTCATAAAATATGTGTTCCCATTAATATCAAAACTGACAGTCACCTCTCACTGTGCCTATCACTCCCCTGGAAGTGTCTATGAGCCATCTTAGAAGCCTTACTCTCCTGTCTCATTGATTAAGTAGCACATTACATTTCCCTGAAATAACATAAGAAGAGTGTAAGATAACCAGTTGTAACAGCACCTGTAATGAATGTTAATGAGGGCTGTTTCTCTGAGAAAGTAAAATGCCTGCCAAAAATCCTATGCCAACAGTGAACTATAAGAAGTGCATACAAATAAAGTTCCATTTTCAAATGTTTATATATATATATATATATATAAATATATATATATATATATATATATATATATATATATATATATATATATATATATATATATATATATATATCTACACACACACACACACACACACACACACACACACACACACACATAGATTAAAAAGCTTCATCAGATCTATAGTACATCAGCCTCCTATTTCAAACTAAATATATACTAGTCAGAAATCGTCAGACCATCGGATTCATATACTAATTAAAAAATCTTAAAGGGCTAAGCACAATAACTATCCTAAAAACTTATCTAAAATATAAACTAACAGCATTAAACTGCATCTCATACTGTACAATTAGAGATACAAATATTATACAATAAAATACTGTAATATTAGGCACAATAAACAATAAATAAAACATGAAATAAGAATAAAAACAGAATACTGAATGTATATCACTACAAATATAATGTATACAGATTACAGGTCCTATTTAAATGGTAAGATTAATTATATTAAGAGCTGACAGAGGTATGGGACTTAATGAAAGGGCATCCATTAAGCCCTTGTTAAGGAAGCGTAGGAACATGAAGTGAAATGTATTATGAAAAATTGCTTTGGTCAATGATCTATATATAAATCTTACCATTTAAATAGGACCTGTAATCTGTATACAGCATATTTGTAGTGATATACATTCAGAATTCTGTTTTATTCTTATTTCATGTTTTATTTATTGTTTATTGTGCCTAATATTACAGTATTTTATTGTATAATATTTGTATCTCTAATTGTACAGTATGAGATGCAGTTTTTTAATTAGTATATGAATCTGATTGGTCTGACGATTTCTGACTATTATATATTTAGTTTGAAATAGGAGGCTGATGTAGTATAGATCTGATGAAGCTTTTTAAGCGAAAACGCTTATCTACATTTCGATACACTTTGGATATTTGAGAAAAAACACGTTTTTTAATTAATATTCATCCTGCTTCACTCCGCTTCCATTATTTTCATAATTTGCTTTTAATATTGTTGGAGTTTGGAAACGGAGCGTTTATCAGGCTTGTCGGCAGTATATTTTCTACTAAAAGAAGAAATTAAGTGACCAATGAGACATGTACATACACTATCAAATTGTTGGTTCTAGCATAAGAGCACAAACCAATCTAAAATCAAATATTAACCTATCTGCATTGGTCATAGAAGGATGTTACAAATGACCAGTGAGAAATGTACATGCACAAGCAGACCACTGGCATTGCATAGAAGCACAAACCAATCTGAACTCAGATCTACCTGCTGATGGACCTCGCTATGTATTCATTGGATGCAGCTGAGACATTCAAAAAACAAGACTCACTAGTCAAAACAAGCCCATTTCCTAACCATATACATGATATACGTTTTGAAGACCAATAAAACAAAACAGCAGCATAATCACATAAAAAAACATACTTTTGCAAATCAAGATACACATGTATATATATATATATATATATATATATATAATATATATATTTATGTACACACGCACATACATATATACACAGAGCACTAATCTTTATCCGAGTGCAACTTGACATGCATAGATCAGAAGTTTTTTGCATAGTAACCATGGACATTAACAGTTTATTTGCAATAATTCCTAATGACTATGGCATACAGGCAGGTTGTACATTTCCTCAGTGATAAAGAAGGATATACCATGGACAAAATCAATTTAATTTGTATGCTCCTAAGCATCATTCTGGAAAAAAATGTCTTCATGTATTAAGAGAGGATATATTGGCAGAAATGGAGGGGGGGGTGACCATAGGCACCGCCTGTATGAATAGCTATGCCAATATATTCCTGGCATACTGGGAGCAAGCACATTTGATGAACAATCTGGTTTTTGATCCACACATAAAATAGTATGCCCTTTCTCTACTGTAGCATGATCCCAGAGTTGGTATAAATAGTTGGAGTCTGTGGGGGGGGGGGTGTAGCCCCCACCAATGTGGGTTTTCAATAGTATGGTATGTTTTAATGTTTTAATATTGTGTTGGGCAAGTGTTTACTTGCCCTGGGAATACTTAGATAGTTTGGGATTTATAGTTTAATTATGCTTGTCTCAGTATTCTGGTCTTCAGTATTTTGGAACTGCAGTATGTATGTATATATATATATATTTTTTTTTTTTGTAAAATGTTAACAAATCTAGCATGTACTTGAAAAATACAGTCATACATTAGCAATATCAGAAGCCTTTTGTTCATATTAATCAAATTAAATACAATCTTCTGTAATGTCCACATACACAGGGCTCCTCATCTTCAAGTTCCCTGCCCACATGGTTACCTATTTATAATGTAGTTTCAGGCCTGTGAGCATGGTGAAGATGTAAATGAGATGTGAACTTATCAGAACTGCTGAATCACAAAGTTTTAACTTTGTGTAGCAGGTGTAAACATAGTGTAGGCACTACCTCAATGTTAGATGTTAATGAATTGCAACTGGGAATGATTATAGGGAGAAAAAAGGAAGACACAACAGCAATTCAAGCTACCTTACCTGCAGTGGGTGTGTCACCTAGGATACACTTGAAAGTGTAGAAGTAACTGTAGCAAGCTTTGAAATGGAAGTGAACAGCACACATTTCTCATTTAAGTTCAGTAATAGCCAAACTCTACTGTCTTTGCTGAAAACTGTATTTTATTGCCATGAAATTTTATCACACATTTTCATAGGTTCATAGGTTCATAGGTAGGTACTGGGCTATTGGCCCTAAGGCCTATATAAGCCTAGCCAAAGGTACCCTGACTTTCGCCACCCAATACAATTATTTTCCTGTGCCACTGTCGAGCAGAGCCACAGAAGTGATCCCCAGGGTGAATTTCCTATCTCCCATCCAATCATCAAGATTTTTCTTGAAGAGCGCTAATGAGGAGCTTTGTTTTATATAGATAGGTAGTTTGTTCCAGAGTATGGGAAGTCTCTGGGACAAGAATATATCCCTCCAGCATGTCCTGTTTATTGTCGTGACAAGGTTTAGGTACCTAGACCATGTAGCTCTTAAGGATTGGAATTTCTTTAAGTGGAGCATGTTTAAAAGCTCTGGGTTTGACATAGCTTTGTATGTTAGGCAGAGATCGCCTCTGAGTAGGCGATATGCAATGGAGTAAAGCTGCAGTTTTTTGAGACGGTCTGCATAGGGCATCTGTTTGAGGCTCATAATCCTCTTTGTGAGGTATTTCTGTGGCCTTTCCAGTTGTTGTAGATGTCTTATGAAGTACATACCAAAAGGGGCATTGTACTCTATAATGGGCCTAATGAGTGACGAGTAGAGGGGAACAATTACCTCTTTTTTCCTGGTTGAGAAACCTTTTGTGATGAGGTGTGCCATGTAGAAGGATTTTCTGACTACTGTGGCAATGTGATTATCAAAAGAGAGACTACTGTCCACCTGTGTCCCAAGGTCTCCTATCACACTTTCAGTGATAAGTAAACTACGGCCTATGTGGTAGTTCATGGGTACCGAGCTTTTACCAAAAGGGATGACAATGCACTTTTTGGCATTGAACTTGAGGCCATGGCTTTGACACCAGGCATCTGTCTCAATGAGGCCCTTTTCTAGGATGTCCACATCTTTTGGAGTTTTGATTATGGCTCTTAGTTTGCAGTCATCTGCAAACTTCGTTAGCCAAAGACCTTCTGTGTTGGTCTGTACTTCAGAGAAGTAGATACCAAACAGGAGAGGACCCAGGACTGAACCCTGTGGTACTCCACTTGTCACTGGTCTGAAGTTGGATTTGGAGTCTGCTACTTTTACAGTGTGGGTTCTGCCAGTGAGCCAGATGGCAAACCATCTTGTGACATAGGGATTTATACCTAGTTTAGTGAGTTTATCTATAATCCCAGAGTGGGGGGATGGTGTCTAAAGCCTTGCCGAGATCTAGATAAGCTGTGTGAACCACCTTACACTCATCTATGGCTTTGGTGACTGCTTCAAAGAAGTCTATCAGGTTTAGGAGACATGATCTGCCTTTTACAAACCCGAACTGGGTGGGGTCCTGAGTTTGGAGATTACCAGTGTCATTATTTATAAGTTCCATGATGATACGTTCCATAGCTTTGCAGACCAAGCTCGTTAGGCTAATGGGGCAGTAGTTTCCAGGGTCTGTGGTGGCTCCCCCTTTGTGGAGTGGGATAACTGTCACTGTGCGCCATTCAGTGGGCAAAAAGCCTGAGGTGAGTTTATGATTGAATTTGGTACTTAGGTGGGGTGCCAGTTCATTCTGTAGTTCATGTAGAACACAGCCTGGGATGCCGTCAGGTCCCATGGATGCTGTGTTCCTGGCTTTGAATAGTGTGTTTCTTACCTGTGCAGCCGTGATTACAGGAACTTTGCATTCTTCTGGTATAGATATGGGCCCTTTAGGGGATGACAGGGGGTAAAGTTAGCACTGAATCTATCTGCCAGGTTGTTGGCAATATCAGTTGGTTCTGTGTATTTAGTGCCATTGTGCTGTAACTCAGAGCAGATCTGAGTGTTGCCATTGAGATTCTTGACATAGCTGTAGAAGGCTTTGTGGTTGTCTTTAGGGTCAGTGGCGATTTTGTTTTCATAACTAGCTTTGGAGGATTTTATGAGGGATGTCAGCTTCTTACTGAGGCTGACCAGGGAGTTTCTCCAATCATGGGATTTTACTCTTTTTTGCAACAGTTTCTTTCTTCTGTTGTAGAGTTTGTTTATGGCAGGAGACCACCAGATTGGCTTCCTTTTTTTGGAGGATAGCATCTTGGTTCTGTTTGGGATTGCACGATTCATGCACTCATGTAAGTGCTTATAAAGTGCATTTGTGTAGAATTCAGCAGTCGTACCTCTATAGTCCATCAGCATGGGTGTCGCGAAGTTTGCCACTTCTGTCTTAAGAAGCGTGAAGTTGGATTTGGAGAAAATTTTTACTGTAGTTTCCCTAATGGGGTGTAGGGGAGGGATGTGGATGTCTAGGGTGATTAGCTTGTGGTCGGATCTGACCAACGAGGAATTGACCTCTGGTGTGGAGCACCGTTTGCCCATGTTGGTAATAACCAGGTCTAGGATATTGCTGCCTGGGGTGGGGGTATGGATAAGCTGATCCATGGCACTGGAATTTATGAATTCCAGAAAATGTTGAGCATAAGAGTTGGTACATGTGTAGTTTTCCCAGTTACTGGTAGGGTAGTTGAAATCACCCATTATTAGGGTGTTAGGTTGCACCCTAATATTTTCCAGTGTATTAAGAAATGAGGAGTGGGAATCCTGGGGCATGGTGGGGGATCTGTTGCAAGCTACAATTTGGATTGCGGTCTTGCCCAGATTTAGTTGCACTTGGATAATCTCGGATGCATTATGCTGAGCAACTAACCTGGAGGTGTGGATATCCTTAATGAATATGGACAAGCCTCTGCCTTTAGTGTTTTGGTCCAGGTTATGTGGCCAAAAGGTGTGGTATGAATTAAAGCCTGGTAATGCAGGGGTCCTCTCTGGAGCCTTGAACCAGGTCTCTGTCACTGCACAGATGTCGATGTTCTCCATTTTAAGGAGTGCCTCGAGTGAGTGCATTTTGAGGTTTAGACTTCTAGCATTGAGTAGCAATACCCTCAGATTCTTCTTGCCTGTACCTGTTAGGGTGGTGAATTTGTCATTTGAACCTTGCCTAAAAAAGGCACTATAGGGGTGGCTAGAGCCTTAGCCAGTATCCAGAATCCCAGGGGTGACAGGTGCAGGCCATCTCTGGCAAAGCATCGTGGTTTGTCGATCATGTCATCCCAGGCAGACAGATACTGGATCCCCTTAGAATTACACCAGAAGCTTAGCCAATTGTTGAAGTCAATCATTTTGTCCTTGTACTGTGGTATCATTCTGGGTGATGGCAGGATATTACTCAGGGCTAGGGTCATACCTGCCTGGGCTACAAGATCAGACAGCTCCTCCATGTCCCTTTTCATGTAGCCCAAGGAGGTACGTCTCAGGTCATTCACACCAACAAGGACAATGACAGAGTCATATTTGTACTTGTTGTGGAGTGACCTGAGTGCATGAATTATGTGGTGGATCCTGGCACCTGACAAGCAGCTGACAGTAACTTTCTCCTTGTTTAGCCTGGCGAGTGGAACATCAGTGTACCTGACTATAGAGTCACCTATGACTAGAGCGTTGGGTACGTTGTCATGCCTTATGGGCTGTGGTTGAGTGGCACACTGAGTTTGTGGACTATGTGTCATATGGGTTGTGTTGGTGGGTGGAGGTTGCTTGTATTTCTGCTTTGGAGGTCCCTGTTGCTTGAGCAGGTTTTTATTGAAGGCCTCCATGAATGTAGGTGTGTGTTTTGTGTTTCTATGTGTGTGTTTTGGTGGTGTAGGTTTTGAGGGACTATGTGCTAAGTGTGGTGTGGTGCAAGTGTTTACCTTCTGCTCTTGACTGTCTAGTCCAGTCTTGGGTGAAGAGAGATTTGCTTCCAGTTTGACTATATAAGTGAATCCCTCACAGGTTGTAGTATTGGGTGGTAGGAGGAGAGGGTTGTCTGTGTACATGAGGCAATTACTGCATTGCCCCAAGATGCCCAGATTCATTAGGTAGACAGGAGAAAACACCGGGAGCAGACTCTTAGACATGCCTGGAAAGGTGCTTATTTGTTAAGTACTAGAAACTGTTTACCTCTAGACACTGAGGAAAGTTGAGTGATGTGGTAATTTGTAGCTTATTTAGTGCTTATAATAAGTTCTGAACAAGTGCTGAACTCAAAGAAAATGACTTGAGTGCTGAAACAAAAAACTGACTAGTTTACCTGACTATAGAGTCACCTATGACTAGAGCGTTGGGTACGTTGTCATGCCTTATGGGCTGTGGTTGAGTGGCACACTGAGTTTGTGGACTATGTGTCATTTGGGTTGTGTTGGTGGGTGGAGGTTGCTTGTATTTCTGCTTTGGAGGTCCCTGTTGCTTGAGCAGGTTTTTATTGAAGGCCTCCATGAATGTAGGTGTGTGTTTTGTGTTTCTATGTGTGTGTTTTGGTGGTGTAGGTTTTGAGGGACTATGTGCTAAGTGTGGTGTGGTGCAAGTGTTTACCTTCTGCTCTTGACTGTCTAGTCCAGTCTTGGGTGAAGAGAGATTTGCTTCCAGTTTGACTATATAAGTGAATCCCTCACAGGTTGTAGTATTGGGTGGTAGGAGGAGAGGGTTGTCTGTGTACATGAGGCAATTACTGCATTGCCCCAAGATGCCCAGATTCATTAGGTAGACAGGAGAAAACACCGGGAGCAGACCCTTAGACATGCCTGGAAAGGTGCTTATTTAAGTACTAGAAACTGTTTACCTCTAGACAGTGAGGAAAGTTGAGTGATGTGGTAATTTGTAGCTTATTTAGTGCTTATAATAATTTCTGAACAAGTGCTGAACTCAAAGAAAATGACTTGAGTGCTGAAACAAAAAACTGGCTAGTTCTAAGAAACAAAATTAAGATAGAAGGCTTCTCTCCAACACAGAAAGGCTTGGGGGCCTAGAAGCCTACAAATAATCCTGGACACAGAAAATCTATATAAAGACAAGACTACCCACAGGAAAGGCAGGAAACAAGCTTAGAAATTATTTATTTATTTATTTTTATTTATTTTTTTTAGTTGAAAGAGAGAAAGGAGTAGCAGAAACTAAGCTGATTAGCCTTCTAAAATGTTCTCCCTGTATTGGGTAAAATGAGGTAATGACACTAGACTGAGAAGATGGTCCCAGGTCAAATGTACAGTAGGGTCGGCCAACAGCAAAGCCACCAACTATAAGGACACCATACCAATAGGGAGAGAGGGTGGGAAACAAACTGCAGAAATATTGCTCACAGCAGAAAAGCAGCAGTGAGCCTTTAAATGAAAGTTTTAAACAACTAAAAGAGCCTCTAGAGAAAGCATTTAACTCCAACAAGTTATCAGAAACAAACAACCCAACAGATGCTTAAAAAAAGTGGACAATTTCCAGTTAATTCCTCACACAAAGTGAAACTAGCTAAAAAAATATACAGTACACAAAGTGCTATAGATAACTTGAAAAAATAAGCAATAAACAGGATACTTAATTTTATATATTATTGATCCGAGTTTGTTCAGTGTCCTTCCTTCGAATTTTAAAGACAATGGTACAAAATGACCTATGGACTGCATGTCTGAGAGTACAGCACAGATAAGAGAAGAATGAACACAATACAAAGAGAAGACAGAACTGTATTGCTACAAACAATATTCATAAATGATTGTGTGATCACTCATTGCAGTAAATGTGTAAACTACACGTACAAATGATATATATATATATATATATATATATATATATATATATATATATATATATATATATTTTTTTTTTTTTTTTTTTTTTAAGTGATGTGTTTTTCAATCTCCTAGTGCTTCTAGACATGCACTTTAGGTGTTTCAATTTTTTTAAGTAATTCAGCATTGTTAACTTTCATTGATGTTCATTAGCAGTCTTTTCATCTTGGGTTTCTAAATTTTGGTGTTATGGCATTTCAATCCTGTGAAGTAGATCCGGTATGGTTATCTCCACACAATACTGCTTAAACCCACTGTAATAAGGAAACACACAGTTAAACCAGTATAAAGGCACTCCTTTAAATATTTCTTATAATATTTATTTAGACTAATAAATATATAAATATGCAAATCCACATGTGTACTGTTGACATAAATCAATTGAGTAGTGTTTGTTTTTATACAGTATTTCAGTGTAGTCAGTCCCTCTCATATTTGTAAAATTATTATAATTATATAATTACATCCTGAATACATATGTTAAAAAAATAGATTGAGCTGAATTTGAATCCAGTATCATCTGTACTCAAAATAAGAGCTCATTGCTGTTACACCTATTGACACAGAGATAGCTGGGCAGCAGATGTTTTTATTACACTCAGCACTGTCCATAGTGCTGAGTGCTGTGCCTCTATTACTAGCATGTTTGCACACAGGAAGGCGAACCAATAGAACCACTATCATTTTCTCAGTAAAGCAGAGAACCACGTTTGCTCATTGCTTAACTCCATGCAAATGGGGAAAGTAGTACTAATAGTCCTTCATGTCATAAAATTTATTACACAACATTTGTAATATAAACTACATTATGAACACCATAGTATCTATCAGCTATTTCTACCCTAGTCCATAAGATAATTACTTCTCAAGTTCAAGCAGTAGTCATTAAATGTGAATCTTGCATGCGCAAACACTTTGCCATCAATCACACAATCCAGCTGCTCAGCAGTACACTATAGAAAGATATGTTTGACATGAATTAGTATGCTTTCCACTTCATTACTTTTCATCCCATTATAATCCATGGGAAAACATAACCAAAGGGAAGACAATTTTTACTGACTGTACACATATTTACTTAGATTCATGTGTGCCCTGCACCCATACATTTGAAAATGGATATGTCACTAGTAATTAACAAATGTCAACACCACTACAGAAATAAATAGCACACCTGCATTTATACATCATCTATACATTTATACTGACAATACACATTAAGAATATCTTACACATGCATTAATGTGGACATAAATTCTTCACAAATATGAATACACATACATACACAGTTGCATGCATGCTGATCACAAAACATGTTTATAGGTTTATAGACAAGAACTACATTAACTGCCTTTGTGGATCATTTTAAACCTAGACAATGACCACATGTGAGAATCAAACCCAGCATCTTGTGTTTATAAGGTAAAGACCTTAACTGTTATGCCAACCTCCTACCCCTTCAGGCACTCAGGAGCCCACCAGTAAAACCCATTAGATAACTTAGCACATAGGAGGTTACAGATAGCAGGATACCTTATGGGAGAGGTTTCAACATATGCTAGGCTGGGGGGAGAGAGGGAGGGGGCAATTCTTTTGTTCTCTCAATTCTTTAACTTTATATTAGTAAGTCAACATGGGATAGAATAAGACATATAGGCTTCTATTAAAGGGTTTCTTGGACAAGAGGAATTAAGTGTTGATTGTGTAAATATCCTTCTGGGGACACAGGAAAGTTCAAGTATGTCCTCGAGAGAATAGTGCCGTGTGTGTCTGTATGAGACAATAATGGTGTAATGTACCCAACATACTGAGAAACAGCTGCATATGTCTTTGTTCTGCTACATGGATTTCTGACAGTGTTTGCATCTAGTTTGAGAAGTTGTCTTTTGAAGTACACCTGCACATTGAAAACACAAGAAATACAAAATCCATGCTTTTCACCTCAGTGATGATGTCATTGTCAATAAAGACTACTATGAAAGGCGAAAATGTACTTCAGGGATGGTACAGTCATTAACTACTGTGTTCTCTGGATTGGAGCTAGTTACGTACATTTGGGTTAAATTACCACAGCAGTCACATTATATGTGAGTGTCTCTATGTAAGTGTGTGTATGCACAGTCAGATGAACATTGGTCTGTATCCTATCATCAGTCCGGTCCCATGTAGAAATAATATCTCGACAGTCGCACATGCTTACCTAGCTATTTCATACAGGCCTCACCACAACTTTTCACAAACATCCATTGATGATACTGTCCACTATAAATTGTCCAGCAGTGGTGTAAAGGTCAGACTTATGCTGTGGCTGTTAGGTACTGTGTTCTCTCGTTGGTAAAACTAGTTAGGTAGGGGTGCTAATATCACTGTGGTCAACTTGCGTGCCTCTGTGGAGGAGCACAAGTCTGTGTCTTACTGTCAGCAATCCAGTTCCATGGAGAGCAAACATTTTGCAGTTGTATATGCCTGCACATTAATTTCATACAGGCCTCCTGACATCTTCTCTGAACCATTCAGTGTAATGTCATCCACTATAAATTGTCCAGCAGCAGTGAAAAAGTCAGATTTGTGCTGTTGTGCTTGCATTAGGGACTGTGTTCCACAGAAAGGTAGTGGTTTTAGTCTCACTGTGGTCAACATGTGTGTGTGTGTGTGTGTGTGTGTGTGTGTGTGTGTGTGTGTGTGTGTGTGTGTGTGTGTGTGTGTGTTTTGGTGTTCAGTTTGTTCAGATTCAAAAGACCATTTTAGAACAGCATGTGAGGCACTCCTCTACCATCTTCTTCTCGCAAACATACACTGATAGTGTCATCTGCTATAAAGTGCTGTCTGACAAAATGAGCATCAGGCTTTGCTGTGGCACTTGTGTTAAGTATTGTGTTCCATAGATAGTTAAGTAGGGGTTCTAGTCTTAATGTGGTCAAATGGCATTTGTATGTGTTCATTCAAAAATCAGTATTGTAACAATTTTAGAACAGCATGTGAGTCCAAAGCTATGTCAGACACTCCAATGAACTTCTTCTTGTAGCATGCACTGATGTCATCCTGTATAAAGTGCACTCTGACATTATTCAAGTCAAGCTTGTGCTGTGATAGTAACATTAAGTACTGTGTTCTCTAGATTCTGTACCTAGATATATTCACTCAAGTACTTTTTTGAGACAATTGTACAGTAACATGTGACTCCACATCTATGTCAGACACTCAACCCAACATGTTCTTCTCAGCATACAGTAATACTATCATACTCCATGAAGTGCAACATGACAGTGTTAAAGTCAGATACATATAATTGTGCTACTGTTACATTGTATGGAATTCAGTTTCTATACCTACACTGGTGTAATGTTCAAATCAGACCCATTCTACTGGTGTGTGTGTGTGTGTGTGTGTGTGTGTGTGTGTGTGTGTGTGTGTGTGTGTGTGTGTGTGTGTGTGTGTGTGCGTGTGTGTGTGTGTATAGTTGGTGGAAATCATAGTCATTGTATGATCTTTTGAATCACTTTTCATTTCAATATCACTTAGGAGATCCTTTAATGTAGCCCCACGCATCCAACATCCCCTTTTCCCCTCTGGTCACATGATATCCTTCCTCCAGAGGAGTGGAGGATGTCCTCATGTCAAAGATTCATACACACATCATGAATCAGAGTCCTTCCATGAGCCTCTACAAGCCATCTCCAGACTACTAGATGTGTGATTGCTAATTCTATGAACATTTCAGATGTCAATGTTGCTGTAATTGACATGTGCTATGTTGAGGTGGGTATGTACAGTAGTTCTACAAAAGTGTATTACAGTCTGGGATGTCTGGTAATGTATTGATGGCCACTCCTGCCATTTCATTACATGTTCCTTCTATAACAACTATAGTAATATTCCTTCTGAGAACCACTGACATGGGAAGATGCTATGTATATTGTAGGCTTATTAAGGTATGTGGTTTTGTAGTGGAGCATATCAACATTTTATACAGTTCTTACTCAACCATCATATAGACACTTGCACTTGCACAGGTGTGCATGTGTATATCTACCATCATTACTCTGTGACATACATCAATATAACATAATACTGATTGCATGGGCAGATAAGTGTTATTTCATCCACATGTTGTAATTCTGTGATATACACAAAAATATCACATTTTGATTCAATTGCAACCTTGTTGAACTCATTGCATGTGCAACTGTGTTGCTGTTCCCAAAGATTAATGAGGTGGTTAGTAGCACCACTGTGCGAATATCAGGATTTCTGTCAGCACATGTTCTGCACAAGACACAACCACTTCATTTGTAATGTGTCCTTTTATGGCATCAGGCCACTCAAACACAGCTTTCTCATGAAACACATAAAAACATATTTTGAGTAATTGATATAATTATGTGACACTGGTGCAGTTGTATGACTGTGTGAACAATACCAGTGATGCATAACCAAAGATGTATTTGGAGTTGTTGTCACAAATCATTTATTTAAATAAGTGTGAAGTATTAAGGGGAATACACAACTAAATGCAGAGCTGTTTGTGGATGCCACCAGCCATACTCAGCCAGAGAAAATCTGCTAGTTGACAATTTGTCTCCACT
This sequence comes from Protopterus annectens, assembly GCF_019279795.1. NCBI lineage: Eukaryota > Metazoa > Chordata > Ceratodontiformes > Protopteridae > Protopterus > Protopterus annectens. The sequence goes on from NC_056734.1 coordinate 256,093,510, forward strand.
TTACCCATCCCCCCATGTCACCACTAGCCATCAGCCAAAGTATGCAAACAAATATTAATCAATTTATCTTCTTAGGAGAGCAGCTCATCTGTGTGCTCTGTAAGGCTAAAAGCACAGAATCAATGGGCCCTGACAGCATCCCAGGTTACCTATAGTATGACTTATAAGCTGACCCTGCAGACACAGTTGGATCCCTACTTAGACACAGCCTCCAGGCAGCCTATGTTCTTGAAGAAGGGTGTACAGAAACAGTCATCCATCTGAACGGGGAGGACTATCATCTGAAGCAGGGACTTATAGACCCATATTCCTGACTCTTATCTGTGAGACAGACAGAGTCATTATGGACCTTATCAAAAAGGACACAAGTAATCTCCCAAATGTGTACCAAACCCATGTTTGATTTGTTAAGGCTACATTATGTCTGTTAACTCTGTTTGATGTCCTCAAGAAGGTCAGCAAGGGCATGCATGAGGAAAAGACTATCATCCTACATAACTTTACATGATAAAGGCATCTGACAGAAATCCATACTTTGGTATGACAGAGAAACTGTCTCAAGTGACCATAAACACCAATATCACTAAGTCCAAGTAGGTAGAGAAATGGATCACACACAGGACATATAATGTCAGTGTGAAATATACTTGAGCTAGAGTCTAGTGATCACATCTGTACCTCAAGATTCTGTACTAGACACTTTTCTGTTCAGTATTTAAGTCTCAGATGTCAAGACAAGCTTACACATCCTTTGTCTAACCAGCTTTATGGATTACTGCAAATTATGGACAATCATTGAATCCAATACAGACAACTGGTGCCAGAGCCATGGCCTCAAGCTAAACACCAAAAAGTGTATAGTCATCCCCTTTGGCAAAAACAAAGTGCCCACAAATTACCACATAGGTGGTAATCCATTAAGTACAGAAGAAGTAATTAGGGACCTGGGGACCCAAGTTGATAGCAATCTCTCATTTGACAACCATGTGGCCAAAGTGGTTAGAAAAAAAACATTTTATATAGCCCACCTAATCATGAAGGGATTCACATCTAGATCAAGGGAGGTCATCGTGCCTCTTTACTCATCCCTCATCAGGCCCATAATTGAGTACAATGCCCCTTTCGGGATGTACCTTACCAGACACCTGCAGCAACTAGAAAGACCCCAAAAGTACCTCACCAAGAGGATCATAGGGCTCAAACAGATGCCATATGCTGCCCGGTTAAAGAAACGCCAACTCTACTCAGTGGCATACCGCCTGCTCAGAGGCGATCTGTGCCTGACGTATAAAGCCATGTCCAACCCGGAATTAATGGACATGCTACGCACTCGAGAGACTTGAACCTCAGCACTGAAATAAATAGGACATGCTGGAGGGACAGATTCATAACCCAGAGGCTCCCTTCACTCTGGAATAAAATCCCAGTCCAGGTTAGGCAGAGTCCCTCATTGACTCTCTTCAAGAGGAATCTTGATGAGTGGATGGGAGATCGTAGGTTTACCCCTGGTATCACTTCTGTGTCACTGTTAGACAGAGGCACAGTATACTAACCTCAAACAAGGGCATAGCAAAATTAATTTAAAATGGGTGGCGAAAGCCAAACACACTCTGGCTAGGCTTATAAATGCCCCAGGGCAGATAGCCTAGTATGAACCTATGAACCTATAAGAATGGTATTGGTATAATGCAGAAAGGATTAACACACACAAAGGATTGTTGAAAGAGCCATGGATACACAGTAGATAAACAAAAATCATGATTAGTTTATTTAGGAAAGTAAATGCATAACCTAATTACAATATAAACAGTACACCCCTATGTGTAGACCAAATAATAATTGACCTGGGTACTCAGGTAGATAGTAAGCAGAACTTTCACCAGCATGTGACCACAATGGTGACAAATCCCCTGTATGTAGCCCATCTCTTGAGAATGGGCAGGACATCCTCATCAAAGGACATTATAATTTCATTGTTCTCAGCCCTTATCACACCAATAATTGGGGACAATGCACTATTTTGCATGTACCTCATCACAAACCTTCCAGAGAGGATTTAGTCAAGTGTGTCACTTTTGCCACAGTGAGATCCCACACATCTTATTGACTACACTTAAGTATTCTTTGTGATAGATAACCATTAGGAGTTGAGAGTGCAGGACTCCCTTCCAGGTGTTATACAAGATGCATATGTGATATGTGTTCCCATAATGCACCCAGTAAATGCATAGCACATTGGTAACATTGGAGGTATTGGTTAAATTCCTGCAAGTGTGGATTGTAGCATAGATATGTCATGCTCATAATGTAAACTACATGTATAACACTTAATACCTCCAAAAAGTGGTCATTTGTTTAGGAAAGTGTGCTTGATAACCCTTGTAGATTACTGGATAATAATTACAAATGTACATGTGTGTTCATGCAAAGCATGAATATTACATCACAATCACATATTTTATGACAATGACTTCTGTATAATGTTGCCCATGAACCTATTGCTATATGTCTTTATTTGGCTGGGACTTTTGCTGAGATTGCATTCGTATTCCAACAACTAATTTTCCATACCTTCGCAATATGCACATACCCCGTATTGCATATACCATCCTTGATAAATGTTTTCTCCAGAGATCATGTCAGAGTACTTATATCACAAGCAATCATTTCCATTGATATGTGTTCTTGTGTGACAGTCACATAATATACAGTAACTGTGTGATGATATGACTATACCCACACAGGAGGTGAAAACAGCAGCATGTACAGTATTATGTACATATGTGATTAATGTTAATGCTACATCTGTATTGTTTTTGTGGTGTACATACATTGAAATCCCCTTATCTGGTGAATATTACCATATTTCACTTATCCTCTTCCCCCTTTTTTATTCCTACCATTCATGTGTGTGGCCCTTTCCAATGCACAACTTCCCCAGAATAGTGTATTTATAATACAGTCTATGTACCCTTGATGACCACCACCAAACTTTTACTTCAGTATGCATAAAATGTGTTTGTACTCTACTCTGCACTGACTACACTTTCCTATAATATGGTAGAACTGTATTCATTGCCTTAAATTAAACACTAGTAGTCATTGTGACTGCCTAATTTAAATGTCAGCATAGATTTGCATTTTTAACTATTTTGCTTCCTTTGATTTTCATTACCGGCCAATTCTGCTACAACAGTTTAGGAATGCTTGAATGACAGGGTTGAAAATGTAACTGAGTTAATTGTTCTTTTCAAACTAACAACAGTATGATAAAATGTGACAAATCTGATCCATGTGATTAATATGTGTTACTTGGGCTCAGATGGTTTGTCTTCTGTTAACTGATTTTAATACTGTGTCTAGCAATAGTCTTTGATGTTAATCTTCCTTCCTTAATTCACTGAATTTTCTCAACAAAACACTGTATTCAGTGCAAAAATGCTGTAACAAAACACCAGAAGAAACACATACTTCTACAAAAATGCAGAACAGAGAAATCCAAAATCAAATCCTGATAGAAAATAAGAAGAGGAAAATGAAAATCATGTCTGTCTTTATGGCATTCAGTGTTTGATTAAGGGGTAAGAGAACTAAAATATAAATAGTTAAATAAGTGTTTTTTTTTTTTGTACATCTGAAAACTAAGCTTGAAAGCCTTACTTTTGCTCATACTCTGGGTTATACTACTTATCTGAGGTGTGATGCTGTCAGTCTGTGACTAATAATATTTAATTATACTTGCTTTCTTAATGGCTCTGTTGTTGGAATATGTAAACTAACATAATTACTCTGCATCTCTTAGTAGCCTTCATGATGTAACAGCTGATGACAAAATGTAGGAAAGAAAGGAAAGCAAAAATAAGTTTAGACATAAAACAAATGGAATAATTATTAAACAATGCTTTTCTGCATGTGATGTATGTAGTATTGAATTACAGGGAAGGAAATTCACTTTCAGGAAAGAAAAAACATATATTATAGCAATAACCCATGCCTGGGTGTGGGTAATGCGGGATTTACCCATGGTTGGTGTGGTTTGGTCCCAAGGGTGAAGCCCGAGGGACCAAACAAAGACAACCGTGGGTAAATCCCGCATTACCCACACCCAGAAGTGGGTTATTGCTATTATACTATGACATTATTTAAGAAAGGAAATAATTACTTTTCTTAAATAATGACATTGTATAATGCCTCTTTGCTGCCCTTCCGCAGCTGTCTGGTATCCGCGGCATTTCTGATGTACTGTGCATGCCTACACAGTACATCAGAGCTGTGGCCAAAAGCAATGGAGAAAGCAAGATCTCCGTTGCTTTTTACTGTCTCGCTATGTTAAACCCATTTAACATAGCGAGACAGGTTTAAAAAAAAGCAACGGAGAAAGCAAGATCTCCGTTGCTTTTTACACACTGTGTCGCTATGTTAAAGGAGTTTAACATAGCGAGACAGCTTTAAAAAAAGCAACGGAGATCTCCGTTGCTTTTTTTAAACCTGTGTCGCTATGTTAAACTCCTTTAACATAGCGAGACAGTGTTTTAAAAGAGACTTATACTAATGGTAAAAGTCCGGGCGACTGGACCTTTTTCCATTAGTATAAGTCGATTTACAACATGCACGCTGGCCAATCAGTGTGCACATTTTGGAATATTAATGGGGGGTCATGGTATAATAGGGTGTAGTTCTCCTTTAATCTGGACCATAGTGCAGCCACACATCCTTGGTTCTCTCACGTACGTAGCCCAGTTATCTCTTCAAATCCAGTCCTCAGGCAGGGCACATGAGCTCTCTCCTAATGGTCATGTGCCCTCTTTCAGAATGGGTGCACCATCTACCCTGTCAGCTAAGTCAAACTCTCCATCTGCTACTCTCATTTGGATGGTCTGGGCTATATTAAGGCATGCATTCTTCTATGCCAGCAAAACTAGTTACAATGTATCAGTTACTACTACAATAGAAAAAAGCCTATGTCATTTGTGTCATTGTAACATATAATATGAGTCTGATATTCTGACACACACCTTTCATACTTCGAGGAATCCTCCATTTATGTGCAAGCCTGTTATTTATAATGCTTCTACCCCCTCCTCTGGCATAGTCAGAGTATGTCCACAAAAAAGTCCATTTCATATGACGATAAAGTAATAATTTACTTCAATTTACAATGTCATATACCAAATATAATGTACAACTTATATAATATATACAAATATTTTTCTGATAAAAATAATAATGCTCCTCTAATGAATGGTTCCTCTGATTTGCAGTTTTAAACTGATAACGTGCTGTTGAGGATAACTTCACTATTTAGAGACGTATTTTTCATTGATGTCTGTCTCCTAAAATGTGGCCATATCATATACTGAACTTCATATAACCTTTTACATCCATAATGTTTTACACATATTCTTTGATAAATGCAATCTATATATATATATATATATATATATATAGAGAGAGAGAGAGAGAGAGAGAGAGCAAGAAATTAGTTCTGCATTGTTTGGTTGCAAACCATATGGAATGCCATGTCTGGTTAGACCTACATACATTGATAGGTACACAATGTAATAATTATACTACCCTTCCTGCCATTTTGGTTGCACATCTGGCAGGCAATTCTATAATTCATTTGGCTGTTATCTCTACATTATGCCACAGGCTATAAGACAGCTATATATAAAGGCTCTAGTACATAGATGCTCTTATCAGTGTCAGTAATGTAGTAAATATGAGTTAAATGGTATTAATGGAAAATGTTATTCTTGCAGTATGAATGGTTATAAACGGAGATCACCTTTGCCTCTTCCTGGTAAAGTGTTATTTTTTTCTGCTGTATAGGAGCAAACTGCCCTTATAGTTTATTTGTGACTTTGATCACAAACACACAGTTCTGAATATAGAACTAGTAAGAATAGAGAAGGGCACCTGCAGTCTGTCAGACTCCTAAAATACACAATCCTGATAAAGATGGATGTGGAAACTTTAAAATGAAGTAAAATTTGATTTTGGCTAGAACAGATAGAAGAGGGAGTGTGTTTTTCAAAACCTGTTATTCTGTCTTACTAGAAAAGTCAAGCTAATAACTAGGTTAGTTATCTATGGCCCAAAAAAATACAAATGAGTTCTTACTGAGAAATAATGATTTTTTTCTGAAACCAGCCAGAGCATATCTTATTCCGTATCTTACTGAAACTATACAACGTGAATAAATATAACTAAAACATCATGGTGTACCAGAGTCCCAAATAAAAGACATAAGCGAGGGAGTGAGAAAGAAGCTTAAACTTGGGATTATAGAAGACTCCTAAGTGAATGGAGCAGTCTGAAAGCATTGTCTCTCAGCAGGATAACCCCATTGTATTTTGTAATGATTTACAGAAATTGAATGAGATATCTACATTTGATACATATCCACTGCCCAAAGTAGATGAACTCACAGAGAGCCTAGGCAAGGCAAGTTCTTGACTACTGTAGATTTGACCAAGGGATACTGATAGATCTCCTTTGCTCTAGAAGGCAAAGAGAAGACAGCATTTTCCACCCATCAATGTCTTTTCAGTTATACTGTTTTTCCCTTTAGGCTTCACAGAACTCCTGTTACTTTTCTAAGGTGAATGGATAAAGTTCAGAAATCAGAAGGACCAAAGAGCAATGCAGCCAAAGTGAAGCTCTATCAAATACATAATGTGAAAGTCCAAATGGTGCTTTAAACAGCCACACTTTATTGTTTAAAATAATAAGGCACATAATACACAGGAATATGCTTTCAAGTACAACTCTTCCTCACATGCTAAAACCATACTTTTTAGTAACAAAGTTTAAGTAGAGTTTAGTAACAAACTTTAAGCAGAATTCACAAAAACAAGTCCAAATAAATCAAAGTGCGACTCATAACACATGCACTCAGGTCACTCCACAACAAGTACAAGTATGACTGTCATTGTCCATGTGGATGTGAATGACCTGAGATGCACATCCATGGACTACATGAAAAGAGACATGGTGGAGCACTCGGATTATGTGGCCCAGGCAGGAATGACACTAGCCCTGAACAGTATCCTACCATCACCCAGAATGATACCACAGTACAAACAATAAAATATTGACTTCAACAATTGGCTAAGTCTCTGGTGTCATTCTAAGGGGATCCAGTATCTGTCTTCTTGGGATGACATGAATGCAGACCTCAATGCTTTGCCAGAGATGGCCTGCATCTGTCACCTCTGGGTTTCCGGGTATTGACTAAGGCTCTTGCCACCACTATAGTGCCTTTTTTAGGCGGTGTTCCAAAGACCAAATTACCACTGTAACATCTATAAATAAATGCAATCTGAGGGTCATGCTGCTCAATGCTAGAAGTCTAAATCTCAAGATATACTCACTCAAAGCACTCCTCAAAATGGAAAACACTGATATTTGTGCTGTAATGGTGACCTTGTTTAAAGCAGCAGAAAACACCCCTGCGCTACTAGGCTATAACTCGTTCCACACCCTTCGGCCCCAAAACATGGACCAAAGCTCCAAAGGTGGCAGTGTCTCCATATTCATAAAGGATATGCACACCTCCAAACTAGTAGCCCAACATAACGCATCTTAGATACTTCAGGTAAAACTAACATTGGGTAAGATGGTGATCCAGGTCATAGACTGCTATAGGTCCCCAACCATGTACCTAGACTCTCACTCCATGTTTCTAAGCACCCTGGAATCTATCAAGGTTCAACCCAACACTCTTATACTAGGAGATTTCAACTACCTGTCCATCAACTGGGAAAACTACTCAAGCACCAATACACTGGCCCAACGCTTCCTGGAATTCATCAGTTCCAATGTCCTGGACCAGCCCATTCTGACCCCACCTAGAGGAAGCAACACCCTTGACCTGGTTATCACTAACATGGGCAAACATTGCTCTACACCAAAAGTCAACCATTCCCTGGTCAGATCATAAACTTAACACCATGGAAATCCACATCTGACCCATACCCACCGCAAAGGTAACCACCTTGAAAAACTTCTCTAAAGCTGACTTTGGACTCCTAAAAACAGAGGTGGTTAACTTCACAGCACCCATGCCAATGGTAAATAGCTGCATGACTGCCGAATCATACACCAATGCACTGTACGAGCATGTACATAAATGCACGGAACTAGCCATACCCAACAGAACCAAGATGCTCTCCTCCAAAATAAGGAAACAAATCTAGTGGTCCCCTCCCATTAATAAACTCTACAACAGAAGGAAGAAACTGTTGCAGTAAAAGGTGAAGTCCCAAGACTGGAAAAACTCCCTTATTAGCCTCAACAAAACGTTGAGATCCCTGATTAAATCCTCTAAAGCAAGCTATGAAGGGAGAATTGCAGCAGATACTAAAACAATCACAAAGCTTTCTATAGTTATATCAAGAACCTCCATGGCAATACCCAGATTTGCTCTGAGTTACTGCACAATGGTACCTCCTATACTGAGCCAACAGATATTGCCAACATACTAGCCAACAGATTCAGTGCCAACTTTACCTCACCCCCACAATAACCAATCACAATACTGAAATAATGCTAGGTACCCAGCATTACTGCAGCACAGGTTAAAGCTGCATTGTCCAAGGCCAAGAATACAGCTTCCATGGGACCCGATAATATCCCTGGCTGTGTTCTACATGAACTACAAAGCAAACTGACACCACATCTGTGTGCCCTGTTCAGTCACAGCCTCACCTCAAGCTTTGTCTCTACTGAATGGTGCACTGCTACAGTCATCCATCTCCATAAAGGGGGAGCAAATACAGACCCTGGGAATTATCACACCATTATCCTGATGAGTCTGATATTTAAAGCTATGGACACATTATCATGGACCTGATTAACAAAGATATAGGAAATCTCCAAACTCTAGACCCCATGCAATTTGGCTTTGTAAAAGGGAGCTCATGCCTGCTCAACCTGGTTGACTTCTTTGAGTCAGTCACTAGGGCTGTGGATGAAGGTAAGGCAGTGCATACAGCCTACCTCAATCTGGCCAAGGCCTTTGATACCATTCCTCACTCGGGAATTATTGATAAACTCACCAAACCAGGATTCAACCCCTTTATCACTAGGTGTTTTGCAAATTGGCTCACAGATAGAACACACAGTGTTAAAGTAGCAAACTCCAAGTCAGACTGCAGACTAGTCACCAGTGGAGTCCCACAGGGATCGGTCCTGGGCCCTCTCCTGTTTGGTATCTACTTCTCAGAAGTTTAAGCCAACAGAAAGGGACTCTGGCTGACGAAGTTCACAGATGAATACAAGATGGGAGTCATTATTAACTCCCCAAGTGATGCAGACATCCTACAGAAAGGCCTCACTGAGACCAATGACTGGTGTCGAAACCATGGCGTTAAGCTTAATGTGCCAAAATGCATTGTCATCCCCTTTGGTAAAAACTCAGTTCCCACTAATTACCGCATCAATGGCAGCCAACTGAACACTGAAGGCATTATAAGAGATCTGGGGACGCAGGTTGACAGCAACCTCTCCTTCAACTACCACATTGACACTGTGGTCAGAAAATTCTTCTATGTGGCACATCTCATTACCAAGGGTTTTGCTTCCAGGAAAAAAGATTTCATCGTGTCTCTCTCTCTACTCTTCAGTCATTAGACCAGTCATAGAGTGTAATGCCCCTTTGGCATGTACCTCACTTGATACCTGCAACAGCTGGAGAGGCCACAGAAGTACCTCACAAAGAGGATCCTAGGCATTAAACACATGTCCTACATGGACAGACTCAAAAGCTATTCTCTGTCTGATATCGCCTACTTAGAGGCGATCTCTGCTTAACTGACAAAGCTATGTCTGACCCAGCTCTATTAGAAATGCTACATCTAAAGAAATCCCAATCCCTCCACATCACATGCTCCAGAGAACTCAACCTCATTACCACAATCAACAAAACATGCTGGAGGGACAGGTGCTTCACCCAGAGACTGCCCATGCTCTGTAATAGACTTCCCATACATGTCAAGCAGAGCACCTCACTGTCCTTCTTCAAGAGAAATCTTGATGAGTGGATGGGTAATAGAAAGTTCACCCCGGGGATCACTCCAGTGGCTCTACTTGATAGAGGCACTGGGAACTAACGTTGGGCGGTATGATGCTAGGGCATTTCTATGGGCTAGGCTTGTAAACAACTACTATTTGAACATCTCTCCAGGAACTGGCATTGCTCCTGTGCCAGACCTGACTGACAAGATGTCTATAACTCTGTCAACACAATGTCAACTCCTTATCTCATTGTTCCCTCTCCTCAGTGTTTATTACTACTCAAAAATCAATATATATATAAAGGAAATCTCATTTGGTCATCACTATTGTTTAATATGTACACACTACTAACTTTATTTTTTCGCACAGAGATCTTCCCTGAAATGCTTGTGTTTTTCTTTTTGAACCTGTATCTACTAGAAAACTGTATTGAATGCTACTTTATATAGACTAACTAGAAGATATGTATTCTGCATTTTACTGTATGTATATTATTGTACTATCTAATTATTGTACATTGCTTATATTTCTGTGGAGCTTTTCTCCACAGGCCTCCGCTGAAAATTGGCTTCTGGTCCAATTGGACTTTCCTGGTAAACAAATGTAACTAAATAAATAAATAAAGGCTCCAGGGCCATTGGCCTAGTACACACCTATGAACATATGAATAAGTTACACAGATGCTAGAACCTTAAAAATCAGCAATTATTGCTAAACCTTGATATACACACTCATATCCTCTGAGTAGGATACTGATTTATGGTTGTCACAAAATAACATTTTGTTTTCAAGAGATGAAATCCAGGATTGGTTCCCTTGATTTTTTAATGCAGTTTCCAGGATTTCATTATAATTTTTTTCTGCATCTATATATATGCAAAATTAAAACATTCATTGTAAAGAACAACCAATGAAGCAAACTAATTGCATTATAAATAGTAAATATGAAAAGAAATACATAGTGAGGTGAATAAGTATTGTAGTGTAGAATGCCAAATTCCAAAAAAATCTTGCTTTTCCCAATATCAGGCAATTCCAGTTTGGAATTTATTGGAATTTTCACTGTAAAAATGGAAGATCATGTCATCCATGCTTCTGATCCTTCTTTTCCAAATAAGTTTAATACTTGGTGATGTGCTCATTCCTGCATGTCAGACAGTAATCCATTTATATTCCGCTCTGTTTATAGTACAGTACCTTCTTCTCTTATGTCCTGACATAACTCTTATATTAGTCTAAACTGACATGTATGTCTGTCGCTCATGTCTAAAGCATGTTCACAAATGTTTAGTTTGAATGTGTCTACACATACCTGAATAATGTATAGAGTTTACCTATGTAAAAAGCCAAGCTCTGAGAACAGGTGGATAGAAAGTTAATATTCTCTGTTATACACGTTGCATGTCAGGCAAAAGTATATATGTTTTTAGCAAATGGGTTTTGACATGCCATGTCTTCAATTATCATTTTACAAAAGTGACAGTTATAAAATGAAAAGCATCTTTCTGACAATACTGCAAAGGTGTGTTAGTAACAAAGACTTTATGGATACTTTTGTTTCAGATTATCTCCTCTCTAATATATGCACTTTGGGCATTCACTTAGAATCTTATACAGTACAGCAGATGATGATAATACTGGCTAGTTGCTCTAATACCCTACTATATGTCATCACATATCTATCACCAAAATCTGTATTTTCTGCAAAGAACTTATCATATCTTTGCCTATTTCTAAAGATATGTTAGCAAAATAAGGTCAAGCTATCGCATATAACATTTCATCTGTATATCCTTTCATTCTAAACCCATTGGATATCAAGAATTCATTATCTACCAGTGCTGATCTTCTGTATCTAAGAAACTGCCTTGTAATAATGCTATTAAAGAAATATGTAAGATGCAGCCTTTTATGTGCAACTTATGTACTCTAACTTCTTTATGAATGGACTCCCTCTCACTCGTAACACACGCTAATACATACACACACACACACACACACACGCACACACACACACACACACACACACACACACACACACACACACACACACACACACACACACACACACACACACACACACAATTTTATTAGAGCTTGTGTAGGCAAAGGCAATTATAAAAGTCCTCATCAAAATACCTATAACTATACTAGAAGCAGTCAGTTCAACATATCAACAGATGCGCAGGATACCACTGCCTCCATTTATGAGCCAGAAGTCCATGACGTACTATGAGTGACAAATTTATAGTGGATTCACATAAGCAATTATTTTATTTGCAATTTTAATGCAGCACAGTAGATATATATGGTATAAGGGACATTAAATCCTTTGGGAAAGTTTCACCTTTACCCATACTGTTTTTTATTAAAATTGCATGTGACATGAGGGCTTTCTTCCAGAAACACTGTTTGATATAAGAGTTGCCAAAACTGAAAATGAAAACATTTCCTTCATTATAATATATACAGTAAATCTCCACATACATGATGGATGTGGGGGTTTGAAGCCCTGAAGCCATTTTGTGTTTTCCATATGTGCATATATGATTAAAAGTGTTTGTTACACTGACATACAAAATGCTAAGTGACTCCATTTTAAACACATGGAAGCAATATAACTTTTAACTTTTTACTAGTTTCCTTTTGACAGCTTATAGGAGATGCATCAACTGGCAAGAATGCTCATAACTAACGTATATTTAGTTAAGTTTACATGGGTGCTATCTTAGGTCTGTCTCACTTCTCAATGAATGCAGGCCGATGCAAATACAATCAGCAATAATTTTACACCTCTAAGGTGACCACACATTTTTATTTTTGTGTTTACATGGACTGTTTTCCCTTTTTCTAAAGAAGTCTGTAGAGAATTAATTTTATGCTCTGAACAGGTCTATTTTAATTTAATTTTTTTTTAATGTAATTGCAAGGTACATTTGTTAAATAAATAGTTAACAGCAATAATTGGGTATTTCCACTTTTCAAAAAATGTGTGATGAATTAATACTATAATTTGATCAGAAACTACTACCATACTCTGACAACATGAGTTAAGCTTCAGTATATAAGCATAGGGTCTGTAGAAGAAATAAAACACTTCATTAAATAACATAGTATTGCAGGCATACATTGTAAGGAATACAGTAATGCCTAAACAGCTCTTCATACATCCAGAGTTCAAAATATCATATGTTGACACAGTTTGCTTCTCATTTGTTTTCCATTTCATTTCTGAAGCTAATTTGTACCATAGGACACTCTTTTTGTTTTTTTACAATAAGTTGAGTCTGCTGATTTCTGTTAACCTAATACAGTCAAGCATTACTTGTAATATTTCTCTGTGATAGAGGACAGCAAGGTTAATGATAGCTTCTGAGCAGGAAAACACAAGTGCACCCACCCACAAATGGACCTGCCCATGCAGACAGACTGACACCCACCCACAATTACATACATATAAAACTATGTGTATTTGCAGAGTGTCTGTTTCACAAAAAAAAAGAACTGCATACATACTAAGCGTTTTAGTAAAAATCTGATAGCAACATTTATTTATTTATTTTTTAACTAGGAAAGTCCAACTGGGTGAAAAGGTGTCGGATGGAGTGATGTTTATGAAGCTGGAAATTGATGGTGTAATGATGAATGTTGTTAGTGCATATGCTCCACAAGTTGGGTGTGCGATGGATGAAAAAGTAAAAATTTGGAGTGAGTTGAATGAAGTGGTGATGACTGTACCCAAGGATAAGAGACTGGTGATTGGAGCAGATTTCAATGGACATGTTGGTGAAGGGAACAGAGGGGATGAGGAAGTGATGGGTAGGTATGGTGTTAAGCAAAGGAATGCAGAAGGTCAGATGGTAGTGGATTTTGCGAAAAGGATGGACATGGCTGTGATGAATACGTATTTTAACAAGAAGGAGGAGCATAGGGTGACATTCAAGAGTGGAGGAAGATGCATACAGGTGGATTATATCTTATGTAGAAGGGCCAGTCTGAAGGAGATTGGAGACTGTAAAGTGGTGGCAGGGGAAAGTGTAGTTAGGCGGCATAGGATGGTGGTTTGTAGGATGACATTGGTGATCAAGAAGAGGAGGATGAGTGTGAGGGCAGCACCAAGGATCAAATGGTGGAAATTGAAAAAGGGTAATTGTGAGGTGGAGTCCAGGGAAGAGTTAAGACAAGCACTGGGTGGCAGTGAAGAGTTACCGAATAGCTGGGTAACTACAGCAGAGCTAGTAAGAGAGATGGCTAAAAACGTGCTTGGTGTGACATCTGGAAAGAGGAAGGAGGACAAGGAAACCTGGAGGTGGAATGAGGAAGTACAGGAGAGTATACAGAGAAAGAGGTTGGCGAAGACGTGGGATTGTCAGAGAGATGAAGAAAGTAGACAAGAGTATAAGGAGATGAGGTGCATGGCAAAGAGAGAGGTGGTGAAGGCTAAGGATATGGCATATGAAGAGTTGTATGAAAGGTTGGACACTAAGGAGGGAGAAAAGGACCCATACCGATTGGCTAGACAGAGGGACCGAGCTAAGAAAGATGTGCAGCAGGTAAGGGTGATAAAGGATAATGAGGGAAATGTACTCACAAGCGAGGAGAGTGTGTTGAGCAGATGGAAAGAGTACTTTGAGGGGCTGATGAATGAAGAGAATGAGAGGGAGAGAAGGTTGGATGATGTGTGGATAGTGAATCATGAAGTGCATTGGATTAGCAAGCAAGAAGTAAGGATAGCTATGAAGAGGATGAAGAATGGAAAGGCCGTTGGTCCAGCTTTCATACCTGTGGAGGCATGGAGGTTTTTAGGTGAAATGGCAGTGGAGTTTTTAACTAGATTGTTTAATGAAATCTTGCAAAGTGAGAGGATGCCTGAGGAATGGAGAAAAAGTATTTTGGTACCGATTTTTAAGAATAAGGGTGATGTGCAGAGCTGCAGTAACTACAGAGGGATTAAACTGATCAGTCACAGCATGAAGTTATGGGAAAGTGTAGTGGAAGCTAGGTTAAGAAGGGAGGTGATGATTAGTGATAAGCAGTATGGTTTCATGCCAGGAAAGAGCAATACAGATGCGATGTTTGCTCTCAGAGTGTTGATGGAGAAGTACAGAGAAGGTCAAAAGGAGTTGCATTGTGTCTTTGTGGACATAGAGAAAACATATGACAGGGTGCCTAGAGAGGAGTTGTGGTATTTTATGAGGAAGTCGGGAATGTCAGAGAAGTATGTACAAGTGGTACAGGATATGTACGAGGGTAGTGTGACAGTGGTGAGGTCTGCAGTGGGAGTGACAGATGCGTTTAAGGTGGAGGTGGGATTACATCAAGGATCAGCTCTGAGTCCTTTCTTATTTGCAATGGTGATGGACAGGTTGACTGACGAGATCAGACAGGAGTCCCTGTGGACTATCATGTTTGCAGATGACATTGTGATCTGTAGTGAGAGTACGGAACAGGTGGAGGAGACCCTGGAGAGGTGGAGATATGCTCTAGAGAGAAGAGGAATGAAGGTCAGCAGGACTAAGACAGAATATATGTGTGTGAATGAGAGGGAGGATAGAAGAATGGTGAAGATGCAGGAAATGGAGGTGGCGAAGGTGGATGAGTTTAAATACTTGGGATCAACAGTTCAGAGTAATGGTGAATGTGGAAGAGAGGTGAAGAAGAGAGTACAGGCAGGATGGAGTGGGTGGAGAAGAGTGTCAGGAGTGATTTGTAACAGAAAAGTACCAGTAAGAGAGAAAGGGAAGGTCTACAAGAGGGTAGTGAGACCCGCTATGTTATATGGGTTGGAGACAGTGGCACTGACAAAAATGCAGGAGTCAGAGCTTGACGTGGAGAGTTGAAGATGTTAAGATTTGCACTGGTTGTGACGAGGATGGACAGGATTAGAAATAAGTATATTAGAGGGTCAGCACAGGTTTGGAAGGTTTGGAGACAAAGCCAGAGAGGCAAGATTACGTTGGTTTGAACATGTGCTGAGGAGGGATGCAGAGAATATTGGGAAAAAGGTGCTAAGAATGAAGCTGCCAGGTAACAGGAAAAGAGGAAGGCCTAAAATAAAGTTTATGGTGTTTTGAGAGAGGTCATGCAGGTGGTTGGTGTGACCGACCAAGATGCAGAGAACAGGAAGAATTGCAAACAGTTGATCTGCTGTGGTGACCCCTAACAGGAGCAGCCGAAAGAAAAAGAAGAAGTGGGATTTAAGGACAAAAGCTCCAAAACCAAATAAAGCATCACTAATTATAAAAATCTATTTTGACAATCATTACTTGTAGGAATAAGTGCAGGACAAACCCCAGAAACAAGCCTACATGGTGGGACCATAATATCAACAAGCTTTATAATATATGAAAAATAATTTTTACCGAAAGTAAGAAGAGTAATTCCCAGAATGTTAGAACGTTTGTTGCTAAAATAAAGAAACAACTCAGGAGCTTAATACAATTAACCAAAGCCAAGTTTGTGGCTAAAATAACTACCTAAGCAAAGACAGTCACAAGGCATTTTCTTTAGCTATGTTAGTAATCTCAAAAGCACAATGCTGCAATACACTGAGCTGATTGTGAACGTGGTTACCTATGCTGAGACTGAGGCTATAGCTAACCTACTGGCTGATAACTTTAGCACTAATTTTACCCCTCTCTCCCCTCCGTCTCTCTCAAGATATACCTGAAACTGGCTCACCTCCAGCTATCATACAAGACTATGTCCTAAAAGTGCTATCAAAAGCTAAAAATAACGTATTTATGGGTCTTGACAAGATCCCTGGTTGCATCTTTAGCATGAGCTACAGTTTAGCCACACCTCTAACAACAATGTTCAATCTCAGCTTCCATACGGGTTTTGTACCAAGTGAATGGAGAACAACTACAGTCATTCCCCTGCATGAGGGAGGACCCAAACCCACAGACCCAGACAAGTACAGACTCATAAGTCTGACCAGCCTCATATGCAAAGCCATGGAAAGACTTATCATTGAATTAATCAATCAGGACATAGAGAACCTCTAAACACAGGAGTCATCTCAATTTGGATTTTTCAAGGGCAGGTCATGCTTACTCATCCTGGTAGATTTTTTGAAAAGTTCACCAAAGCAGTGAACGAAAACAAAATGGTACACATTGAGTCCATCAATCTGGCCCAAACTCTTGACACAATTCCCCACTCAGGCATAGTATAAAACTAAATAAACTTGGAATAAACCCCTGTGTCACCTGCTGGATTGCCAACTGGCTCACAGATAGGATGCAATAACCAAAATACGGGAAGTTACCTCCACAAAGAGACCAGAACCCAGTGGAGTCCCACAGGGCTCTGCACTGGGACCTCTCCTGTTCGGCATCTACTTTTCTGAAGTAAAAGCCAGTACCAAAGGGCACTGGCTGATTAAGTTTGCAGATGACTGCAATGTAGGGGCAGTCATTGAATCCCCAAATGACTTAGCCATCCTGCAGGAAGGTTTGTCTAAAATAAATAACTGGTGTCAAAATCATGGTCTGAAACTAAATGCCAAAAAAATGCATTATTGCAGAACTCATCTATCTCAGAGAACTACCACATTAACAATATGCCCCTAAGATTTGACCCAGTTGTTTGGGATTTAAGAACTTATATGGACAGTGACTTAAAATTTGATCAAAATGAGTCTATTGTTTTAAGAAAGTTCTTCTACACTGCACAGCTTATAAACAAAGGGATTGTGTCTAGATCTAGGGATGTCACTGTTCCCCTTCACTCAGCCCTCATTAGGCCAATCATTGAATAAAATGCCCCATTGGCATGTATCTGTCCAGACATGTACAACAACTGGAATGCCAAAAGAGATACCTTACTGCGAAGGATACAAGACATAAACTAAATGCCCAACATGGACTGACTAAAAGCCCCGTCACTATACTCAGTGTCCTACAGACTGCTAAGAAGTGACCTGTATCTGGCAAACATTGCATCTTCTGACCCATTACTGATGGATTTACTGCACATCAGCAAGTCAAATTGCATCAGAAATACTCTAGTCTAGGGATCGAATCCTCTTCTGCAACATCAATGGAATGGCTTGGAGGGACAGGTATATTTTGCAGAGGACATAACTGCTATGGAACAGACTCACAATTCAGATAAAGCAATGTTCATCCCTGTCCTTTTTGAAGTACAACTTAGAGCTATGGATGAGAAACCGAATATTTACTCCAGGACTGCCCCCTGTGCTCCTTATGGACAGATGCAATTCCTAAACAATTTATCCTATGGATGCCTTCCCTCAAATTATCTGTGGTATGATCCCAGTTAATATCATTAGGGGCAATATATAATTATTGATCATGAGATGGGTAAGACCAATATATAGCCAAATGGAATAGGTATTTTGAGCACAAAAAGGGAAACTAACTAGGCTTAAATAAACCTGCAAAGATAACCTAGTATCTACCCATGGAACATTTACTTAAAACAAGCAAAATGTTGATAATAAATTCAGGGGATAACAAAAAAAAAAAATCAGAAAGAGAAAAAAAGTACTGTCATAAAGTTCAGAAAACAGTCTGCCATAAAATTCAAAGCAAATTGTCATAAACATTTAAAGCAAATACGTTTAATAGAAATTTAAGAGACAAAGTTATTCCCTATATATATATATATATATATATATATATATATATATATATGTGTGTGTGTGTGTGTGTGTGTGTGTGCACATGGATCTACTTTGACACACCAAATTTTCACTTCTCTGAATTGTAGTTGGCCAAGCATTCCACCAAAAGCAAGAACTACCAAAATTCTTTCCCTGGGAAATGACCCAACACATGGCCACCAGGGAAAAAATCTGAATGGAAGGAAACTAAACCCTCCCAACTGGGGGTCTTCATCCCCCACACCCACCATGTTGAGGGCTTCAACCCGCACCCCTCCCAACTAAATATACCAACTCTGAGATTGCACTACACTGGGGAAAAGGGCAAATTTCACCCTGGTGGCCAAGTGGCTTGTTTCCCAGGGAAA
This sequence comes from Protopterus annectens, assembly GCF_019279795.1. Lineage (NCBI taxonomy): Eukaryota > Metazoa > Chordata > Ceratodontiformes > Protopteridae > Protopterus > Protopterus annectens. Next base: position 256,112,527 of record NC_056734.1, read on the forward strand.
GAATTTCGGTAGTCTGTGATTTCAGTGGAATGCTCTTTGGCTGAAGTGGAGTTGGCCAACTACAATTTGGAGAAGTGAAAATTCAGTGAGTTAAAGTAGACCCATATATATGTATATATATACATATATATATATATATATATATATATATATATATATATATATACATACATACATATATATATATACAGATATGGGTCCCCCTGCATTTGACTGAATGTACTTTTGTTTGACAAATGCAGAGGTGTCGTTTAAGGGCTACAGTACCGATAGCCATATGATAAATATGTCAATGGTACAGAATGTCAATACAGTTAAGTGGGGTTGGGGTTTTTCTGAGTGTGTGTGTATGTGAGTTAGGGTTAGGGTCGGGGATGAGTGAAGGATGGGTGTGTGTGTTTGTATGTAAGTTTGTATATTGTAAGGTAAGGGTTAGGTTAGGAGATAGATGTAGTGTTGTTTGTGTGTCTGTGAGAGTTTCTGTGTCTAAATCTCTCTTGTGTAGTGGCAGTGTTATGGGAAGATTTTAATGATGTTAAGGTGTAGGGTTAGGGTTGGGGAGGTGCAGTGTTAAGATTAGATTAACTCCCATTACTAAGGTGCCCTCTTTAGTAATGGGTGCTAGCCCAAAACCTAATGCTGCCCCTTCCCCATTGGGTAAAAGCATACCTTAGGTTAAATGGTCTCACCTGTGTTTGGGAAATATATGAGCTGGATGTAAACTGGATTTACTATAAGTTACAGTGTAATGCAGTCCTTAGCCCTACATGATAATTGCAATTATCAGTTACTATTACTTCAGTTTGTTTTCCCATTGATAATTTGATCTCCTTTTTCATTAAACAGTCTACTGGCTGATCAATAAATGTATTCTTCAAAACAGGACACAGATTCAAACTCTTATAAAAGCAAGTAAATTAAGATTACATTTATACAGATGAATATTTACTGCAAAATTGTTGTTCGTTGCTGAAGAAAACAAATTAGTTTCAGATTATCTTTGGTATAAAACATAATTCCTCTCAAAAATTCTCTTTTATCTAATATTATGACACGCAATAAAATACTTCAAATATGGAAGGGGATTATCAGCCAAAGACTGTGTGCCAATGACACACAGTACATTTGCTCTCTCCTTTTATACAGCACAATACATTTCAAGCATCTTCCTGTGAAAATGTCTCTTGTTATAGTTTAGAATAATAAAAATGATTATGATCAGGTGTCTTATTATAACCAGCATATTATTCTTTTAAGACACATATGCTAAAATATTCACCACATGAATGAAACTTGAGAGGTGAACCTTTGCATACATGTTAAGAACACATAATAAACAGTCATGTTCAGTGACTCCAATCATAATTCCTTGCAGTACAGCCATCTTGAAAATAAATAATAAAGGGTTATGATTGATGACCCAATCATAGTTCTTTGTAGTGCATGTAGATTTGTCTGCTTCATGTACTATCAATTAAGAAATTGAAAAGAGAAATGCAGAAGTATAAAGTCTTACTGGTTCTAAAACCAAGTAAATCACTTAGTCCTGTCAAACACACAGCAAGCAGAAAAGGAGTGCTCCTCTGCAGAACTAATGGCTTTAAAAGCTGTTAGATGCTTTACTCTGCCACACTTTCTTTTTCTTGTTAGTCCTCAGTACAACATCTGATCTTTACCTTACTCTAGTGTGCTTAATAATGTTTTGTTATACACTCATATCAGCTAGTGAGATTTGTTCATGAGATAGACACATGCTTAATATATTTATCTTTTTTCCACTTTCAGAGGTTAATCACTCTGGTCCATGGACTAAAAGAATGTTCTTGTCTGGTAAATTTCAATTAAGTCTCTGTGAGTTGGAAATAAAAAAAAAAAAAGATCTCACTTTGTTTCCAAAATTTTCCAAATGGTATCCATTATTAACAAAGGGGTTGTGCCCAACCACCTTTTCTTTCTACAAGAACACATGAGGTTATCATTATAACTAATTCTTAAAATGGATTCCATTATATGATAAGGTCCACACCAGGCAAGCATGTTAGAGAAACCAGTGAGCTATTGATCCTAGGCATCAGATTTTAACCCTATCTAAGATTAAAGTTTCCTATTACAATGCTGATATTGTTTGTGAGTATAGGTTTAGTAAGATCAAGAGGAACCCCAAATCAATCATATCAACATACTCACTGAGACTCCGTGTTTCTTATGTTTATCTAGAGCAGGTTTAACTCTTCAAATACCAGCTTTTAAATTTCAGTGTTTGGATTTTAATGGTTGCAAATGGTAGGAACTCATGTGCATAGTCTTAAATATACTGTTAAATTCTGGTTGGAATCAAGTAGAAAAAACAAAGTTTTACTTACTGTAAATAGAGTTAGAGGGACACTGCCTGTAAATATAAGAAACTGGGTATATCAAAGTGATCCCACAAGTTAATGCAAACTCATTGAACCTGTTTCAGGAAATTATATTTTCTTTAAAACTGAAATTTGTGCATTTAAACATAAATCAGCAGCTGAATAGTCAGCACTGGCTTTGAAACACAATGTGTTTATTAATAAGCTAACTTGTCACAGGTATAGGGATAATGGCTATGTAGCAGAATTTGTATCAGTAAAGAGAACATTTTTTTTCTGCTAGGAACGTGCACATTTTTGAACTGCGTGCCTAGAAAGAAATACCTGTGGAACGTGATCAAATAGAATCTGCATTTTTTCACTCTGCAGTGAATAAATTAGTAACTAAGAACCCCAGGCTTTATGAATTTGGATAATATAGTTAAGTTAAAAGGTTCTATCTATCCAGCCACAAATGTAATAATGAGCTGTATGTAGAGGCGATTTGCATTCATGGAAACAAAAATGAATATCCAATTACATCTGCTAAGTTTCAGATCATCTTAGGACAAATAATATATCCTATAGCAGTTGTTCCTGACCTGATTCTTGAAGTTATTATTTGGAAATTTTGTCCCCAATTTAGAGCCCTATGGAAGTTATGAGAAGAAAGAAAAGAAACTGACTAGCAAAGAATAGTACTACCTCAGCAACAAAACTTGTGGGTTGGGGGGGTGAGGGATTGAACAATGCTTTTGACATATACTTGCGATGGTATGACGTGAAGTAAGAACATACCATATCACCCCTTGTACATCTTAGACATCACAGAATATGCTATGGATTAAAAGAGTCAAATATGTCAGTGGTAATAAAGAATAGAGCAGAACATAATGGAATACTCCAAACAAAACTGAAAACAGACAAAGGTATAAAAAATACAGCAATAAATGCAGACCAGAATGAAATAAAACATTTAAATGAAATATTAGATAGTGAAGCAATGGAAGGAAGTAAAGCAGTATTTCTTGATGAAAAGTGTAGATTTATGTCCTGTGGTAGAACAGCTTGCAAGAACTGAATCAGCAGAAGGCTATGCATTACATAGTAAAATATTGCATCCTGAATGCATTGCAAAACATGGAACAGAACTGACTAGAAGGATGAAAGAGAAGAAATCAGTTAGTAAATGGCTGTAATCTTAAAAATGAAGTTAGTAAGTTTGTGAAATGCATACCAGAACATACTTCTAAGCTTTCTGCCAAACTGAAACAGTAACCTGAATGCAGGGTATTCTAAGCAATGTATGTGAACTGAAAATGGGAACCTTGACAATAAGAAATAATTTACTAATGTAGTAGAAGGGAAAGTAACACAAGCTAGTCGACATCATAAACCCCTTTCTGTCATGTTAAATCATAAAACTGAAATATAGGTGGTCCCTAGGTTTAAGATATGTATGAGAGTGAGTAGAAGGCTTAACTGAAGACAATTTTTATTTAGAGCTACCCTTTACAGAGAATGACTTAGATGCAGAATAACTTATAACTCCCCAAAAAAAGCTTTCCAGGGGGTATGACACATAACTCCATCACACAAATTAAATAGATAAAATGACATCACAATTAAAATCAATTAACACTCTTTAGGGCAATCAAAAAACATTTTCCAATTACAACTAGGATTTTGCCCATGTGCCCATTAGGAATTTAAATATTAAATTTCAGTATAATAATACTTCCCTTTATTGATAATATTTTTAACATAAGTGACATTTCTAATTGAACTTTTAACTTGTTCTAAAACTGTAACCTTAAAATCACACTTTGAAGCAAAGATTCATTACATGAATTGCTAATGGACTTTCCTTATTATTTGACCTTATATTTCCAAGATGTTCCTTAATTCTTGTAGAAAAAGCTCTGTTTGTTTCTCCTATATAAAAATAACCTACATGAATATGTGTGTGATCTTTCCTGAAAGGCTTTTGCCGAGGCTCCAGGGGAATGCAATTTTCATGGCTGGAAATAGTTGCTAGTTGGTTATACCCACATATGTCAGAAAGGAGTGGAAGGTTTCATCTCAAAATAAATAAGTGAAGAGAATGATGTAGATTTAGCAGGCATATAGCTGAACCTTATAAGGGGCAACCACGGTGGTGCAATGGTTAGCATTGTTGCCTTAAAGCAAGAGGTTTTCTGGTTCAGTTCTCAGCTGGGGTGCCTTCTGTGCAGAGTCTGCATGTCCTCCCTGTGGTCCCGTGGGTTTCTTCCGGGTGCTCCAGTTTCCTCCCACATCCCAAAGACATGCTGTAGAGGGAGTGGGCACTCTAAATTGGCCTTAGGTGTGAATGCATGTGTATGTGTGCCTTCTGTGGAAAGTTGGGTGTTCGGCTGGCAACTTGGCACTGTAAAACTCCACTGCCAATCATGAGCGGACAGGTGATCCGCTGTGGCGACCCCTAACCAGGAAAAGCTGAAAGAAGAAGAAGAAGAAGATATGTGAACCTTATAAACTTCAAAGAAGCTCAATGAAAAGATGGCACCTTAATGAAAGCAAGGGATAGTGGGACATGGTAAAGAAGATGAACCTACTTTCTATAAAGCAAAGATCTCTTATACACGGTTAGTAAGTAGTCCTGTTGTATCTGTCAAATAAATAAATGATTCATACATACCTAAACAAATAAATAAATTACATTAGTCAGTAAAAGCTTGTGTCAGTTGCTACGTACCTGCACTGTATTCTGTTTTCATTACTCTCATAAACTCTAGCATGTTTGCACCTTTGACTTACAATAAGGGCCTCAATTGCCAGACTTTGGGGGGGCAGAAGTAGTTGCCAGATCTAGAACAGTAAATGACAAAGCATTCATTTCAGTACCACCGCCTTTTGTAGACAACCCCCCTTCTCATCATACTCACTAGACATCACATCTATACAAAACAAAAATGTAGTGTGGGACTTGGTTACTTGGGGTTATAGCTCCCCCTCTTTTCACCTTCATGTACATGAGGTTCATAGGAAATGATTTAATTTATCCCAGCTTATTGCCAGATGAATATCATCAAGGTCTAAAAGGGTAATCCTTCCCTTATACTTAGCATCAATTAAGCCAATTATCATGTATAGTGCTCCCTTTGAAAGGGATCATACTAAAACTATCAAACAATTAGAAAGACCAGAAATATTCCTAACCAAAAAGACCAAGGCCTAAGATTACTGAGCTACCAAGAGAGGTTAAAAACTCTTTCACTTTATTTGGTGTCATGCAGGCTTTTGAGATGAACTCTGTCTCACTTACAAGACAGGGGCTCTATTGTCTTGGATCTCCTGTTTTCCTGCAAAACCAATATATTCACTAGTACTAGAACAAAAATATCTAAACATTAATTAACAGATAAATACAATATAATGGAAATATTGGTTTATAACCCAGAAAATCCCATAGCTCTGAATGAACTTCCCTTCATGCTTAGAAATGGGATTCACTATCTCCCTTTACACATAAACTAGATAACTAGATAGGTATCCACTAATTTAATCCAGAATTGTCCAGTATGGTCCTCCTAGTTAAGTGAAGTGCTATCTGAAGTAAGATATTGGGAAGTCGAGAATGGTAATGAGACTCAGCGGCCTGGTACTATATATGAAAGACTTGCTAGGAAAATCCAAATAAAGGTCTGAAACCCAATTGTAACACTTTATTCCAAACGGAGACGAAAAACAGCAGAGTCACAAATCCAAAAGCTTAACACCACAAAATTACATACGTTTTCGACCCCTGTAACCAAGGTCTTCATCAGAAAAACTAAAATACATCCAAATAAAGTGCCTTTTATACATCAGCAATCAATTGAATAAATCAATTGTCCAATAGGAACAACTATTTAATTTTGAATAAAATGAATTGATAAAATCATCCTTTAAGCTAAAAACAAACAAATCACACATAACAAGTATACCTAAATAATCCAACTAAAACCTTTTTACTTTCTAACTTAGCATATTTTTAAATAAAAATATTAACAATAAATATCCATCAAAATGAATTTAAAAAACATTTACAATGATAAAACTATGTATTTTGTGCAACATTGCCATCCTGTGGCATAAATAAATATTTTATAATTTAGCTGCTCTAAGCTTAAGCACTGAAGATATAGAAAGCATGTCATTTAGACCTGGAAATTTTGTAGAATCTAAAACTATTTGCCAAAACAGTTCTTTATACTCTAGTTTAGCTTCCCACATGCCACCCCTTATTTCCTTAGGGACAGTTTCCAAAACAAAAAAGGAAAATGAAGCTTGAGAACATTTTAAAGTGTGTCTATACAATGCATTTTTATTATATTGCCTTCTAATTTCATATAAATGTTCATATATTCGATTCTTCAATTTTCTTTCAGTTTTCCCCACATAAAAGGAGCTGCAAAAATTGCACGCAGCTATATACACCACCCCTTGAGTATTACAATTGGAGAAACTGTCACTAACTATGTTTCTGTCCCTTGATGGGATGAAAACATGAGTTTGGTTGGCTACATGAGAACATTGTGAACAAGCTATTCATTTAAAAGTGCCTAACCTTCATGATAAACCATTAAATTTGTTAGGTGCATTGAATTCAAAAAGTTGCTTAAAATTCTGGTCCTTTCTATAAATAAATTTCAAATATTTATTTTTGAGAATTTCTAAGTCAGAAAGCTCAACAAACTTATTCCATTCCCTAGTAATAACCTCTTTTATAACACCTGAGTCCCCTGAGTAATCAAATATAAAAGCTTCTCCAAAATTATCACATCTGTTGTTTGAGGGAACTGAGATAATAGTATCATGGGAATCACGTCCTAAGATCGGGGCAAATCTATCCTTTCTCCCCTGAACAACCACATTCAACATTTCTTCCAAGAGACTTTGGGGATATCCCCTTCCCGTAAACATGTCTAAAACCTTATTACTTTCAATAAGAAAATCATCATCATTAGATGTCATCCTACTAATCTGTACTAGTTGACCTTTAACAAGATTATTTTTCTGAAAAAAGGAATGGCCACTTTTAAAATGGAGATAGGAATTAGAAAAAGTTTCTTTACGAAAAATATTTGATGAGAAACCATCGTTCGTTTTAGTAAGGGTGATATCCAAATATGTAAGAACATGCAGATTGTAACTATAAGTAAAATCTAGAAATGTAGTGGTACTTTTTATATATTCCAAAAATTCAATAAACTTCTCATGGGAACCTTTCCAAAAAATAACTATATCGTCCAAAAATCTTTTATAAAGGCACCAATATGGTGCAAAAGAACTCTTCAGGACATATAGTTCCTCCCACCTAGATAAAATAATATTTGCATAGGTGGGGGCACACTTGGCACCCATAGCTACCCCTTTGGTTTGTTTGAAAAACTCCCCCTGAAAAAACATAAAATTGTTGTTAAGAATAATAGCCATAAACAATAAACAGTTGTTAAAATCATCTTGGGGGAATAATTTACTATCCCTCATACTCTCTTCCAACCAATGGAGTCCCATATCATGAGGAATAGACCCAAAAAGATCCACTACATCCAGTGTAACAAACGCCAAATCAGGGGAAAACAGGTCAGGTACAACACACCTAAGAAAATCCCATGAATCTTTCAGTGTAGCAACACCCTGATAAGAAAGTTGTTTCAATTTCTCGTCCACAAATTTTGCCAATGGTGTGGTAACTGACCCTTCTGAAGAAACAATAACATGCAGGGGAGGGTCCATCAGGTCCTTAAGGACCTTCGGTATACCAAATATCGAGGGTACTCTAGGATGTGGGTTAGACAATAAATGGAAATTCTCTTGAGAAATAGAACCCTCCAAAAGCAAATCATTAAGCAATAAATTAATTTTTGAATAGGATAAATTTACTTCGTTAATAGAAGCTCTAGAATATTTGTTAGAATCGTATAACAATTCTTTCATCTTGGATTCATAAATTATAAAATCCATCAACACCGTCCCACCCCCTTTATCAGGTTGCATAATCCTGATATTAGTGTTATTCCTAAGTTCATTAAACACTCTTCTTTCTTCTTGTGTTAAATTAGAATACATTTTATGCTGGGCAACTGTGTTCCTTATTTCCCTTTCTAAAACACATTCTAAATTCTTCGGTTGGGGGTGTAATGACGGGTTAAAAACACTTTTTCTCTTTAAAGAATTGTTACATGAATAAGGTATTTTGGAGTCCTGAAAAATTAAAGCCAAGTTCATTTTTCTTAAAAATAATTTGAGATCCACTATTAACTTTGGTACACTGGCTTTTCTCAAAGGAATAAACTTAAAACCCTTGGAAAACAACTCAAAATGTTGCACATTCAAGGTCAAATTGCTATAATTAAAAATGTTATAACCATTAAATTGAAAAGTGTAACCTTGTTGAACTATCTGTGAATTAACATCTAAATGTATCTCCTGTGGTTCCATCTGCGATTGTAAGATTGGTACTGGACAGGATTCTGATTGTGAATCCTGTCCGACCTCCTTAAATGGGGTGGGGGTTCCTGGGGGAAACTTTCCTGATTTTTGTGAAATACCTCTTGTCTATCATCCTCAAATACATGTGAGGAAGATACAAATCTTGTGTGATACCCCGTAGAACCTGAACCTCCAGTAGAATAAAATGACTTAAGTGGGGGGTAAACCTTGCCTTCCCTATAATCCCTTAAATCCCTTTCCAGTTTTCTTTGTTTCCTCTTCATGTTGTTGATACACCTTGTCTCAATATCAGAAAATATATCAAAATATAATTTCTTCTCAGATTCATTATTAAAAACCAAATCTTTAATAATGTTGTTATTGATTTTCTCTATTTGCTCTGTAATAGAATCCTAATTCTTTCATTTTCTTTAATAATAGCACCCACCACATCCAGACCAAATTTGTCATAAATTTTAATTAAATCTGAATGAAATTCAGACCCTTGAACTACATTGTTGGGGAATTTCACAATTCTAAGCCCCTTAGGCACAATCTGTTTGTTCAGACATTCCCTAAGGAATGTACAGTCACATCCTAGACATTTGTATTTTTCCAAAAGATAACATAAATCATCTAAATTCTCTCTGTAAGTTTTAACAACATGTTCTTTCTGTCAATCGATTTTAAAAGAACCATTAATAGAAAAAAAATTATCTAAAATGCTTTAAAGTCATTTGCAGACATAACAGAGGAAATGTCACCTTGATTTTCAAGCGGAACATCAGCGTGCGCATTAGTTTGTACTCGCGAACCATTGTCACGAACAGATTGTGAGGTGGAACGTAATAAACGTTTATATTTAAATATTTATTTATGCCACAGGGTGGCAATGTTGCACAATAATACATAGTTTTATCATTGTAAATGTTTTTTAAATTCATTTTGATGGATATTTATTGTTAATATTTTTATTTACAAATATGCTAAGTTAGAAAGTAAAAAGGTTTTAGTTGGGTTATTTAGGTATACTTGTTATGTATGATTTGTTTGTTTTTAGCTTAAAGGATGATTTTATCAATTCATTTTATTCAAAATTAAATAGTTGTTCCTATTGGACAACTGATTTATTCAATTGATTGCTGATATATAAAAGGCACTTTATTTGGATATATTTTAGTTTTTCTGATGAAGACCTTGGTTACAGGGGTCAAAAACGTATCTAATTTTGTGGCGTTAAGCTTTTGGATTTGTGACTGCTGTTTTTCGTCTCCGTTTTGAATAAAGTGTTACAATTGGGTTTCATACCTTTATTTGGATTTTCCTAGCAAGCCTTTCATTTTGGTTTTGGTTTTTTTGAAGCTTGCATATCCATCGGTTGTTTTGGTTCTGGTACTATATATGAATATTTGTATCTATGAATCTTTGCTGATACTTGGATTCTTTTACTCAGGTGATAGAGAAAAACGTATTAAGGTTTTTTTTTCATAGTTGAGAGTATGTGTTTTCTTTTAAAATTTGCTTTGCAACCTTGAATAGAGGAACTTGTGAGCTGAATAAAGCTGAATTTTCAGATTCTTCTAGGTCTATTGTCTTGGAAACACCACACTTTACTGCGGTGGTGGTGCTGCGGTAGCATTGTCGCCTCACAGTAAGATGTTGTCCTGTTCGATTCTCAGCTAGAGCATCTTCTGTGTGGAGACATGCGTGAATGGGCATACCTTAGTTTAAGGTTGTGCGTCAGGGCTGGCAGCTCGGCACATAAAAATCTACTGGCAATCATTAGCGGACTGGAGTTTGGCTGTGGTGACCCCTAACCGGGAAAAGCCGAAAGAAACAACAAAAGTGTGGTGTTTCCAAGACAATAGACCTAAAAGAATCTGACACACTATTGGAGCAATTAAAATGTTGATAGTTCAGAATGTTGACAGTTAGAACTGCAGTATCAAAATCTAGACAGCCCAAAATGTTAACAGAACTGCAGTATCAAAATGCAGGCAGCCTAGAATGTTGACAGTTAAAACTGCAGTATCAGTATGTAGAAAGCCTAGAATGTTGACAGAACTGTAGTGTCAGTATGTAGATAGCCTAGAGTGTTTACAGTTAGAACTGTAGTATCAGTATGTAGACAACCTAGAATGTTGATAGAACTGTAGTATCAGTATGTAGACAGCCTAGAGTGCTGACAGTTAGAACTGTAGTATCAGTATGTAGACAGCCCAGAATGTTGACAGTTAAAATTGCAGTATCAGTATGTAGACAGTCCAAAATGCTGACAGAACTGCAGCATCAGTATGTAGACAGCCCAAAATGTTGAAAATTAGAACTGCAGCATCAAAATATAGAGAACCAAGAATGTTGACAGTTGGAACTGCAGTATCAGTATGAAGACAGCCCAGAATGTTGGCAGTCAAAACTGCTGTATAAAAATGTAGACAGCCCAGAATGTTGACAGTTAGAACTGCAGTATCAGTATGTAGACAGCCTAGAATGTTGACAGAACTGTAGTATCTATGTATACAGCCCAGAATGTTGACAGTTAGAACTGTAGTATCTATGTAGGCAGCCCAGAATGTTGATAGAGCTGTAGTATCAGTATGTAGACAGCCTAGAATGTTGCAGAACTGTAGTATCTATGTATACAGCCCAGAATGTTGACAGTTAGAACTGTAGTATCAGTATGTAGACATCCCAGAATGTTGACAGTTAGAACTGCATTATCAGTATCTAGACAGCCTAGAATGGTGTGAGTTAGAATTGCAGTATCAGTATGTACACAGCCCAGAATTTTGACAGAACTGTAGTATCAGTATGCAGACAACCCAAAATGTTGACAGTTAGAACTGCAGTATCAATATGTAGACAGCCTAGAATGTTTACAGTTAGAACTGTAGTATCAGTATGTACACAGCCAGAATGTTGACAGAACTGTAGTATCAGTATGTAGACAACCCAGAATGTTGATAGTTAGAACTGCAGTATCAGTATGTACACAGCCCAGAATGTTGACAGTTAGAACTGTAGTATTAGTATGTAGACAACCCAGAATGTTGACAGTTAGAACTGCAGTATCAGTATGTAGACAGCCTAGAATGGTGTCAGTTAGAATTGTAGTATCAGTATGTACACAGCCCAGAATGTTGACAGAACTGTAGTATCAGTATGTAGACAGCCCAGAATGTTGACAGAACTGCTATATAAAAATGTAAACAGTCCAGGATGTTGACAGAGATAAATGGGTTGGTGTAAGGCATTGGAGTGTGTTGGTGTGAATGTTAGCAGGCTAAGGGTTAGATAAGAGGATATCATTAATGTTGTGTATGTTTTTGTTGCACTTTTATGTGTCTGAGCCTTTCTTGTGTAATGGTAGAGTTACAGAATGGATTTTTCTAAGGTAGGTTATAGGGTTAGTATCAGGGTTGGGGCATGGTTAGAGTTAGGAGAAGCATGCATTCCTAAGACGGTGCAATGAGACTGGCATTGAAGGTTGAGTTCATCACCTTACGCTAATGTTGACTGTTAATCATAGTATAAATGTAGGAGATTCAATTTGGTCAGAGATTTGGGGTCATGTAGTAATTCCTTTTATTTAGTTATTTAGTTTTTCTTTCTTATTTTTTCCTTCTCCTTTCCCTTTTATTCCGTTTTAATTTCTTTGGCCAGATTGCATGCTCATTGTTTCTTTCTCTCACAGGAACCTTTTACTTCAAAGATACAGCTATTATTTTAAGATATCTTAAAGAACATTACTGTTTGCATCAAAACTTTACATTACATGTACCGATACTGCATATCAGATCTTCTGAGTTATGTAAATATAGTTTATATATATATATATATATATATATATATATATATATATATATACATGTGTATATATATATATATATATATATATATATATATATATATATATATATATATATATATATATATATATATATATATATACATGTATATATATATATATATATATATATATATATATATATATATATATATATATATATGTATGTATATATATATATATATATATATATATATATATATATATATGTGTGTATGTGTGTGTGTGTGTGTGTGTGTGTGTGTGTGTGTTATACTATTGAAGGTCAGGGAGTGCGTTTTGTGTATTGTACTTGTCTATGGTGCAGATTGTTAATCTACTCATGAGGTTGCTATAGCTGCTAGGTATGCCTTTCCTTGCATTAGCCATAATCCTCTGTTGACAGGTTTGTTGACTACCCTTCTTGTTCCACATTTTGTCAGGCTAGCACAGTATGGTCAGAGCAGAACTTTGCCAATACACAACTGAGGCATTTATTAAGTCTATGCATAGCTCTCAACCAATCAGGGACAAATCTCAACAGAATCAGGAACAAATCCAGAAATAATCAGGGACAATCAGGGACTCTTAAAATATTAGTTCTGTTAACTTGATACACTGACAAAACAACATAATGTGAATTAATATGCATTTTCTAGAGTAAACAAAGTCTATAACTTTAATTGTTGTCATTATTTATTAAGTATAATTCACCACATGTTCTCCGAAATTCACCAATTTAAGGAAGCTAAAATTTGAGTCAAAATCAGGGACAGGTGAGAGGTATGAGTATGAGATTCAGTATTATCCTGTTTTTAGTTTCTTTTTTATATTGGGTTCATTTTTCCATCATACATTTAAGTCAGTATGTGTTGCAGACTGGATGATCATCCTAGTTGCCACTGTATACGTTTGGTCTGGTTCTTCCTCCAACATGTATTTTGTAGCTATTCTTGACTCTTCCCTCCCATTCAGCAAAGGCTTGTGGCCTTACAACAAACCTGTTCATCCAGCCTTACTAATGTTGTTAGAGTTTCCTCATGCTTTTCCATTTTTTGGATCTCCTAGTGAGCAACAGTTGGCTGGATTTTTCCATGTCTCTATGTATCTATTTTGTGTGTGTGTGTGTGTGTGTGTGTGTGTGTGTGTGTGTGTGTGTGTGTGTGTGTGTGTGTGTGTGTGTGTGTGTGTGTGCTGTTTTTTCTTACTTGCTGGTTTGCCATTTCTTCCTTGCCCTTTTTTGTTTATGTTTTCCTTGGTCCCTCTCCTCCCATCCTGTCCTCTGACTGGATGTTCTTGCATCTTGTGGTTTTGAGGTTCATGCAATGTGTTTTTTTTTTTGTACTGAAGAGCATTGCCTGGAGGAGGAAGGGATGGGGGGGGAACAAGAGCTGAGACTGGGGGCTGGGAGTTGTGTTTTCTAAGGCACTTTCCCTGTTTTTCAGTCTCATCTTCATTGTGTTTTCCCCATTGACCTTTGCTTGCTGACTGAGTTTATTGCCAGAGTTTTAAGAAAGTTGTTCCCAGAGTCTGCAAGGTTCCTTTAAAGCATGGAAGCCAGTAAGGATTATTATGGACTATACTATCATGCATATGTGCACTACCTTTTGTTGTTGTTGTTATTGCTTCTTTGTGGGTGGGTGGGGGGTGTTAAGATGATTCCTGTTAAAATCAGGTTACTCCAAGTCTAGTCTTTATTTGAAAGGGATTGATCTGCAACTGCACTCATTACTGAGATAAACAGTTTATACAGTCTCCATTAACTGTGTTGGTATTGGGATTACAATATATTTTGTCCTTGCGGTTCCTTTTTGCAGATTCAAATGCCAGTTTTACCCAGTCAGCATTGTTCTTGTTGCTTTCTGCTGTAGATTGTTTACTGAACTACTCCTGCCATTCATATCATTCATCACTCCTTTTCCTGCTGGTGCTTTTGTTGTTTGTCCTTTTTGATGTTTGCTGTCTTCTTTCCTAGACTTTGTGGCTTTCCTTTCTATGCTCCTGCTGGAATTATATCTTCTTTTTATGATATCTTCATCCAGCGACTTTGACTTTTTCTCCCTCTGCCTTTTTTGGTGGGTCTGGTTGTTATGAAGCCTTCAGGTGCTCAAGCTTCCCTTTGTCATACTGTTGTATACTGGGCCTCTCTTGTCTGTGGCATTTTCCAGATCATAGTCAGGAGCATACCTCTCAACCTAGAAACATCAAAAATCTGGACAAAGGCCCATGACAAGTAGGTACAACTAGCCAGAAATTGTGATTCTGATTAACATAATATTTGCATACACAATCATTTAACCCTGCCCACTCCATAGAATTGTGGGATACCAATATGAAGATTAAAATCACTAAATAATAATAAATAATTGGCAGGCATTTGAATTTCAGACTTCGTATCCCTCAGAAAATGCATAATAATGCAAAACCTGTTATTCTAGCACTGATATGAGTTTACAGGAACAATATTTAAAATCTGTCCCTTTTGACCCACCATAATGAGATGTAAAAGGTGTCTTGCTGACTTTACAAAGTGTACCTTTAGAGGCATCTAGGTCCCAGAAGAAAGTCCTAGTATAATCTCTAATGACATAAATGAAGCAATGAAAAACAGAACTGAGACATAGTTAATAAAATGTAATCTTTGGAATGTAATAAATCATATGGAAATCTTATGGAATTATGTAAATAACTTTTTTTTTGTTGCAAAGTCTGCACACAGACAAGGGTCTCACATGTCCACCCCTCCCCCAAAGCTTGAGCAAAACTTCCACGGTGCAAAAAAACAAAAAAGTTATCTTGTTAGAAGTCATGTCTAAATTTTTATGAGGTTTTGTTAAGCAAGATAACAGTAAGATACACAGTTCCCTGATTAAAGTACTTATTGAAATACAAATAAACTTTTGCAGAATGGCTGGGAAAACCAGTGTCTCTGTCTTTGCTATACTATCACTAAAATTACCACCTGGAATGTCCCACAGAGAAACGTGTATGTCTCAGAGCAAGGAGGAGCATGCCCTCGCAGCTCTGTTCTTAATTATGTTAGCATCTTAAGAACCAGCATACCTGACACATTTTCATAGTGGCGTGCCTCTTACCTGGGCTGCCTGGGGGCTCTCTGGTCCATGCAATATCTATATTATTGGTGGTTTACTGGCCCATAACAGTTCTTTTCTTCCTGTTTGCCCATCACCAAATGCATCCACAGCAGGGCCACGATAAGCAGTCAAGCTTTTCCAAGTAATCCTTCTGTGTACCTAGATAAGTGACTACAGATAGCCAGACAGTGTCTAGATAAAGTCAAACTTCCCAAGTCCCCATAAGCTGCCCGCAATTTTTTTTTTGCATCTCCAAGAGTCAGACAGGCAGTCAAGCACTGTCTCAGAAAGCTGATGCCATCAACACGAAAAGCCCTGTATCCTGGTGATGCATGGTGATGTCAAACATAGATTTAAAGTTTTATGTGTGTGTGTGTGTGTGTGTGTGTGTGTGTGTGTGTGTGTGTGTGTGTATGTATATATATATATATATATATATATATATATATATATATATGTATATATGTTTTTTTTTAATCAAAAAAAAAATCAGGAATTAAAGGGACCTCTCAGAAATTTGTGGCACCCCATTATTTTGCCCTCAAAACTGGTAAATACCGAGGAATTTGGTATGGTTGAGAGGTATGGTCAGGAGCCTGTTTCTTGTTGTTCATTTAAACTTACTGTTGCATTCTCTTTTTTATCTTTTTTATTGAAGAGGAGATGTGACCTCTTCTAGTGATGCAATTGAGGGTTTTCCTTTTGAATAGAGTACTGCCTACCTCCATTTCTTGTGCTTCCTCACTTTGGCTTTTTGATTTCCATAGGTCTCTATGCGTTTCTTAAAGTTCCCAGACCTCTTTCAGGATTTTTAGGATGGCCTGGTATCCTGCAGTTTTTATTACTACTGGAAACAGGATTCTG
The DNA here is from genome assembly GCF_019279795.1 of Protopterus annectens. Classification (NCBI taxonomy): domain Eukaryota; kingdom Metazoa; phylum Chordata; order Ceratodontiformes; family Protopteridae; genus Protopterus; species Protopterus annectens. The sequence continues at coordinate 256,129,104 of NC_056734.1, forward strand.
CTGTTCACTCATTTTCCTTTCAGGTTGTGCCTCCTTTGGTAGAGTTTTGCTCAGTAGTCTGCAGTTATTCTAATTTCTTTGCCATCTGGCCGTTAACAATACTGTTCTAGCATTCTTGAGGATCCATTCTTCTGTTGTATATGTCTGTAACTTACATCATACATGACTTGGCAAGGCTGCAGTCCTTGGGGCTCTCCTTGTTCTGTGGATTCTATTTCCAGGTTCAAAGCTTCAAAGCATTTTAGTTGAGTCTTTATCATATTTTTAAAAAAAGTTGCTTAATTCTTCCCCATTTATTCTTTTCCTGATTTTGATGATTCTCAGGTTTTGTATCCTATACCATTTTCAATGTAAGTCCATTATGTTAGTTTTGCTATCTCCTTTTTCGTTATTTTTAGCCTGCTCCTGCTCTGTGCCAATTGTCAGTCAATATTTTCTGATTTCCTTGTGCAGGACTTGTGTTCATCTTGTATTTTCTCAGCTTTCTGTTTCTGGGCCTCAGTTTCCTTTAGGTAAGTTGTATCCTTACAGACTCTCTCTGTCATCTGAAATAATATTCCTATGCCTGCTACAAGATTTTCTTCTTTTTGCTGATCTATTGTTTTACCTTCCTTTACAAATTATTTTCTCCTTTATTTTGGTGTTTTGCCCACTTTTCTCTACACATCACCGTTTTTCCTAGGCCTGCAAGAATTTATGATTAGGCAGCTATATTTGTTGGCACTTACTAGGACGTCCTAAGTCTGTAAATTCACTAACAAGTGGTGCTGTATTATAGAAGGGATATAATGAAATTATTTTATATTATAATTAAAACAATCTGTATATATTATAATCATATGTATAAATATGTACACTTCGTATGCATGGCTACTTTGGTTTATCACAGTAACAGGAAGGATACTGTAATGTCTGTGTCAAGAAATAAGGTCTAAAGCTTTCAGTTAAGCATATAATAAAGTTGTTCACATCACTGATAATAAACCCAGTTTCATATAACTAAGGGTCAACCACACAAAAGCAGAAAACACCCAGAATTTCTCTCGCCCACTCAGTAAAACTAAACTTGAAAAAATAATTAATAATGTGCATATATTAGGGCTATTGGAATTATCTTTAAAAAGATGATGACTTGCAACTGTGTCAATGTTGGGTTTATGAAGAAATGCTTGATTAAGCATTGATTAAAAGATATACATAATTTAGTGACTGCACACAGTTTAAGTTAAATACAGCTATAATGTGCCATGCATTCAGAGCACAGAATGCCAGCTTTTATTTAAACAGCAACTTGTGTTACTGACAGCTAATCTTGGAAGCCAAATAACACTAGTGTTATAAACTAATCTGTTTGAATCTGTATAATCTGAACAGGCTCATTGGACTCAGTTTAGTGTCCTACATGAGAAATTCTAAGCTAATGAACACTATTCCCAGCTAATGAACACTATTCCCCAGTAGTTGTTTCTAAGTCACTTATAAATAAATAAATAAAACAAGGGGAAGTATTTTGAGATAAAACAAATACCTTGTCTTTATAGTAGGTAAAAAGGAAAACTCTGTTAGTACCCAAGTAAATAAAATGATTATTAGCAATGAATGAGAAATTATTCCAGTACAGAGAACTGAACAGCCAAGCCTTCTTGATCAGAATTCAAAAGGGCTGGCAGCTGAAAGTTCCATTGAGTTAGTTGCAATGTATGTGGGGTATGTAAAAAAAAACTTATCATGGATTCCTAATTAAATCTAGATATCTGTAATCATTGTAGAAGTAAAGCATAAAACAGTGTGCACACTGAAAATTTTGAACAGTGATTATGGCAATTGGGGAGAAATAGCCAAGTAATGGGACCCTGTAATGGCTGCATGGGGGGGTTGGGGCTGTGTGGGCAGAGTGGGTGGGGCTGTGTGGGTGGGGGGTGGTGGTGTGTGGACGGGGTTCTGGGTTTGCACCCCCCCACGCAAAAAATCCTGCGGGCTCCCTTGGTAGGATCCCTCACTTACTTCATCTTACCTTGCACTAGTAAGTGACCAGGGATAGTAGTTCTCTAAATCAGCTAGTAAAATATAGTTCGATTAGTTAAGTACTGTTTTACTGCAACTGCGAGGATCTATTCATCTGTGTTATTTTAAAAACTTTTCTGTGATTGAAACTTTGTAGTTTACTGTAAATATATATTCTGTATTTTCATGTTCTTTTATTATTTATTATGAAATATAATAAAAACATTTCATTGTAGCTGGTTCTTAGAGAATATTTTAACCTTTGAGAGTACTTATATCTATTGGTGACACTGTGGCCACTTCTGAAGCCTGTCTGTTTAGTCAACATTACTGTTTGTATTAATATTAATTCCACTGAGTATAATTGGGTACCCTTGCAAGAGTCTTAAGTATCTGACTTAGTAGTGTCTGGTGGCAGGGATAACTACCTTATAGTATGGGCAGAAGGGGGAACTGTGGGAAAATCTGTGCCAGACTTTCTCAGGTGCGTATGTGTGTGTGTGTGTGTGTGTGTGTGTGTGTGTGTGTGTGTGTGTGTGTGTGTGTGTGTGTGTGTGTGTGTGTGTGTGTGCTTGTGTGTGTGCGTGTGTGTGCGTGTGTGTGTGTGTGTATGTGTTTGTCTGTGTGTGTGTGTATGTATGTGTGTGTGTGTGTGTGTGTGTGTGTGTGTGTGTGTGTGTGTGTGTGTGTGTGTGTGTGTGTGTGTGTGTGTGTGTGTGTTTGGTTGACCAAGCACAATAAGAGATTGTTTGTTTTTCTTAGTGTTTGGTTTAATGTCAGCCACTTTTTTTCATTTAAGTGTAGTTTTGACATACAGAAATCAATGTAATGTGTACTAATATTTCAGCATGACAGTAGTGTAGATCTTACCAATATATACATGTGTGTGTGTGTGTGTGTGTGTGTGTGTGTGTGTGTGTGTGTGTGTGTGTGTGTGTGTGTGTGTGCGAGCACACATGTGTGTTTATGTTTTTATATGTATATATATATATATATATATATATATATATATATATATATATATATATATACATACATACATACAACACACACACACACACACACACACACACACACACACACACACACACACACACACACACACACACACACGTGGGCATGTTTTTTCTTCAGCTGATTATTTTGTGTGCAGAAGCAAACAGATCATTCAACATTAACTAATGCTCAATTAAGGAAGTTTCCCTTCTAATTATGGTTGTGCAACCACAGAGTTGGTATATTTAAATTATGGGGTGTGAGAGGCAAAGCCCCCATGTAATGAAAGTGTTTTCGTAACTTTTATTTATTTGTTTTATTTTTAACAATCACAAAAAAGAAGCTGTATGCTTTCATTCTGCCTTTACTGCAATTTTGCTAAAATTTTTGTTCACTAATGTGTGTGGTTGAAAAAACAGCACTGATGGATTGTGCATGAATGTAATGGCAAATTAATTATATATAACATACTCATACCTATCTATCTGTATATAGTGACATCTTGTGAGTGAAAAAAGGTAGAATATGCACATGTATGGTGTGATGATGTGAGGTATTGCCAGCTATGCCAGGAGAAGTAGGACAGTGGATGTGCAACATATACCAACACAGCTAGCTGGAATTTTGTTAAGAATTATATGTCATGTGTATATAAAACTGATTCGTACAAATATTTGTATTGAAAAATGTATTTGTAAACCTGCTTGTGTTAAAAATGTATCAACAGTGTGCCCTGCTTGGCAGAAAAGAAATCTACATGCATTTCTGTAACTGCTTAAATTTATATATTGTAACAGAGGATACAGCAAGAGAAGAGGCTAATCTCAATCTGCCTGACTTTGAGAAATAATAAGAAAATTAAATTACTGAGCCTAGGCCATAAAGATGTTATCTCACAGTTTTGAATGAAGCTAGAGATGCACTGTCTGTAAGAAGCATGGTGTGTTAGTCTCAAAAGGAGGAGTAGAGGTTTGTAATTGTTTTATAACTTCTAGAAACTGAACCAGATCTGAGAAATGTTCTTGTTTTTGTTATTGGCATGCAGATGCTAAATCTTGGATGTTTCTAGCAATGGGGGGGTTACATGGGAAAAGTCTCAGAGCAGTCTATTTCTTGGAACCTGACATAGTAGGATCCCATACTTACTTCATCTTTCCTTGCACTAGTAAGTGACCAGGGATACTAGTTCTCTAAATCAGCTAGTAAAATATAGTTAGATTAGTTAAGTACTGTTTTTCTGTAGCTGCGAGGATTTATTGTTGTGCCTTTCGGCTTTTCCCGGTTAGGGGTCACCACAGTGGAACTCCGGTCCGCTAATGATTGGTAGTTGATTTTTACGTACCGAGTTACCAGCCCTGATGCACAACCTTCAATGAAGGTACGCCCATTCACGCATGTCTCCACGCAGAAGACGCTCTAGCTGAGAATCGAACCGGACAGCATCTTACTGTGAGGCAACAACGCTACTGCAGCACCACCACCGTGGATCTATTCATCTGTGTTATTTTAAAAACTTTTCTATGGTTGAAACTCTGTAGTTTACTGTAAATATATATTCTGTATTTTCATGTTCTTTTATTATTTATTATGAAATATAATAAAAATGTTTCATTGTGGCTGGTTCTTAGAGAATATTTTAACCTTTGAGAGTACTTATATCTATTGGTGACACTGTGGCCACTTCTGAAGCCTGTCTGTTTAGTCAACATTACTGTTTGCATTAATATTAATTCCACTCAGTATAATTGGGTACCCTTGCAAGAGCCTTAAGTATCTGACTTAGTAGTGTCTGGTGGCAGGGATAACTACCTTATAGTATGGGCAGAAGGGGGAACTGTGAGTAAATCTGTGCCAGACTTTCTCAGGTGTGTGTGTGTGATTGCGTGTGTGCATGTGTGTGTTTGTGTATGTGTGTCTGTGTGTATGTGTGTGTGTGTGTGTGTGTGTGTGTGTGTGTGTGTGTGTGTGTGTGTGTGTGTAAGTGTCAGCTACCTGAAGCAGGGACACAAAGCACTGGTTTCACAGAGGGGATGCTGGAGAACGTGACTTGGACACTTGCCTGAGGTCTATAGCTGGGGTCTGTATTATATCATCGAACGCTTAAAAAAGCAAACGCTGATTGATCGACCTAATTTAAGCGAAAGCTTACAATCTCGACCTGTCAAACATCACTGATCCAAAACACATACACACAACACAAGCACACCAAACAAACAGAAATCCACACACATACACCTAAAATCTGATACCTAACCCTACACTAAACTATGCACACACCACTAACTACCCACTTACCTTAACCCAAACCCTAACCCTAAGGTCCATCACTATCGCACACTCACCTCACCTGCTCCCTAACCCTAACTCACTTAAATCCGCCCTAACCCTCATGTCCACTCAATTGCACACACACCTAACCCGATCCTTAACCCTAACTCACCTAAATCACCCTAACACTCACATCCACACAATTGCACACTTACCTGAATCCGACTGGTAACTTTCCACCATAAAACTGAAAATACCAAAGCAACAGAAATGGACAACCGAATTCTATCCCTAGGAAAAAATTTGAGTTTCTGCTGCTTCGATATTTTGCAGTTTCACGAAAATAAGTTCGATTAACCAGCGTTCACTTTTTTAAGCATTCGAGGATATAATATAGACCCTATAGCTGTGCTAATTGGAGAGCCTTAATTGGAACCTTTGGAAAGACAGAGAGAGAGAAGTCCAGACCCCAGGCTGAGTGTGTTCCTTGTGTGCTCTTAAAGGAAGTTGTGCTTTAGACAGAGAGGTCTGCATCTGGAAATAATGAGTGTATAAATTTGTATTCCAACTGAACTTCCCTCTCCATTGACAGTGGTGAGGATTCAGGCTTGTTGATTACTGGCATAGAATGAGGACATCACATATGGCAATATTACAGCCTCATAATACTTCACCAGGCAGTTATCGTTTGGAGTAATGACTCTCAGTCATGTTTATGTTGTGTTAGGTGGATTAATGACCACCAGTCATGTTTATATTGTGTTAAGTGGAATAATGATGCCAGTCATGTTTATATTGTGTTAGGTGGGATAATGATGCTAGTCATGTTTATATTCTGTTAGGTGGAATAATGACTGCCAGTCATGTTTATATTGTGTTAGGTGGAAAAATGATGCCAATCATGTTTATATTGTGTTAGGTGGAATAATGACTGCCGGTCATGCTTATATTGTGTTAGGTGGAATAATGACTGCCAGTCATGTTTATATAAAAGGGTATAATGAAGATGCTTCCTTAGTCAAAGATCCAATAGTCTGCTTCTGGAGAGGGCTGAGTGGGACTTAGGGTATAGAAAACAGACTTGGTGGAGTTGCTTCTAGAGAAGTAAACTTTGCATTAAAGTTACAATAAATATTTCTTAAGAATAACCAGGCAGTTTAAAGTGGCCTATCATTTTTGTTTCTTATGCAAAATAAAATTCTGTTTTTTTTTTTTTTTTATGTTTAATCAAACTATGCTTTCGCAAGACACATTGTGAGTGTGTGTGTGTGTGTGTGTGTGTGTGTGTGTGTGTGTGTGTGTGTGTGTGTGTGTGTGTGTGTGTGTGTGTGTGTGTGTGTGTATGTGTGTGTACAGTATGTGAGAGAGAGAGGGAAGTTTATTGTCTTGCTTGTCCACATTCATGCTATCAATGTTTTAAATATATTTCTACCATGAAAATCATATAGCACATCCAGGTTTATAAGTGAAGAGACTTGAATGCATAAGACACTGCACTAATCTTACTTTGTGAGTGGTCATTCTTGCACTTTCTGTTATACACAGCTACTAAGTCTTTTTGTGATATTTTCTAGAGGCATATGATCAGGAAAATAAATGAAAACCTGTGTTAGCCACAGATGCAACATGAAAACCTATTTTAACCACAGGTGCAAGAGTGGGTGTGGTTACTTGGAGTCTGAGTCAAGTGCATGCTCCAGTTCTCTCTCCTTCTCTTTCATTGCCGTGTATTAAATTTAAATGTCTTCACAATGTCTGTAAGCATGATCAACTGCTGTGCCTTCTGTATCAGCAGTCCATACCACCTTAAAAGTAGATTAATTAGCTGTGCAATCATAGTTTTAAAACAGGTATAGAACACAACTAAGAACAGACACTGTCAAACAGAAAATGGCAGAAAACGCAAATAAAACATTCTTTGCATATAACTACACAAAAGAAACTTCACAACACTTTATTACAGGCCATTACACTTGCAGTGCAAACTTAGCAAATATGAAGACATAACTCCAGGTACTTAAAAATAGCTCAGTATGCAATGGTGTTCAAGCCTCATTCAAGAATCCTTCCTTCTCCTGTCTTACGCAAGTAATATTTTACTCAGTTTCAGTTGAAAAATCACCAGCCTTGCTAAGCTCTGCAGCTCTAGCCCTTTGTCCTTAAATAAAATAAAATTTTGAAGTCAAAAGCTGTGTCCCCATTTCCTTTTTGTATATTTCCATTGAATAAATCCTATGTAGCAATCAGGCTTAGATACTACTGCCACAGTGGAGGTCATGTGACTGACTGTAGGTCAGCAAGTTACAGGAATGATGATTAATGATAGTCCTCTGAATGTGTTTCCATGATAAAGTGTGGTTTTATTTCCTGCTTGCTATTCTATACCATCTGTCCATTGGCTTGTGACATGAAAACCATGCAAAAAAACCCCCAAAAAAACAAAAAAAAATGAGTTTATCCTTTATTTTATAACTTTTCCTATTTTGTATATCTGAACATAGTTTAGTCGGGAATGAAAACATGCAAATTATTCTGTTGTTAAGCACTTGGTAGAAAGTAACATTACATGTACTTGAGTGCTCTGTTCCTCTTTCATATACATATATTCCAGAAGGTGATATGAAAGTAGTTTAGTGCAGTACAAAAAACACTCGTGGGACCCAGTCTGAATGTGTATTGAGAATTTTGTCTAATGAAATGTAACTAAGCACTTCCTGTCTTAAAAGTAATAGCTTCATAATGAGAAATGCTCTTAAGTTTGTATACTGTCATGGGTATAAAGATATTTAAAAGGCCACATTGTAGCACACAGACAAATGTGGCAGTTCACAGAATGCTTCCAGTGATGAATGAATGCCAGTGATTAGCACATATAAATAAACCACATATATTAAAATGTGGAGCACATCCAAACTTAATTATTGCCAGATGCAGTGGAGGACATTCATGTGTTACTTCAAGTTAACTAGTTTTGGAGAACTGTGTTTATATTTACAGACATCAGAAATATGTATCTGGTTTTGTACTATTCCTGCAATATGAAGGAAAAGACATATCATAAAACATTCTCAATATTTGGAGAACACTCATACTTACCTTCCTTTGCCAAAGTATAATCTTTAAGCTCCTATCTCTTATGCCATAACACATTAATTTGCCTTTACAAGCCTAGCCCATAGGATTACCCTGGCATCGTGCCACCCAACCTTATTTCCCAGTGGCTCTGTTGAGTAGAGCCACTGGAGTGATCCCTGGGGTGAATTTTGTATTTCCCATCCAATCATCAAGATTGCTCTTGAAGAGGGCCAGTAAGGTGCTCGGCTTGACATGTATGGGAAGTCTTCCATAGCATGAGCAGTCTCTGGGTTATGAACCTGTCCCTCCTGCATGTTCTGTTGATTGTGGTAATGAAGTTGAGGTCTCTGGAGCGTGTTGTGTGGAGGGATTGGGATTTCTTTAGATGTAGTATTTCTAACAGAGCTGGGTCAGACATGGCTTTGTAAGTCAAGCAGCGATCGCCTCTTAGTAGGCGATATGAGACAGAGAATGGTTGGAGTTTTTTGAGTCTATTCATATAGGACAAATGTTTAAGGCCTAGGATCCTCTTTGTGAGATACACTTGCAAATAAATCCTTTTCCAAATGTGAGCATAAGAAACAAGATTGCAACCAAGGTCTTTTCATCAAATATATAATGTTAAGAAGGTTATGGGGACTACAAGGAAGGGAAGAAGGGGAAGGCAAAAGAGAAAAAGAAATTACAGACTTACAAAGTAAATTCAAAATTAAAAAATAGGAAAAAAAACAAGCAGAACTAATAAGAAGAGTGTTGGTGGGGCTGGCGGGTCAAGGGAAGAGAGGGATAGAGAGGAAATCAGGAAAGAAAGAAAATCATTTCAGTGGAAAATCACTAATCAAAACAAGTTATCATGGGTAGTCAAGATTAATGAAAGATACAAAGTAAAAACATTAAAAAGGGAGGCAAAGAACATTTTTGCTTTAATATGGGGATGCTTATACACTAATTGAATAGATAGAAAGAGACATTTTGTGCTACTACTATAAGGATTTATATAAACAAATAGAAGTGAGATGACTCTATTCTAATTTGGTAAGGGAAGGTTTTAGACAATCAGGAGAAATAAGACATTCATAAATGAAGTGGGATTTCAGAAGATGGCAGAAGCAGTAAGACAGCTTAAAGTGAGGAAGGTGAGGGGGCTAGATGGGATACCAGTCAACTTCTTTTAGAACGGAGGATTACAAATAGCAGACACATTGCTAAATGTACTGAACGGTGTGAGAGATATGAAACATTTACCTGGATTGATGGAAGAAGCTATAGTAGTAACACTTTATAAAGGGAAAGGAGGTAAGGAAGATCACAACAATTATAGACTAATATCTCCCTGTAATTAAATGCCAAGATATCTGATCAAGTGTCCATGTTGGAAAGGATAAAGCTTTGCCTCCCTGATAGTGGAAGAACTGGCAGATTTCATATATGGATGGTCATTCATGGATCATTTTCAGGTTTTAGAAAATGTTGTATAGTTGGCAAGTATGCCAGGAACAGAAGGAATGGGAATGTCTTTAAGGATATATAGAAGGCCTTTGGTTGAGTCTCCCAGAAGTACATGATGGTGATTTTAAGGAGGACAGTAGAATACAAAAGATTTATTAAATGGGGTAAGAGCATTAAACAAGGAACTATGGGTAAGATGTTTTGTGTATGGAGTGTTTAAAAAAAGATGGAATCCAGAGAATGGGAAAAGGCAGAGCTGCTCTGAATCACTAGGGTTATTCCATTTAGTCATAGAGTGGAGGGTCACAGCTAACTTTCATCAAGGGAGAGGTAATGAAACATGAAGTGTGATGCACTTATTTCCAGATGACTGCATGCCAGTTTTAGAAAATGTTTATGAACCATTACCAAAAGCATTTGATTTATTTTCATACATTAGGGTAGAGCCAAGGCTGTTGTTTCACCAAGAAATATTTGTGGAACTGTTGACAGGTGAACTCAGAAGGAGAATTTAAATACTTAGGATAAACGACCCTTAAAACAGTACAAGAAATAAGAAAAGAAAATGAGACGGAATTGAAAGAAAGAAGAGGTAAAATGATATATGACTGAGTAGGTAAAAATGAACATGTTACTGGGAAGGCCTGAGTTAGTGAGAAGAATGTCTCTCTCATTTGTTATATATTTAGGCAGCCATGTCCTGTTCAAGTCCATAGAGTAGAGTAAGTAGAGAATTTCAAAGCATATGTGAGTCCATATGGAAAAGAAGGAAAAGCTGATTTGCAAAGAGTATTTTGAGTGTGTAAAATAGGTTGAGGAGATGAGGGCATCAGAATAATAAAATAATAAAAGATCAGTGCCTAATGCACTAGAAGAAGAGGTGTTCAAATATATTTTTATCTATATATCTGTGTCTCTCTCTATATATATTGTCGAAAAACCACTTATGCAAGATTCACAATGTTGAGACAACTTTGCCAAAATGGCATATTATCGAACACCCGGAATATCACAAGATCACTCTGGGAAACGAGCTACTTGTCCACCAACACAAAAAAACAAACCAAAGTAACTCAAACCCACCCATGGTGGGCGCTGCACCCTCTCACCTTAGTAAATATACCAACTCTGAGATCTCTGTATAGCAGAGAAAAGGGCAAAGTTCACTATGGTGGCCCAGTGGTTCATTTCCTGGAATGAAATTGTGATGTTCCATGTGTTTGATAACATGCCATTTCAACAAAGTGGTCTCGACATTGTGAATTTTGTGTAAGTTGTTTTTCAACAATATAAAGTTGATGCATATATCTATATCTATTCGTCTATCTATAAATATATATATATATATATATATATATATATATATATATATATATATATATATATATATATATAAATGGATTTTGTAGGATAAGAAGGGATGCTGAATGGATGCGCATTTGGCAAGTATGCAAGTATGGAGGAAAGATGCTAATAGAATAAGCAGTGTAAAGAAAACATTAACACAGGCTTTAGAATGAATGAATGATATCTAAATGGGAAAATATATGTGTGACAACCAGATGAGTTCTGGAAACTGAAAGAAGAGGTGCAGGGTTTTACATTTTACTCAGTTAAGAAGAAAATCTGGAATTGTTAATGGACAGTACCTATTATATAGAAGATTATTTGGAAAAGTCAGGAAGAGATATGACAGGAGTAGTACAAAAGGGGTCAGGAAGAGAAGAGAAGAAGAGGGGAACAGGAGGGAAATTAGGAATGAGAATTGCAAAAAAAGAATAATCTATGGACAGGTTAGGGGGTCAAAGGGATTAAGTAAGTAAGTTAAAATTATGGGAAAAAGATAAACTATAATGGTGTATGAAAGATGGCTCAGGTAATAAAATCAATCGGACCAGTAGGATGTATGTATTGACACAATTCATAGATGCAAAAGGATTTTATTACGAATGTTAAAAATATCCGAGTGCCAAATACAAAACATTGATCAAATATTTTTAATATTTAAAATCAACAGGAGGACACAGGATAGGCTCCAGATTATAAAACTTTAATCAGGCAGAAGCACTTATTTTATAGTAATGGAATGTATATAGTCATGTGATGAATTGTTGTCATGTGATACATTCAGCAATGTTTAAAAGTATGACTGCTTTTAGTTTGATTTTTATGCACCTGAAGAAGCAGATGTGAAAGTGCCTGTGCCTGATTAAAGTTTTATAACATGGAGCCTATCCTGTGTCCTCCTGTTGTTTTTGGATACTTTTCTGTAGCTTTGCTGAGGACACAGGGACCTGCAAACGAGTGTTTTTTTATTGTTCTTGCTGATTTTTAATATTTAAATTACTAAAAATCATAAACACTGAAACTACAATGTAATGAAAAAGGAAAACAGTTTTGTTTTGTGATCTTTACACCAAACCCCTTCTATAAGGCTAAGCCATAATTTGTATGCACAATGGGAGTGCTATGGATTTTTTTTTCTTAAGAAAAGGTATAGGGTTAGTGACAGGATTATGGTTTGTGGGCATTAGTAAGGTGGGCACGGGAACTTCTGAAATAGCAAAACACAGTACCTGAAGGACACTTTTGCACCCAGTACTCATGTTGATAGCTAAGGAAGTCATCCTGAATGTGTGTGCTGGCAATCCTGGCAGTTACCATGACTACCATATCTGGCACAACTCTCAGCTCTACCAGAGGTGTTTCTAGGGGTCAATACCCTACAAGTTAGTTTACTGAGTGAATGACCTTGAACCATGGCTAATGATGCTCATCAGAAATGCACACCTACCCACTGAGGAATACTATAATGAGGCACTCACTCAAACCAGAAATATTATAGAGCATGTCTTTGGGCTGCTGAATTCATGTTTCCAGTGCTTAGATACATCATGGAGAGCCCTGCTGTCTAGTGCTGAAATTTTCACTGTCTGTATTATCCTTCACAATATTATCCTGCGAAAACAGCTTCAACAGGAACGCCAAGGTGAAGGAGCACACATCCCACCACTTGTGGCAAAGTCACAACAGTCACACAAAGGTGAGAACTCAGAGGGGGAGCCACTACCCGCTATGGGTGAAGGTAGATGTAGATGTGCACAATATGCCCTTGACCTGGCCAAAAAGCAACAGATAGCACACATGCTGACCATCTAAGAAATGCAAATTCCATCCTATGCACATACATACAATAAAATTCATGCAAAATAATGCTCACAAACTTTACTTACCGATGTAAAGGATGTGTACTGTTAGCATCACACAAAGTGAGCCCTGCCAGATTGCTAGACTGTTGAGGTTAGTGTTGAACCTGTAACGGGAAAATAAGTGGTTAAGAACACAAAGGAATGATAGATCATTGCATACTGTTATTTGCTAATGTATCTAAAAAGAAGGAATGTGAGTTTTACAGCAATGCCATCAATATGTGACAGGACTGTCTTATGTCAATAGATGTCTGCTCTTTATCGACTATTTATTTTTATTTTATTTTATTTTATTTCACATTTGTTAACCGGGGGTGTCTGACTGAGGCAAAATGGCCTTTTTTCAGCAGAGGCCTGGGGAAAAAAGCTCCACATAGAAAAATTACAGATACATTTAGATATTTAGACATGATCAGTACACAAACAAATTACAATAGACATGTTTTTACAGTGGTATGCAGCGCATCAACAGTTACAGTGGAGAGAATAAACAAGCAAATATTAATTTAAAAATAAAGGTAATTAATACATTTGTGGTGTACAGCTGAAATTTGGAACATAGGTAGAATACATACATAGTACACGGGTGCAGTACATACATTGTACATTAGCCAGTGTTTGTGAGTAAGAGTGAAAACTATTATCAAGTACTCTAGGTTTAGTATGTATACCTTATCTGCATTCACTAGCCTGGGGAGCAGTCATGGCACTGCCAACTTTGCTTGAGATGTTGCCTAATGAGATGTTTAAAGGAGGCTTTGGATGATATGTGTTGCATGCTAGTGGAGAGAGAGTTCCATTTTTTAGCCACTGAACTACTGTATAGTGCGTCTCTTAAGCTATTGTAGCTGTTGGTGACTTCTAGTAGTAGTTTGCTTGATGATCTAAGAGGCCATTTGGTTGAGTGATGTTGTACTAGGATTTTGAGGTTAGGACACTTATTGGGGAGGTAATAGATAGAATGACAGAGGCAGAGCTGATTGTAGGTTAGGAGGTTGGGCAGTTCAAGCCAGTGGAGCTGTTTCAAAGCAATACAGTGATGAGGTCTATATGAGCAATTTGCAGCAAAGCGGGCAATCTGTTATAGCAGGCTTCCATTTTGCTTAGTTCAGTTTTGTTGAGATTACTCAGAATGGGAGATGCATAGAGTAGAGTGGATAGAAGTTGGGAGCGAGCAATGGTTGATCTTGTGTTGCTGGTAAGAAATGGCTTGATTCGGTAGAGTGATCCCAGTTTGGCATGTACTTTTTAATAGCTAAGTTGAGATGGCTATCAAATTTTAGGTGGGAGTCTATGGTTATTTCCAATAGCTTAGCCTGTGCCACTGGAGCGATTGGAGTAGCATTTCTGGAGTAGATAGTGAATTGACTGTTATCAGTGTTTTTGTTAGAACTGGTTATAATCATAAGCAGAGTTTTCTTTGGCAAACATATGACAGAGGCAACCATGTAGAATACTATCAGCCAGTCTTCTTCAAAGTATCAGTCCTTTATTGGTGTACACTGGTAAGCGCTTTCACATACTGCTTCATCAGACCAAAAAACACGTGGTTGCCTCTATCGCATGTTTGCTGCTGCTTTTGTGTTATACTTTTTGGTTCCCCGCTGAGAGGCATTTGCTCTAGTTGGTGTTTTGACTCTTTTATTTATGAGTTTTCTTTGGATTGAGGATAAGTTGGGCTTTGGTAAGGTAGTTTTCAACGTCAGAGAATGCTAGTTGAGTTGTTTGCAGGAGGGTGGGAATGTTCTGTGCAGCACAGATTAAGGTAGTATCATCTGCATACTGAATGATAGATGCATGCTGTGTGCAGGTATGGAGGTCATTTGTGAAGATTGTGAATAGTAGTGGTCCTAAGATAGAACCCTGTGGGACTCCTATAGTTATGGGCAGCTGAGGAGAGAGAGAGAATTTTCCCATTTCACAGCTTGGTACCTGTCAGTTAAGTAGCTTTGGAACCGGGTAAGAGTGGAATTTGATAGGTGATACTGGTTTAGTTTGTTTATCAGGATTTGGTGTGAGACTGTGTCAGATCCTTTGGACATATCCAAAAAAAGAGTTGACACCTGCAGGCCTTCGTTTTTGATGCAGTTTACTGTGTCTGTGAAGCAGAGGAGGGCTGTAGTGGTACTATGGGCAGGTCTGAAACCATGTTGAGTAGGTGACAGGATGTTGGTGTCTAGGAGATATTTTAGCACCTAGGTATGGATACATTTTTCTAGGATTTTAGCCAGAGTGGAGAGTATAGCAATGGGTCTGTGTTATTATGTTCAGTGGAGGTCCCGCCTTTATGTATGGGTGTAACATAGGATATTTTCTAGAGTTTGGGCACATAGTTTTCAGCAATTGATCTGTTTATGAGAGTGAAGATTGGGCTAGCAATAGCATCTACTGTGAGTTTCAAGAAATAGCTGGGGAGTAGGTCAGCTGCTGTTGATGAGGATTTTAGTTTGGAGAGTATGCTTTTCATTGAAGTGGTGAAAATTGTTTTGAGGGTAAAGCTTGTATTAGTGTTATTTGTGCTGAGGGGGATAGTGAGGTTGGAACTGTCCTGTGATACTAAGGATAGAAATAAGTTCACAAAGTGGGAGATGAATTGTGTTTTGATGAGAACTTTAGTGTCAGGGATGGTTGGTTAGGTGGTAGCCTTTTGGGTGGGTTTTAGTAGCTGGTTTACATTTTTCCAAAATTTGTGGGGGTTGTGTTGGTATTTAGTCTGTAATGTCGTATAGTAGGATTTTATGTCCAGCCTAATGCATTTTTTGCATGGTTGCACAGTTCTTGGTACTTAAACTTTGTGTTTCTTTGTTTTTATTTGATAGTAAAGCCAGGCAGTGTCTCTGGACTTGAGGATTTGTTTGGTTTCTTTACTGATCCAGGGGTTTGTAGAGGTTCTAACCTTGATTTTGCACAATGGAGCAACAGAGTCTAGGTGTTGTAGAAATGTTTTGTTGAAATATGTGGAAGGGTTTTTAGGGGCGTCAAGTCACAGTTACAGAGTAAAGTATTGAGGACCTCAGGAGAGAATTTTTTTGGGTTTCTAGTGGAGTTATAGTTGGTGGTTTTGCACATGCTTGTTCTACTACGTATAAGGTATATTATGTTGTGGTCACTTAAGGTGTCTGGGAGACCACCTGTGTGGGGGTACAATGTGGGGTTGTTAGGACCCAGTCAAGGATGGATTCCCTTTTAGATTTTTTATCACATCAAGTTGGAATTTAGACTAGCTGCTGGTAGCCATGGAGATTTATTCGATTACTTGGTGGTTCTGATATACAGGTGAATCAATCTAGGTTGAAGTCCCCCAGAATAAGAGTTTCTTCTGAGTATGTGGAAAAATACCAGGATAAGAAGTCTTCAAGACTAACAGGTGTATTACCAGGAGGAATATAGACCACAATTGTGTTGATGACCTTTTTAGGGTGAAGTTGGAGTTGTGAGATAAGTATGTCCCAATTATTGGGGGAGGGATAGGAGTTTGGTATTTGATGTAAAGTTAAGTTGGACTTGTACAGTAAGGCAGTTCCACCCCTTTATGACATGGTCTGACTTGTCTAATGGTATTGTAGCTGGTAGGGAGAACTTCTGAGTTAGCTATGTTTTTATTTAGCCAGGTTTCTATTAAAGAAACTATGTCTGGGGAGTAGTGTGCTATTGTGGCCTGGAGTTCAGGTATTTTATTTTTATTACTTTTAATATTAATATTTAGCATTAAAAGATGGTTGGTTTTGCTGCTGTTGTTGATTTGCCCAGGGATAAAGATCGTGTGGGTATTATGTTCTGACAATTGTGTTGGAGCAGTTTGTGTTGGACAGGATGGATTTGGGCCTGGGTTGGGTTGGATGTCCCCACTTATGGTGAGCCTGGTGTTAAAATGGTGATACAAATGTTGGAGATTGGTGATGAGTGTGACAAAGCATTGTGTTTGTTTGGAGTAGGAATGAGAGCATATGTGTTTAGTTCTGAATTGGTCTGTTATGTAGTTCTTGAACAATTGTGGGCAGATATTATTATAGTGTGCAGTGTCTGTATATGAGAGTGCATAATACAGTGTTGTGCTACTAAGTTTAGGGATATTGCTAGAGTGATAACTTGTGGAGTTATAAAGAATTATGAGAAGACAGACTAGCCTTAGTTGTGTGATAATCATGGTTATAAAGTTCAAGTTGGATCTAGGTGGAGGTGTGTTTAGGAATTATAGGGTTGCACTATATGTGGATGGATAAGTAGTGTAGGGTGATGTAATAATGCCTAGTGGGAATGTGAGTGGTTGAGAGTATTTTGTGGTGGAGCAAATAGGTGTGGTGTAATGTGATCTGACTTGAGGAGCTGTGATTGATGGAGGTGATGTGAGGCTGAGGTGTGAGTGTGGTTGCGATTACTATAAATGTAGAGGTAGTGGGGCCAGGAGGGAGTTGAGGGCAGGGCAAGGGAGTGGAGAGAGCCCGAGCATTAGCGAGGGGGGAATGGAGTGGGGCAGAGCCCACCAAGACAAGAGTAATGGGCAGCAAAAAGTAAGTGTTATTTTACAAATCTGAATATTTTAAACAAATTCCTGAAGTCTAATGGCTTACCAGCAAGCAGAATTCAATTGCTGAAGAGCACTTGTGTCCTGGTGGGAGGGTGGGAGACTAGTAATTTAAATATGGCTCCATGCTTAGCAGGATTCTAATATAGACTTAGGCTTCATGCATCAATGGTATACATAATACGAAAACCTGTAAGAAAGCAGTACAATTTTCAAATGAACATCACAAACCTCTATATACTAAGCACACAGTCAGCTATACAGACTGTGCATCATGCAAAATACTTATGTATCCCTGAATCCTAAAGATAGAAAATCAAGGATATGGCACAGTTAGCATCATTTGCACAGGCTGATGTTTGGGAGCAGGAGGCCTGGGCTGACACAAAAGGTAGTGAGTGTGTGTTAGTAAGAAAGAGAAACAGGCAGACATTTGGATAAAGTACAAAATAGCTACTGAGATAGAATGAGCTGTAAGCCTCATGAATGACGCATGTAACTGTTATGTGTGTGTGTCTGCATAGACACTCCAGGTCAAATTAGTGTGTGAGTGTCTGCAAGAACACAGCCAGGCTCTCTGCTAGCTCTACATCCTGGTATGTTGGACAGGTGTGAGACAAGCATGATAGAGGTGACAGTTCATCATTGTCATCCCTGACCGTGAAAACTGGCTCTGCCAGGAGTTGCACTCGTAGGTCCATGCCCACAGTCAGATGCAGTGCTGCTACCTGAATGTGCCTAATGTCTTCTGGATGAGCTCAGCTCATGAGTATGCCCAGGACCACCACCCCATAGCCTACCATGTATGGGTGTGGACACCTCAACCACTAACAGAGTAGTGGAAGTAATACCAGTACAGGAGCATGATTGGGCTCTGCCATGCTGGCTAACATCAGATAATGCAGTTGACCTATGTGCACATGGATGCCATCCCATTCCCGACAGGTATTCCATCACAGACACTTCCTGTTCCCAATGTATCATTCATCTGATCCTTTGAATTGGCAACATGATGGAGGCAGTGACACATAGCCTGTGCCACATTTACAGCCCTAAGCATTTCCTTGAAGGCCCTATTGGAATGTGCCTGCAACTCAATGATGGCCTTAAACATACATCGAGTGTCACGGATAGATGCACCAGGATCAGGTGAAGGATGGACAGCAGGCAACCAAGCAGCCCTAACAGTCCTCCTGCATGGCACTTCACCCGCACTTTGGCTCTGGATAGAGTCAACAGACACTGAAACCAAAGTAACCACACTACCGTGATCAAGTGCTTCATCCTCCACCTGTCCAGTATAGGAGGGCTCACTGCAATAGGTTTGCATTGGCCTACAGGCTGTGTCCAGTGGAAATACAGGGGATGCCTCAATGTCGACCTCAGTTTCAGATTTAACCTCAACACTCCCTGACTGTGCCTGTGTTTGGCCACCATCATCATCAGTGTCTGCCTATACTCTGACATCAGGTGGTAAGAGTCCTACACTTCCATTGTCCGGATCACCTGTGATCCTGTGATAATAAGCAATAAACACAGGAAAGCAATTAATGGGTACACTAGTACAATTTAAGATATGCTAACAAACTAACACTGGTGCCACTATCACATATAGTACAACAACACACACACAGTCCTGACACCTACCTCAAACATAGGA
>NC_056734.1:256153289-256165789 GCF_019279795.1 Protopterus annectens
ATCACAAAGAATCTTCTCCACTGATATGTCACCTTGTGTGATGGTCACATAATATACAATGACTGTGCAGTCCATACTGTATCATGTCAGTATGTATTTACTGTTCATGCTACAGCTGTCTTCACTGATATGCCCTCATCTGCTATGCATTACCATGTTTCACCTGTCTTCTTCCCATGTTCATTCCTACAATTCATCTCTGTGTTCCTTTTTAATGCACACACTTTCCCTGACTATTTATTTATAATGTGTATATATATAGATATATATATATATATATATATATATATATATATATATATATATATATATATATATATCTATATATACCCTTACTAATCATTTACACAACTTTTATTCAGTCGGAAAAAGGTTTCCACAATACTCTGCACTGTATACACTTACATGTAATGTGTTGGAATTATATACATTTCTTTATTAATAACCCTAATAATCCTTGTGGCATTCCACGCAATCCCACAGACTTAGTTTGCCCATGGGTAAACAGGTTTACATGTCTGCTGGTGTTTGTTTTGCTTTACATGTTTTCCTGGACAGCAATACTGTTTCTGGCCAGACAACCAAGCTTCTTTATGTTCAAATATAGTGCATGGCATGCATATGTAATTAGCACTGCTGCTCACCATGCAAACTCACAAACTCTATGTAGGCTTTGCACTAAGCAGTTTATTCAATCCCCAGGAAAGTTCAGATTCAGACTGCTGAGCATAGGGAAGATGTAAATGAGGTGTAAACTCATTAGAACTGCTGAAAACCAAAACTCTGACTTCGTGTAGCAGATGTAAATGTAGTGTAGGCTCTACAACAATGTTAGATGCTAATGGATTGCAACTGTGAATGACTATTGGGAGAGGAAAGGAATATACAACAGCAATTCAGACTGCCATCCCTGCAGTGGATGTGCCACTTAGGATACACTTACAAACTCGAGATGTAACTTTAGCAAGTTTTTAAATGAAACTGAACAGCACACATTTATAATTTATGTTCAACAGCAGGCAAACTCTCCTGCCTGTGCTGGTAAATATTTTTTTCACTGTCCTGTATCTTTTATCATACAGTTAAATAAGAATGATGCAAAATGCACTATAGAATGCATGTCTGATATTACAGCAGTGATAAGGAAAGAATGAACACAATACAAGGAGAAAGAGCTGCTTTGTGCAAAGATATTCATAAATGGTTGTGTGATCTCTCATTTCACTGAATATGTAAGAAGCATGTATACAGCCAACTGAGAATGCACATGTGTATGTCCTGTTAATACTGTAGAGGAAATGGGAATTGCTTGTATGCACATGATTTGAGTTTCTGCTGCAAAGCTGTGTATGTATAAGGACTGATAACACATTACCACTGTGTTTTGTCATTTCATTAGTACTAGAGCTCAAATCCAGAGCTGTGAAAAACTATGTAATATATGTCAAAACATTTGTTTTAAATATTCATATTTGAGCAGCTCTCAGCACAGTGCACACATGGTGAAATGCATCAGTATTTAAAATGTAATCTCAGCTTGGATAATATGGACAGCATAAATTATAGCTGTGATTCAACTATTTGTGTAACACACATTGTAAAGACGTTGAAGCATGCAGCACATGAGATAATTAGACCATTTTTAAGCATAAATGAAATTTAGAAGTTTATACAAACTGTGACACTAGGGAAATACTGCCACTCCAGCTATATGGAATTTTGTAAATAATTACATGTCACTTGAAAATATTAATATGATTTATATAGAAATGTGACACTGCCAGCAAACAGTGATATCATCCAGGCTAACCCAGCAGTAATATGTGTTATTAATTTAAGAACTGTCTCAGAGAGGAAGTGTGTGCATTTTGTATCTTGTCTTGGACCTGTATAGGCCACTCCTAAATAGCCTTAGTCTTGGTCACACTTACCATTTGGATAATAGAAACATTACACAGTAAGTCTGGTCACCCTTTGTAAGAGCCTTAGAGTGGCTGATAAAGAGGTGGCTGGTGGCAGTGATAACTACCTCATAGTCTGGGCAGAATGGGGCATAGCTAGTAAACCTGTACCAGCCTTCCCAAGGAGTGTCTATGGGTTTGTATATAAGTCAAATCTCAAAGTGTGTGTGTGTCAGCTACTTGGGCAGGGACATGAAGCACTGGTCAGACAGAGGGGATGCTGGACATCTTAGCTTGGCCACTCAGCTGAGATCTTACCACTATAGCTTTGACAGTGGGGAGCCTTATTGGGGATCTGGAGAAAGAGGCAGAAACCAGCCCCAGACTGACCGTGATCTCTGTGTGCTCTTAAAGGAGATTGTACTTTACTGTGTGTGTAATTGTCATCCTCCCAATGTGCATGCCCCTCATTGGTGTTAGTGGTAAGTATTGAGGCTCCTTGATTACTGAGCCAGTGCAGGGGTGCCACATATTATTTGTCTGGCAGTGGTGGGATATCCACATCACATATTAATTGGTTGATAGTGGTGAGATAGACACATCACATATTTATTGCTGTGTAGTGGTGTGGATATTGAATTCCTGTAGCCTGTGTACAGTGGTCATTGAAGATGTTTGTACTCTAAATCAGCCCTACAGTGAACATTCAGAGTTCATATCACAATTGTTTTATTTTTTTGTTAGCTTAGTTAGTCAGGGAGAGCAGGCAAGCATGTCAGCAGAGGTATATGGCAAGCTGACAAAGAGCCAGTTGTCTGAGATGTGCCATGCTAAATGACTGGTGCATGCCAACCTGACTAAAGAAGACATGATTGCAGCTTTAGTCACAGCTGCATCATAGAAAAGCAACCAGAAGGACAATCAGACTGGCTGTGGAGATGTACAACTCTCAGAAAATGGACAACTCAACCTTTCTACAGAGGACTTAAAAATCCATCTGGAGTTAAAGAGACTTGAGTTGGGGCCAAGCATTTGGAAATATAAGCAGCAGAGAGACTGAGACATCTGGAGGCTGAGAAGAATGATAGGCAGAGGCAACATGAAAAGGAGATGCTGACTCTTTGCTAGAGTCATAGAGGTAATGGGGAAGGGATTAGCCAAACCCCAGAAGCAACAACGGTCAGTAAATTTCTTCCACAACTTACAGAGGGGGATAATTTTGATAGTTTCATTCATATTTTTGAGAGGGTATGTAAATAGTATAATGCTGACCAAGGGCTCTGGGTATGGTTCCTAACTACCTTACTCCATAGTAAAGCTGTAACTGTCATTTCTAAACTTTTTGATACTGATTGTTTAAATTATAATGTTGTAAAGAACTGTTTGCTAGAATATTTTATGTTAACACCTGAAGCTTATAGGAAAAAGTTTTGTGAGCATTCATGCAAGGCAGATGAAAGTGTGTGTGAATATGTTTCTGAACTAAGCACTTATTTTCATAGGTGGGTAAATGGATTTCAGGTCACCACTTTTATTAGGCTGGCAGACCTTTTGGTGAGGGTACAAGCCCTTAGCACTTTGCCTGAGGACATGAGAATCTGGTTAGCTGATAGACAATTCAATACTCTAGATGAGTTGGGGAAGAAGGGAGACCTAGCCATCAGGGCATCACTGCACAGGAAATGAACACCCAGTGTTGCTCATGTGTCTAAGGGAACCCATGGTGGGCAGCCAAGACTTCCCCATCAGAGTCTGCCAGTATCAGGGGAAGCCACTAGCCCAGGTTCACATCCAGGACCAAGGGTTAAATGTTTTAAATGCAACCAATGGGGCTATGTAGCATATAGATGTCCATGGAGGCAAGGTGGGGAACAAAAGGTGGGAGACCCACTAAGTGGGAATGACAAAATGCCAGCTGTAAGTTGTCTCGAGACAAGAAGGGTACCAAACTACTACAAGAGGTTATATTCTATCTTAGTGAATGGAAAAGAGGCCATGGCTAAGAGAGACACAGCGTCTGACCTAACCATTGTGAAGCCTGCAATGATTACAAAGGAGTACTACTTGTTTGGACAATCTATTTCAGTCAGACCTTTAGGATGGACCACATTCCAAATATCTTTGGCTAGGGTACACCTTGAGTGGGAAGGTGGAAAGGGAAGCCATCAAGTAGGTGTTTTTGAGGATATCACTGCAGATGTCCTGATAGAGAATGATTTTGATAATGCAGTACCATGTGTTCATGCAGTTACACGCAGTCAGGCTTGGAGACAAGCATGTGGGTCTGATACCCTGGGATAGACCAAGACAGACTGCACACTTGCAGCCAGGACTGGTGAAGTGGTTGCTTCAGGAAGGGAGCTACCCTGTAGCAGTGAGACTGAAGGTGAGCCACAGCTGCTTGTGGGTACTGATGTTCCCTTGGACAGAGTGACTCCTAGGACAGAGATGAGTAGTAGTACCCAGGCTGACAGTGAGGCACTGCTGTCAGAGGATGACATACTTCCTGTGGAAGGCAAGCTGGGAAGGGTTACAAAGAGAGAGTTGAGAGAGGCTCAGCTCTCAGACCCTACATTACAAGGCCTGAGAGAGGTAGCTAGTGAGGCACCTGATTTTCAAAGGAAAGGGGAATGTGTATACTGGGACAAAGGGTTACTGTATAGAGAGTGGACCCCTGAGGGAGGGCTATAGGGTGAGTGAATACTGCATTTGGTAGTGCCCAGATCATACTGTCTGGTACCTCTAGCCATAGCCCATGATATTCCATTTGCAGGTTATATGAGCATAAAGCATGCAAAGAGATTTATTATGCCGAACTTATACTGGCCTGGGATTTAAAGAGATGTAACAAGGTACTGGAGGACATATTAGCAGTGCCAAAAGGTAGGCAAGGCAGGAGACAAGGTGAAAGCTCTTTTGATGCCTTTGCCTGTGATTGAGGGGCCATTTCCGAGGGTAGCTATGGATATTGTGGGGTCTCTGAGTACCCCAAGTTCCACAGGAAAAATCCAAGGGTTAGTAGATTACGTTACCAGATAACCTGAGGCAATGGCTCTGTCCTCCATTGAGGCAGAAAAGGTGGCAAATGCTTTTCTATAGATTTTCACCATGGTAGGTTTTCCAAAAGAAATACTGACTAACAGAGGTGCCAATTTCATGACAGACCTACTGGCTTGTCTGTGGATGTACTGCGAGGTGAAGCACATGAAGACCTCCCCTAGCATCCCCAGACTAATGGTATTGCTGAGAGGTTAAACTCTACACTCAAGATGATGCTACAGGCATTTGCAGACCAGTTTAAGAGGGACTAGGACTAATATTTGCCCCATCTGTTGTTTGCTTACAGGGAAGTTCCTCAGGAATCCACAGGTTTTCACCTTTTGAGTTGTTGTATGGGCATAGGGTGAGGGGACCTCTAAACTTGATTCAAGATGAGTGGGAGGGTGAGTGTGAATCCTACAAGGAGTTTGGCATATGCCCTAATCCTCAGAACAAGGCTCAGAGAACTCATGGACTTGGCCCAGGAGAACCTGGCAGAAGCCCAACAGCAGAAAAAACATCTGGTATGACAGGAATGCTTGAGCTAGAGAATATGATATAGGCTAGTTAATGGTTCTCGTTACTGTCAGGCACAACAAGCTGCAGGCAGCCTGAGAGGGACCCTACAAGGTGATAAGGAAGATCAGTGATGCTAACTACATGGCAGAACTGCTAGGCAGGAGGCAGGGGCACAAATTGTACCATGTTGACATGATGAAACTTTACCATGACAGGGAGGCCCTTGTGCTAATTATTTGCAGTACAAGGTAGGAGGAGACTGAGGGTGATCTATGGCTACAGGGAGCCAGCCAGGAAAATCGCAAATTACTATACTGTAGCCTAGGCATACAGGCATATGATGGGACAGTGCAGCACAGTACTATGGTCAGCAATTCCAAGGCAGCTGGAATCTCAAGATAGGAAATAAGGTAAGGTATTCCCAGGTAGGCTCAACCCTATTAAGCAATGTTTCTCTAGGGTCATTTGAAAAAATAGCTTGAGTTTTTGGGGAGGGGAGAAATGTGACACCCGAGAAATAATGCCAGTCCATCTGTAATTTTTTTAAATAATTATATGTCACTTGAAATATTAATATGATTTATACATAAATGTGACACTGCCAGCCCAGCTATCTGGAATTTTGTAAATAATATGTCATTTGTGAATAGTCATATGATTCATATGCTTGTCTTACAAATGTAACAGAACTATATGGTATGTGGATATTAAACTACTGGTGCAGAATTGTGTATTGAACTGTATGTTATGTACCAAGCTTCAAGAATGTAACCACAGTATACCCTACTAGTAAAGAACAGAAATTTATATAAACTATATACCTGCACAAATGCATGTTTTAATAGTAGAAGCTGGAACATACAGAGTTAACTTGCAAACCCTCAAAAAATAAGTGGAAATTGTTTTATGATTCTTTTATCTCAGTTTCAGTGCAGCAAGCAGACACAATGTCTAGAGCTAGAGGTTTTCCTATAGTCTTGAAACAGAAATAATTACTAGGTTTCAAATGTAAAAGCTCTTAATTGTTTTACGACTTCCAGTTCTAGGCAAACATCTGAGAGATATGCATTTTTCAAAGAGAAATGTTAAATTTTGTTAAGTTTCTGTTAGCCTGGGAACTGAAGGCAGGTGACAAAGAGTCATGTCTTCTAGGCTAACCCAGCAGTAATATGTGATATTAATTTAAGAACTCTCTCAGAGAGGAAGAGTGTGCATTTTGTATTTTGTCTTTGACCTATCAAGAACATCCACTCATTTGTATTTGCCTTGCTCTTTAAATAAGTTATTTAGGGCATGGTATCTTTTAGATATAGATATGAATCTAGTAAAGATTAGTTTAGATGTCTTCTGTATTTATTTGAGACTGTCCTGTAATATTGTTTTAAAATATTTCTCTCTAGTTACTGTGTTGTTTGAGTATTGTCTTGTTCTTTTATTATTTACTATTAAATATATTTAAACCTTTTAATTGTGGCTGGTTTGTTTAGATATATTTAAGCTCTTAGAGCACTTGCATATGTATTTAGTGACACTGTATAGGCCACTCCTAAATAGCCTTAGTCTTGGTCACACTTACCATTTGGATATTAGTAACATTACACAGTAGGATTGGTCACCCTTCGTAAGGGCCTTAGAGTAGCTGTTAAAGATCTGGCTGGTGACAGTGATAACTACCTTATAGTCTGGGTAGAACAGGGCATTGCTAATGAACCTCTGACAGCCTTCCCCAGGAGTGTCTGTGGGTTTGTATATAAGTCAAATCTCAAAGTGTGTGTGTGTGTGTGTGTGTGTGTGTGTGTGTGTGTGTGTGTGTGTGTGTGTGTGAGCTACTTGGGCAGGGACATGAAGCACTGGTTGGACAGAGAGGGTGCTGGAGGTCTTAGCTTGGCCACTCAACTGAGATCTTAACCCTATAGCTGTGCCAGTTAGGAGTCTTATTGGGGATCTAGAGAAAGAGGTAGAAACTAGCCCCAGAGTGACTGTGATCTCTATGTGCTCTTAAGAGAAATTGTACTTTACTGTATGTGTACTTGTAATCCTCCCGTTGCGTATGTCCCTCACTGTTGCCAGCGGTGAGGACTGAGGCTCCTTGATTACTGTGCCAGTACAGGGGTGTCACACAAACAAAATGTATTTTCACCATTGGTTGTCATGTCTGCACATTGCTCACCTGTGAGCAAACACACCTTATGGCTGCAGACAAAAAAGATACATTGTAACTTGCAAAAAAGATATAGTGTTACTTCTTTCGCCTTTCTTTGCTCAAACATGCTAAGCATTGTTGCATGGCAGCCGCACTCATACATAACACCTGCAGATCCTCAACATCTGCAGACAAAAAAGATGCATTGTAACTTGCAGAAAAGATACATTGTTACATGTTCTGCCTTCCTGCATGCAAACATGGTAAGCAGAATTGTGTGTCTGTCAGCAATCTGAACAGTAATTAGAGTAAAAAATAGAGCAGCTGTCTAGTTTCCCATTTGGCTAGAGGTGTAAGTTCATGGTCACTATACAGGTGAGCCAGGATTCTAACCCAACACACTCTAAATATTGTTGACACTGCTCTAGTTCATTTTATATAAAAATTAACAGTATAAAGATATTTATACATAATAATAACAACTATGTATAGCAGTTTATATCATATGAATTATTATTGTGACTGGCGGTATGCTGACAATTATGTTTCTGTATTTAAAAGTTTATTTTTTCTTCCTGGGATGGACTTCATACTTTACTGATAGTCTTCCACACAAGTCATATACCACAAGTATTGCTGGAAAAACAGAATGTATTGTGTGATCTGACCCAGAACTAAGAAATCTTTCCTGAAAGTAATGCAAGTATATGCATTTGCAGTATATCGTCATACATTACTCCTGCATCACACATGATAATGCATAAAGCAGGACCTTGTCAGATCACAAGCATACGTGGTTAAGTGGTGTACCACCACTCACTGTTTCATATGTCTATATAATTAATGAGCATGTCTGGTTAGCACTTCTTCTGTGGCAAAAGTGAAAATACGTCTATGTAGCAAAATATTTATTGCCTTTTTTACATAGTTTTGAATCCCATATTGTACAAAATACTTTTATCAGTGTAACTTGCTTTTTTCAGTGATTAAGGCCCCACAACATATATATCAAATCATACAATTTATAGTTCCAGTTCATGTCTAAAAGTCAAGTAATTTAACAGGTGATAGTGCAAATATTAGTTAATGTATTATTCAGATGAGAACAAAATAGTTAGGTAGGGATTCCCATTGCGTATGTCCCTCACTGTTGCCAGCGGTGAGGATTGAGGCTCCTTGATTTTTGTGTGTGTGTGTGTGTGTGTGTGTGTGTGTGTGTGTGTGTGTGTGTGTGTGTGTGTGTGTGTGTGTGTGTGTGTGTGTGTGCATAGTCAGAAGAACGAGTCTCTATCCTACTCTCCTCAATCAAGTCTCATGGAGAACAAAAATGTTTACATTCATACATGACTACGCAACCATTTCATGCAGGCCTCCCAACATTTTTTCCCAAACATACTGGTAATGTCATCTGATATAAAGTGCTCTGCAACAGTCTAAACATCAGATGTGCTGTCAGTGATGCTTGCATTAAGCACTGTTGTTCTATACCTTGTGTATCTAATTTAGGAAGGGTTTCTAATCTCACTGCAGTCAGAAGGACATGAGTCTGTATCCTACTGTGAAAGTCAGGCTTCTGCCATGGCATTTGTGTTAAGTACTGTGTTCTTTAGCTTGGGTAATTAATTAGGTAGGGGTTCTAATCTCACTATAATCAACTTGTGTGTGTGTAAGTATGCATAACCAGAAGCATTTGAGGTTGTACCTTACTGGCATCAATCAAGTCTCTTGGATTGAAAAAAAATTTACAATCATATATGCCTATACAGTCATTTCATTCAGGCCTCCCAACATCTTCTGGGAAATGTACAGTGATGACATCAGCTATAATATGTTCTGCAACAATGTAAAAGTCAAATTTGTGCTGTGACACTTACATTAATACAGTGCTCTGCAGAGACCCTAGATAGGGGATATAGTCTCACTAGGGTCAACTGGTGTGTGTTTTCATTTACTTCACATTCTGAAGACCATTTTAGTACAGCACGTGAGATGCTCCAATTACCAACTTTTCATCAGACACTGATGATGACATCTGCTATAAAGTGCTGTCTGACACTATGAAAGCTAGACTCGTGCAACTGCCTGGGTGCAAAGTGTTTGGGCATGTGATCAGCCGATTCTTATCTCTCTTTCCTTAATGCAATACTGGTATTTAAAAGCCAGTATTATATTTGTGGTCAAACCTGAGCACTTTAACGCTCCATGTGTGATGTAAATTGTAGCAGCTGCTTGCTATGTTGTACTAAACAGTTGCTACAATCAAAATGTTAAAAACATTTTTTTTCAAACTAAAACCTGGTTGTTGTAGAGCTCTTTGCAGAAAAGGTATAAAGTGTAACAACTGTTTGCTATATTTGTAGCAAATTGTATTTTTCTTTTAATAAAACATGAGTGCTGTAGTACTCTTTGCAGGCAGGATATAAACTATAGCAACTGTTTGCTGATTTTGTTGCAAGCACTTTAATACAGTTTATAATAAGACATTCGTATTTATTTATTTTAATGAAAGGAGGAGGGGCAGGGCACAGAAAGGAGACCTGAATGGTTAGGCAGGAGGGAGGAGGGCATGTTGTGCATATGGCCAAAGAACATCTGCTTTTTTATTTTTTTGCTCTTCAATGGAAGAGCTTGGGTGTGTGTAGGAGTGAGTGTGGATCTGTGATAAGCAGATCACTAGACTGGCTTAATACAGATACAGTAAAGTGTTTATTTTTGGCTCTTCACCTGAAGAGTTATGGGGTTGGAGTGCTGGTTCATGGTACTGACACAGGACAATGGGTGAGTCAGCTATGCTTCTATGTAAAACGAATGGATGATCCAGTGTTCACGGATATCTATAGTGTATTTTTATTATATATCTATATCTATCATATCTATGTATATGTATGTATGTGTGTGTGTGTGTGTGTGTGTGTGTGTGTGTGTGTGTATATAAATATATATATATATATATGTGTGTGTGTGTGTGTGTGTGTGTGTGTGTGTGTGTGTGTGTGTGTGTGTGTGTGTGTGTGTAAATTTATATATGTTGGCGGGTCAATTAACATCTGAGATAGGTTCTGTAAAATACAACATTAAGCGACTAAGACGGTATGCAAACATCATATGGTATACTTTGATATTCTATACTGTACAGGCCTATTGTACTGTACTGTACTATTTCTACTGACTAAAAGGCTAATATTCTTTACTGAATATCAACAAATGCAGTATTGTACTACTGGATTGTATATGGCTATGTCATAAAAAGGATAAGTAATGTGCATAATATTTACAGTATACATACAGTAATACACAATACTTAACACAAATGGAGCTTGCAGGGAAAATCTAGTGTTGGGTGAGTATACATACATGATAATGAACTTAATGAACAGTACAGTAAATTAAATTAACCTTACTTTGTAAAGTTTTTTATTTATAGTTTTCAATTTTTTCTTTTAAACTTTCACATACTTTAAACTTTAAATTTTCTTATACACTTTTTAAACTTTCTTATAACATACACTTTTTAAGCTTTTTTAAACTTTCTTATATTACACAATTTTTAAACTTTGTTATATCAGAAACAAATTGCATATGATCGGGATCAACAACATCGTCCACTTCTAAATTTTGTCCCACTGGAATAATCTCATGTTCAACTATTTGAGTTGATTTGTCATCAACAAAAATGTCAATACCATCTTCTGCAAAGCCTGAAGGACCTGGCTGCCGCTCTTCTTGGGTAGGTGCGTTCATCTTCCGGAATTTGTCCAATGTGGCTTGTTTACTTTGCTTCTTTTTTTTTGTCTTCAAATATTTCTTTATATGCAACAAATACTGCATGGGCATTTCTCTCTATCAGTGAAAAGCATTCAGTGTCCTGGTCCATGTCTTTTGCACTCTTAAGCAAATTGTCTAGGTCTTCAAAAAAAAATTTGCTAGACCTTTCAGTGAATCTTTTTTGCACCTGTTGTTCTCCTTCTTCCTGTAATGATTCATTTTCCCTTCCCTCTTCTTCAGCTATACACTCCCATTCTAGCTCCAGCAACTCCTCATTTGTTAATTCCTCAGGAACCACTTCTAAAAGTTCTTCTATGTCATCATCATCCACCTCCAGGTAAAGGATGTTTGCCATTTCAACAACAGCTTTGTTTATCATTGCAACCTCCTGATCCATAACAAATCTTTCAAAATCATGGAAAGGTTGCGTTTGGAAGGAGGAACACTATTTTGATATTGGGGTGGAGGTCACCATTTAAAGGAGGATGTCCTGGAGCATTGTTGACAATCAATAAAATTTTGAGGGGTGTACCTTCTTCTTGACAGTACTTTTCTCATTTCAGTGGGATAACAATTCAAAAGGGCATCCTGGAAGAGATGTTGGGTCGTCCTTGATTTCTTATTACCCCTATAGTGCACAGGCAAAGTGCGCTTATTGATGTTATTGAAAGCCCAGGAGTTTCAATGTGCAAGATCACAAATGGTTTAAACTTGCAGCCTGCAACACAATTGCTACCCTGCCCTTAAAAGCCTTAAGGGCTGCAATGCATTGGGCTTCTTATAGATAAATGCCTTTTCATGCATATGTTTCTAGAATAAGGAAAGTTCATCTATATTGAAGATCTGCTGGAACAAATATCCATCCTCTGCAAAAAGCTTCTCCAGGACTTCCACAAATTCTTCTGCAGCCTTCACTTCAGCACTTGCAGACTTGTTACTCACTTTTGCAATATGTACAGAAAACCCCTGTTTAAATGCTTAAACCAACCAGAGCTAGCACTAAACTTATCATAGTCTGGTCCTGCTTTTTCTTTAAACATCTGGAATAAGCTTTGTGCCTTGGCCATGATCGTCATGATGATGAGACAGATATGCTTCTGGGTCTGGTTCTCAATCCATGTCATTAACAATAT
>NC_056734.1:256168289-256173289 GCF_019279795.1 Protopterus annectens
TATATATATATATATATATATATATATATATACATGTATAAATATATATATATATATATATATATATATATATATATATATAGATATATAGATATATATCTACGGTTCTCCTTCAGAAAATCAACATTTTAGAAGTTTGAACTATACATTGTCAAGACCATATGATTTTCTGAAAAGTTAAAAGTGTTTTAACACAGATAGTAGTATAGTGTGGACCAGGGAATTTACCCCTTTCCTCACTGTACTACACTCTCAGAGTTGGTGTATATAATTAGCAGTTTGATGCTCTGTAACATCAGTGTTATGCTATAGACCCTTATATATATATATATATATATATATATATATATATATATATATATATATATATATATATATATATAGATATATAAAAATCATTTCAACTCTTCCTGGCTATGTTCCTGCTCTATAACCTAACCTTTTCACTCTCCTTATATGATTACTAAACTCCTATGTCTTTTGCTACTAGTGACTGATGATATGTTCTCCATATTTATTTTTATCTTCACTTGTTAATACTGGTACAATAATACTGATCTCTGTTTATACAAATCTGATTGAATTCATTGAATTCTGCTTTAATGTATATTTTCTGTATATATTGCTGTAATCAAACAAACTAGATTCCTGCTTTTATCTATATATTCTGTATATGTTACTATATTGGTTATCTGTAACACTGTTTCTGCTTCTGTACTAATTAATGTTTATATTTTTTCTGTATCTTGTTGGAGTTTTTCTCCTCGGTCCTCCACTGAAAATGGGCTCTTTTAAACAAATATACCTAGTTAATAAACACTGCCAAATATATCTTCTCTGAACCCCTTTCTAAAACTGATGATCTTAACCAGAGACACAGAGTTTACTTCTGAGATATGGGAAACAATTATTATTATGTCTCTCTATAAAGGGGGCCCATCTAAGGTTTTGCAAAGTATAGACCCATCAGCCTAATTAGCGTAATTTGAAAAGCCATGGAAATGATATCTGATTTTGTAAACTCCAATATGAAACTTATTTATGATGTCCTGTAGCAACATTTTTTTTCAATGAGGACCATTCCTACATTATTAAGTAAACTTCTTTCAGAAAATGATTGCAGCTGTAAATAATGGCCGTTCATTTTTATGTACCATACCAGGATCTGGCTAAGGTCTTTGATACTATACCTCATACTA
This sequence comes from Protopterus annectens, assembly GCF_019279795.1. Lineage (NCBI taxonomy): Eukaryota > Metazoa > Chordata > Ceratodontiformes > Protopteridae > Protopterus > Protopterus annectens. Next base: position 256,169,489 of record NC_056734.1, read on the forward strand.
TACCTCATGCTAGAACTGTATAAAACTTAAAGGCCTAAATGTAGACCTGTATGCCGTAATACGGATATCGAATTGACTGAGAAAAGCAGGTAGATAAAGTAGCTGGTGTCACCTTACAAAGTAAAAAAAAAAAAAAAAAAAGTTGTATAGTGATTTTCCTAAAGGCTCGGTACTGGGAAACCATTTTTTGGTATCTACTTCACAAAAAAACCTGAACCATTGATTCATGCATATGACTAACTAAATTTATTGACAATTGCAAGCTGGATTATGTCATTTGCTAAGCATCTGATGCCATCTGATGTCATATTAACACAGCAAGAGCTAAACCACATAAATCACTGGTGTATTTGAAACAGGTTAAATAAAATGCAAAGAAGAACAGCACTGTGAGATTTGGTAAACAAATCTTAATTACATTATAAAACACAAAAAGGCAAACCAAAAAGACCGTTGAGCCAGGGAAAGTTCTTGGATATAATCCTCTGGTTCGCTAATAAGTTCGTAGCAAATGCCAGTAGTAGAAGCCAGTATTTTAAACCACTTTTTTCGAGTCGTAAATAACAGCACCAACTGAAGTCGGAGATAAAACCTTAAAGCAAATTTTATTAAAAGAAACAAGCGTTTTCGCTGTAGTCAGAACTACAGCTTCATCAGAGAAAACAATTCAAAAAAAGCGCTAAAGCAAGCTTTTATAGGTCACACCCTTGCCATGGATTACTATGTACTCATAGACGTCATAGACCTATATACGTCTATACCCCACCTTGAGGCTGTTGAATGGATTTCATTAATGTTAACACACTTGGAGGCCCCTAAAAGTGAAATAGATCTAGTATCTCAATTGCTAGATATTATACTTACATCAAACTACTTCACTTTTAATGGGAAACACTACCTACAGAAGCAGGGGGTGGCAATGGGGTCCCCATGTGGAGCTGCTGTTGCTAATCTATTCATGGCTTACTGGGAGTTAAATAACATCTTTAATGATGTTATTAAAATGAGGCACATTAAATTTTACACAAGGTACCTGGACGACATTTTCATTCTTTTTGATGGTGACAACTCACTAGCAATGAATTTTGTTAACTCCATTAATGAAACAACTAATTTCCTAAAATTTACGTCAAAATTTTCAGACTCAGGTATTGACTACCTTGATGTTCAACTGAACAAGGATGTAAGGAAGGGTGAATACTTCTCCAAGATTTACAGGAAACCAACCTACTGCAATTCATTTTTACATTACAATAGCTGCCACCCATTTAAACAAAAGAAGGCTATTATAAAAGGGCAACTAATCCGAGCAGCTAGAATGTGCAGTAGAGAGGAACTATTCTTGGAAGAATGTAACACTTTAGAGGGTATGTTTACTAATAGAGACTACCCTCCTACCTTGTTCAATGAGGAGACTAATAAAAAGAGGGCTGAAGGGCAATTTCCCCCTCTTTTACCACATAAAACTATAGGCCATCAAGCAGGTAACTTGGAACTAACTTTAAATTTTACACCTCCTTCAAACACACTTTTAAACACTAAGACGACGGAGGTTTGTTTTGTTAATAGCTTCATCACAAACTACAATATTGACTCGAAGAGTATCCAGCTTATTTTATATAAGAACTGGTATTATATAACGAACAATGAGCAACTATTGGAAAAATTAGGCAATAGACCTTTGATTACATACAGGAGAGGCAATAATTTAAAAACCCTCCTAGAAAGACCTAAAAAGCTTGAGTGGCTTACTAGAACAAAAGGCTCATTTCAGTGTGGGGCATGTAATTACTGTCATTTTGTTAAAGCTAATACACACAACGGCCAGCAATGAATGTTCCAAATAATTTATTAGAAACGTGACATAGGATATAAAAATATATCCAGCTCCAAACCGGTTTTGGTTGCCCCTTCTTCAGTGGAGTATAGAAAATAAGGGAAAAAGCCAACAGATGCACCTGATACTATTTATAGTATCAATTAAACAAAAATCATCCAATCAAAATGCAATATAATGGTCTGATAAGACCTTAAACACCAGAGTGCAGTATAATGGTCTAATAAGACCTTAAACACCAAAGGTACGATATATGCCTTCAAAAATGGAAAAATAAATGTACACATGAAAATCACAATGTAATACATGGTTAGAAAAACTGCATATTAATAAAAATTATATATAGCACCAAATAATGCATTCCCATGTGTATAAAATATATGAAGACCAATGTATATTGGTTTGGTCAGCAAGGTACAGTACCTATCTGAATAGACTAAAGATGGTCATTAATACCAGGGGGGAATAATGCACCCAAATGTACAATCCAATATTTTTCTTTTGTGTCAAAATATTCTCCCATCCTTGTTGGTGACTTCTGTCACCAACTATCCGATCAATAATAGTGAACTTAAATTTGGCCGTGGGATGTTTAACTGTGTGTTGGTAAAGGGCATTGGTGATTTTCTTATTTCTGATGTTGCTCCTATGTTCCCCAATTCTAATTTTTAATGGCCGAGAGGTTTTTCCTACATAAAACGTGGAACATTGACAAGTGGCAAGATATATCACCCAACTCATCGAACAGTTCGCAAAAAACTTTAGATCATATACCTTGCTAGTATTAGCACTGCTAAAAGATTTCGTTTTGTTAATGTCAGTACATGACATACAATGTCCACAAGGAAAAGTGAATAGATTCCTTGATAGAGGGTATTCTGATTTTGATATCAGATCTGCCAAATATTGGTCTGATAAACTAACTAGGAACCAGCTTTTAGAATATCAGGACCGTGAGAAAAACCAAAAAGGTGATACGGTCTTGAGATTAGTTACTACATATGGCAGAAATAATCAGATTATCAGAGGGGTTGTGGACAGAAATTGGAATATCTTGATGGCTAATGAGATTCTCAGACAACATCTGGGGACACGTTGTCAATTTTCTTACAGAAGGGGCAAAACTTTAAGTTCTATTTTCTCACATTTCAAACATCATGGTAGTGGAGGTGCCCGGTATAAACAACTAACTATGACGGGCAAAGAATTGATTGGTACTGACAGTCACCAACAAGGATGGGAGAATATTTTGACACAAAAAGAAAAATATTGGATTGTACATTTGGGTGCATTATTCCCCCCTGGTATTAATGACCATCTTTAGTCTATTCAGATAGGTACTGTACCTTGCTGACCAAACCAATATACATTGGTCTTCATATATATTTTATACACATGGGAATGCATAATTTGGTGCTATATATAATTTTTATTAATATGCAGTTTTTCTAACCATGTATTACATTGTGATTTTCATGTGTACATTTATTTTTCCATTTTTGAAGGCATATATCGTACCTTTGGTGTTTAAGGTCTTATTAGACCATTATACTGCACTCTGGTGTTTAAGGTCTTATCAGACCATTATATTGCATTTTGATTGGATGATTTTTGTTTAATTGATACTATAAATAGTATCAGGTGCATTTGTTGGCTTTTTCCCTTATTTTCTATGCTCCACTGAAGAAGGGGCAACCGAAACCGGTTTGGAGCTGGATATATTTTTATATCCTATGTCACGTTTCTAATAAATCATTTGGAACATTCATTGCTGGCCGTTGTGTGTATTAGTAGTTTGGTTGGCCGTGCATTGCTCTACGTGAGAGGTTTGGTGTGGTTGTACTTATTTTGTTAAAGCTACCAACTCATTGGTGATTCGTGGCAGGAAATACAATATAACACATAAACTTAACTGTGAATCCCGATCTATAATTTACTTAGCTAACTGCAACTGCTGTGAAGAA
>NC_056734.1:256178289-256300789 GCF_019279795.1 Protopterus annectens
CTGCGGTGTAGTAATACAATTCTAAAAATCAACATTTGATATATGGTTACTGCAGTCTCAGAGGTTAATAACAGCTAATTTTACTGGATTACAATGACAATTGTAATATTTTCTCTATAAAGGAGGGTTTCACTCCTAGATGGTACAACAACAAACTGCATGCATTCATATATTAGAATGTGAAGGGAAGTACAATTTATTCAGGCTTCACTTTTTCAAAAGATAGTCTACTTTTCCCTAGCCATAATATTTTATCATTTGTTATAGGTTCATAGGTTCATAGGTAGGTACTAGACTATCTGCCCGAGGGCATGTATAAGCCTAGCCAGATTGTGTCGGCTTTCGCCGCCCCATTGATTAATTAACTGAGCCTCTGCCAAGCAGAGCCAATGAAGTGATCCCGGGGGTGTATTTTCTGTTACCTATCAACTCGTCAAGGCTTCTCTTGAAGAGTGTTAGTGAGGGGCTCTGCCTGATGTAATTTGGAATTTTGTTCCAAAGCATGGGGAGTCTCTGTGACAGAAATCTATCTCTCCAACATGTTCTATTTATTGTTGTGGCAGGGTTTAGCTTACTAGAGTGCGTGGCTTGCAGTGACTTGAATTTCTTTAGGTGGAGCATGTCCATCAATTCTGAGTTGTACATGGCTTTGTAAGTCAGGCAGTGATCATCTCTGAGTAAGCGATATGTCACTGAGTACACCCGGAGTTTTTTCAGTCGGGCTGCATAGGGCATATGTTTGAGGCCAGTAATCCTCTTGGTGAGGTGCTTTTGTAGTCTTTCCAGCTGTTGGAAGTGTTTTGTGAGGTACATCCCAAATGGGGCATTGTACTCTATGATGGGACTGATGAGTGACGAGTAGAGGGGCACTATAACCTCTTTATTTCTAGATGTGAACCCCTTAGTAATTAGATGGGACACATAGAAGGATTTCCTAACTACTTTGGCAATATGATTGTCAAAGGAGAGATTACTATCTACCTGGGTCCCCAGATCTCTTATTACCTCTTCTGTATTAAGGGGGCTGCCGCCTATGTGGTAATTCATGAGTGTTTTGTTTTTCCCAAATGGGATGACTATGCATTTTTTGGCATTTAGCTTGAGGCTATGACTTTGACACCAGGTGTCTGTCTCAGTAAGGCCTTTTTGAATTATGTCCATGTTAGCCGGAGAGTCAATTATGGCTCTCAGTTTGCAGTCATCGGCGAACTTCGTTAGCCATAGTCCTCCTGTGTTTGCTGTACTTCTGAGAAATATATGCCAAACAGTAGGGGTCCCAGAACCGAGCCTTGCGGGACACCACTTGTGACTGGTTTAGAGTCGGACCTGGAGCCCGCTATTCTTACCATGTGAGTTTTGTCTGTAAGCCAGTTGGCAACCCATCTTGTGACATAGGGGTTTATGTTCAGGCTGGTGAGTTTTTCTATAATATCCGAGTGAGGAATGGTGTTGAACACCTTGGCAAGATCAAGGTAGGCTGTGTGAACCACCTTTCCCTCATCTATAACCACTTTATTGCCACTTTATTGCCGTCTAAAAAATGAAGGCCTGCAAGTGTCAATTCTTTTTTTGGATATGTCCAAAGCATTTGACACAGTCTCACACCAAATCCTGCTAAACAAACTAAACCAATATCATCTATCTAATTCCACTCTTACCTGGTTCCAAAGCTACTTAACTGACAGGTACCAAGCTGTGAAATGGGAAAATTCTCTCTCTCCTCAGCTGCCAATAACTATAGGAGTCCCACAGGGTTCTATCTTAGGACCACTACTATTCACAGTCTTCACAAATGACCTCCACACCTCCACACAGCATGCATCTATAATTCAGTATGCAGATGACACTACCTTAATCTGTGCTGCACAAAACATTCCCACCCTCCTGCAAACAACTCAACTAGCATTCTCTGACGTTGAAAATTACCTTATCAAAGCCCAACTTATCCTCAATCCAAAGAAAACTCAGCTTATGATTATAACCAGTTCTAACAAAAACACTAACAGTCAATTCACTATCTACTCCACAAATGCTACTCCAATTGCTCCAGTGCCACAGGCTAAGCTATTGGGAATAACCATAGACTCCCACCTAAAATTTGATAGTCATCTGAACTTAACTATTAAAAAAGTATATGCCAAACTGGGGTCACTCTACCATATCAAACCATTTCTTACCAACAACACAAGATCAGCCATTGCTCACTCCCAACTTCAATCCACCCTACTCTATGCATCTCCCATTCTGACTCTCAACAAAACTGAACTAAGCAAAATGGAAGCTTGCTATAACAGAATTGCCCATTTTGCTGCAAATTGCTCATATAGAACTCATCATTGTACTGCTTTGAGACAGCTCCACTGGCTTGAACTGCCCATCCCCCTAACCTACAATCAGCTCTGCCTCTGTCATTCTATCTATTACCTCCCCAATAAGTGTCCTGCCCTCAAAAACCTAGTACAACATCACTCAGCCAAAAAGCCTCTTAGATCATCAAGCAAACTACTTCTAGAAGTCACCAACAGCTACAATAGCTTTGGAGATGCACTATATAGTAGTTCGGTGGCTAAAAAATGGAACTCTGTCCCTACTAGCATTCAAAACACATCATCCAAAGCCTCCTTTAAAGACCTCATCAGGCAACATCTCAAGCAAAGTTGGCAGTGCCATGATTGCTCCCCAGGCTAGTGAAAGCAGATAACATATGCATACTAAATCTAGAGCAATTTATAATAGTGTTTCAATCTTACTCACAAACACTGGCTAATCTACAATGTATGTACTATACCTGTGTACTATGTATGTATTCTACCTACATTACAAAGTTCAGCTGTACACCACAAATCTATTACTTACCTTTATTTTTAAAATTAATATCTTTTTTGATTGTTCTCTCCACTGTAACTGTTTGTACCGCATGCCACTGTAAAAACATGTCTCTTGTAATTTGTGTGTATACTGATTATGTCTAAATAACTAAATGTGTCTGTAATTTTGCTTTGTGGAGCTTTTCTCCCAGGGCATCTGCTGAAAAAGGGCCTTTTCAGCTCAGTCAGACACCCCCGGTTAACAAATGTAAAATAAAAAATAAAATAAATGTACTACATTTGATACAAGCCATTTAACACTATGAGAACATGAACTGCTTCTTGATTCAAGATTTACGTAAACTGCTGTCCACCTTTCCTGACAATATACAAGTCTTGCCAACTGTAAAAACATGGGAAACTCTGCTAGATAGTCCACTACTATTCCCAGGACTAACTTCAATTTAACACAGAGGGAACAGTGGTTCTCAAGGGGGAGCTAAAAATACAGATCAATGATTATACCTTTAAGTTAAGAATTACCTTAATCACCTTTAATTGATCTGGACAAAGCTTTTGAAACAATTCCTTATACAAGCATAGTAGAAAAGCTAAATAAACTGGTTATAAACAGTTCTATCACCTGCTAGTTTGCCAACTGGCTCACAGATAGGATGCAGATAATCAAAGTAGGGGAAGGTACTTCAAAAGAGAGACCAGTCACTGTTGGAGTCCCCCAGGGATCTGTGCTGGAACCTCTCCTGTTTGGCATCCACTTTTCTAAAGAAAACAGCAATACCAAATGGCTCTGGCTGCCTAAGTTTGCAGACGACTGCAAGCTAGGAGCAGTCATTCAATGCACAAATGACTTATCCACTCATCAAGAAGGTGTGTCTTAAATAAATAACAGGTGTCAAAATATTGGTCTGATACTAAATGCCAAAAAATGCATTATTGTATCTTTCAGGAAGTTATCTACCCCAGGGAACTATCACATTGCCAATACACCCCTAAGAGTTGACCAAGTTGTTTGTGATTTGAGAACTTATGACCAATTATCCAAACAATAACAGATGCAGGAATGCTCTGGCTAGATTAAACCAGTTATATTCACTTTCTCTCACTAAGAAAACAGATAGGCCTCTCGACAAAGGATTTCTCTACAAACTGAGGTCAACACTAACAGATATTCATCTGTATCACACAACAAAAAGGAGAGTAAAAAACAGTTGTGCAGATTACAGAGATATTAAATCAAAAGTGCAGACGATAAATGAGAATAAACTCTTATCTTTTCTCAATATCACAGTTGGCAGTAGGTCAGCCTCTCTGCATCAGCTTGAGCAACAGGTGTATCTGATTTAAAATACTAAACGACAAGTCCTACATGGACCGACTCACAGCCCAGTCCTATACTTGATATGCTACAGACTATTAAGAGGTGACTTGTGTCCATCATACAAGGCATCCTACGACCCATTACTAATGGATTTACTGCACATCAGCAAGACACATGACATCAGACATACTTGGTCTAGGGATCTAAACCTCTTCTGCAATATCAACAGAATGATTTGGAAGGGCAGGTATATTTTACAGAGGATACTGCTGCTGAGGAATAGACTCCCCATCCAAATAAAACAATGTTCAACATTGTCCATTTTCAAGTGTAACTTAGATCTATGGATGTGAAGCAGAAAACTTACCACAGGACTGCACTGTGTACTACTAATGGTCAGAGGCATCTCCTAAATGCTTTATCCCATGCATGGGTCCCCTCTAATTATTTATGGTGTCAGCCCAGCTATTTTCATTAGGGGTAATATATAATTATTGATCATAGGATGGTAAGGCCAATCTAAAACCAAATGGGATAGGTTATTTCAAGCTCAAATAGGGAAGCTGGCTAGGTTAAATTGCCTCTCAAGGGCAGCTAGCCTAGCACTTTCCTATGAACCTATGAACCTATGAATGGAGGAGAATATGTGTCATGGCTGCAGAAGAGAGAAGTCAGTACTTAGGCAGACAGGAGGGAAGAGTCACTCAAGAAAGAGAATGATGGAAAAAAGGGACAGACTGCATCAGAGACAAACAAACCCAAGTGATTTACAGCACAGATGAGTACTATGTAGCAAGGGAATCAATGCAGGAAAAAGGACTGCTGCGGGCATTCACATAAGACGGGATAAGTGAGATTGCAAAAAATTCAAAAATATGAACCAGTGAAAAGAGGGTGTGGAGCATTATGTTGTCTGACAACAGATTCTTCAAAAATGACAGGGAAGGGAGAGATGCAGGTGAGCTAACATCTAAATAAAGGAGCTTATCAAATGTACTGTCAGAGAGAAAAATAAATATCACTCCTTTAAGGAGAAAAGATGGTATTAGGGGATTAGAGCCAACAGTGAGCATGCTGGTGGGGAAAGACGTTAGCTACACTTGCAATCGACTGCTAAAAGTCCAATCACAAATGTATGGTCATTATGAGTTGGCTTTTTATACTTTAGATTGCTAAATCTCAGAGAATTCCTTCTTCTTTGAGATACAGTGGTCTCAGAGTTAGTATATTTAAGTAGGAGGAGTGTAGGAGACACATATCAAGGGGTTCATGGGGCAATGACTCCTGCACAAATGTTTTAAAGTGCTTTAGCAAGTTTTGAGATCTGATGGTTCATTGACAGAACATAGTTTTGTCAACATTTTTTTTTTTAGTGTTCAAGATTACTGCATTACATTTCAGTCACAGAGCCACTCAGGTGGTTAAGACAGAGGAAAGGAAGAATGGTGGATTTACACAACATATTTACTGCCGGACATGTGAAGGAAATAGGATCAGTGACTGGAGGACGTAATAAAATAGTGCACAGGAGGAAAAAGATTATAGTTATGACCAATCTGAATCTTGTAGGATTAGACTGCAGGATTCCATGTTCTAGGCCTGAAAGGGAGCATAAGTTGATTGAAGTTTTGGACCATTAGGCATTCACTGAACCAGTGGGGGACTGTCCCAGAAATTTTATAATTCTAAATATTATCTTAAGATATGAATATCCAAAGGAAGGCACAATTATCCAACATTGGTTATGATATTGCCTGTTATAGTGAGTGTGGGTGTGTGGGGGGTGGTGAGGTAGGACCATTTAAGTCTGGAATTTAGAGAAATAGATTTCAATGAGCTGAGGTAGGCAATCTATGGAAAATGTACAATGCTTAGGGCTCTGGACCAAAGGCCTGGTGAAGAGGCCAACAATTAAAAAGAGGTGACGGCCAAATTAGATGCTTAGAAAATTAGATATAAATTAGGATAAAAGGCAGGGCATACAAGAGTTTAAAGAATGTAGCAGACCTGACATAATATATTGAGGCAAGCAAAAAACAACATAGCAAAGACAGAAGATGAAATAGAGTTGTAAGAATGGGTAATTAATATCAGGTAACAAAGACTTCCTCAGCCAGATGTTGAAAATAAGGAAGGGAGAGTAAACTTGTCCAGGATGAGCAAAGATGGAAGGTAGATCATAAAGTCCAAGAAAAAGCAGAAGTACTGAGTTAACACCTATCTTCAATTTTTATAAAAGGAAAGAAAAAGGTTGGGGATGTGCTGTGAAAGAAGTAAGGAGATTGGAGATAGTAGTAGACAGAGACAGCCTAGAGTACAGAAGTGGAGGCTGTCATGGTACTGGCTGTCCACTGTATGCAGGGTAAAGCACAGTTGTCAAATGACCTGCATCGCAAGGTCTTTGCGAATCTGGACAACATGCTGGCAGAGCACCTGACTGAGCTGTTTAATGGAAAACTTATGACTGTGATAGTGGCTGAGAAGTGAAATGTAGCAATTCTGGTTACCGTGTACAATAAGAGGAGTAGAAAAAAATCCAAGGACCAACAGACCTGTTAGTCAATTGCAGTGACTGAAATAAAAACAAGGAAAAAATCCTTCCATAGAAAATTATTTCTTTCATAGAGGGCAGCAATCTGTAATACAACAGTTGTCATTGATTCATGATAAGTAAAAGTCATCAGTTAAACCTCGTCTAGTTTCATGACTGAGTTACAGAAGAACTTCACAGTGGGATGTTGCTATATGTAGTACAATGGGCGTTCAGCTTGCCTAGGAAATCTTGAAGGATTGGTTGTAGAAGCAAGACTGGGCAACTAGCTTACTGTTTGCTTTAATGAAGGGGCACAGGGGACTGTGTAGAAAATGAGAATGTCAGGTGGGGTTACCTCTGGGCCCAGTCCTCTTTTAGTATGTATGTATGTATCTTTCATTTGAATCTGAGGGAATACTGAGCAGGATAAACTTCCTTCCTGTTTACAAAATGTTGGCGGCAGCAGTGAATGATTGGGTAAGAGACTAAGGGAAGACTTGGATAGGCTAACCCAGTGGGCTGAAAGGGGATAGCTAAGAGTCAGTGCAGGCAAATCCAAAGTACAACACTTACATAACAGCTAACTCTGGGTGAAGTATCAGTTGGTGAGGAGTAGAATTAATGGCAACAGATTAGGAAAAGAATCACACCTGTTTTGGACCACCAGGAACAAAGACAGAGGGCAGTGACCTTGGGAAACTGAATGATGGGGTGTATCTTCGGGTAACAGATTCCAGAAACAAACAGATAATATTCATCTCACCATACTCAGATGGATTGCTAGTAGCAATCTCATGGAAAGTCAGAATAATGGAGCACTGAATGAAGGAGGAGCTATGGGCTGAAATTGCACTAGTCAGTGTGGTTCTCATTTGAAACCAGACAACACGGGGACCATATATATTAGGTACAAAATTTCATGTAAGGGAGATATGAAGTGGTTATCCTGTACAAAAAGGGTAGAAGTCTAGGAAAGATACATACAGCACATTTTTAGGACTAATTTTTCCTTGGAATAGCAAAAATATTTCATCATAGAGAGGATTGTAGACCTACAGAAAGAACTATCAAATTCAGTAGTGGAAAAGGAATTCATGGTATAGTTCAAGGTACCTGGTATTAATGAAGAAGAGGTTAGGTCTGAACATAAGAATGAATGTTGAAGATTCAAGGGGCTGACTAGACAGGTTTATTACATTTTTTTGCCCATTAGGCAAGTGTAAACTAGCATTCTTATATGCCTGGACATGCATTCCAAATATAATGCATACCCATTTAAAACAACAACACCTCATACTGTTAGCCTCACTGTGTAATACCACAGCAGTATGCAAAAGGGTTTATCAGGATAAATCATATTGTTGATTTACAGTGCATCAATAAAAGAAGTTGTATTTTTAATACATGTTTTACCCACATGCAGCTGACCAAATGTAACCAACAAATTTGATTTTTATAGGGGGTGATTTACAAAGGCAGTCAGAAAATCTCTCCCTATATTAATTAAATTTGTGGGTCACGTTTGGGTAGAACAGCTTGGCTTATAAGGGCCCCATGATCCTATGACCTTCTGCTGCTGGTTGTACATCTCTTTCTTCTCTGTTCCCTAAATCCCAGACTGCCCCTTCGAACTTAATCAGACTTTCTCCTGAGGGCCTTAAAGAAGACTGCGGCATCTCATTGAATCATCAACCCTAATGCCTGAGGAATGTTTTGTATTGAGTCATACATGCTTGGCTCATTCCTGATATACAATGGCATAAAGTCATCAAGACCAGGGAACACTTGCCATATGTACTCCAGGAAATTAAACAAGGCTTGATTACCTTTGTTTCACCACCAAGGTATGTCAGTCTATAGCAAACACCCACCTCCCCAGTAGACAAGTTGGGAAAATACTGTTCCTTTGTCATCCCCATATAATGTCAACTCTATTATGGAAAATATTTGAGCAAATTTAACCTCCCATATCTATATCAGTACTGTATTGTACAAATGTGTGCAAGGATGTATTCCCATACTGTTGTTATGATGAAGAACCTGTACAGGCAAGCAGAGCTGAATCTAGCATTAGGTGACCTAGGCATATGTCTAGGGCCTGGAGAACTGGCTTCACTATAAAAAAATCCAAGAAACCTCAGCATAAGGGCAATATCCAAATGTCTTCTTCAGAAACTTTGCACAATGTCCAGACATCCATATGGAAGATTTGAGTAATATCTGCAGATTTTACATGAGGGAGCATAGAGCAACAGATCACTATTCCAGTCCAGGAAAAAGGCCCACAGAGAGTGCACCACCTTTACTTTTGTGTGCATGTATGTGTGTGTGTGTGTGTGTGTGTGTGTGTGCGTGTGTGTGTGTGTGTGTGTGTGTGTGTGTGTGTGTGTGTGTGTGTGTGTGTGTGTGTGCTTGTGTATGTGTGTGTGTGTGTGTGTGTGTGTGTGTGTGATGTCCCACTTAGAAGCACTGTGTAGTTATGTCACCATGCTGAGAATCAAATCCTGAACCTTAATTATTGATAGGCTAGTAAGTACCTTAAACCTCCACACCAACAGAAAGGTCTCCTTCAATTGTATATATTTATGTATTTAGTTAGTTATTTATTCATTGTAAATCCTTGGGGACTGTGGTCTATCAGTGTCAGACTTTCATTATTTTTTGACTCATGGTCAATAGCATGACAGGTAGCACACTTGCTTTTGTTGCAGAAAGCTGTTGGTTCTATTCCTACACCAGGTAGATTGATTGCTGACACATGTGAGGGTGCTGCACTCCTGAGTATGTTGTCCTTTGGATGAGATGCCTAGTAACTATGAAACTGCTGTTGTTGTTTCATGACCATTCTCTATTGCATATCACTAGCACACCATTTGTTTTTAATGTAACACAGGCAATTTATTCGTTAACAGCAGCAGGCACTGCATTTGTAGATGAAGCACTAAAAAACTAGTTGTTTGCCAGCAGCAATCTCTGCACTCATAGTAGTTCTCTTTAATGTGGAATTATTACAATGACTTTTATTTCTGCAGAGATTATGCCTGTGGACTGATAATAGTGGATTATACTGTGGCCTTTTATGCTAGAAATGTCCTGAAATTGGTAGTTTTGTCATTATTGTTTCATACAATTTGTTTCACTGCTTATTGGAAAAATGTTCAAAACTGTAATGTAAAACACACTGTAACAAGTGTCGCTGTATTAAGCAAAGAATATACAATCAGGAATGTAAATCAAAGAACACATGCACTATGCATGGTCCTAAAAATGTTTGCAGGAGGCCCATGTCTTAGAAACAGCAGAAAAGTACACAATCTGTAAATGACCAGATGCATTTTTAGTGAATGTGGTTTTCAATGTAGTTTCAATAACTATGAGTTTTAAGGGTAAAGCAGTTTCCTGTTGCTCATACTGTCTGTTTTGATTCTGCAACTGCATTGTTTCATTTAGTAAATGGCTTTCAGTGTTTGTGTTACAAAGTTTGAAGTTTTACATTAAATCCAAATTTCGGTAATTATTGTAGAAGTAAAGAAAAAAACAGTACGCACACTAACAGGTTTGAACATTGTTTGTGGTAAACGGGGAAAGACAGCCAGGTAATGGGACACTGGAATGGCTGAGGTGTGGGTCTGATTCATACCCTGCCTAAGGCCCCATTTGACCATGATCTGGATCTGCAGGCAAAACCTAAAAAAATCTTATGCCACCTCTCAAAAAGTAGCTTTGTTGCACCATTTATAAATATTTATTATACAATGGTAGCTTGTTAACATTCAAAAATGTGCACTCTGACTAGTCAGGCCAACCAGTGTGCCCATTGTAAATTGAGCATATTCCAAAAGAAAAAAATCAGGTCACCTGGACTTTCTTCTATTAATATATGCTAAGGCTTCTCCAGTTTTCTTGAGCAAAGAGATCAAGAGGTACATACAGAAGGCAGAGAAAATACAAGGAAAATCAGGTACATTATGGAAAACTAAAGATTTTCCATGGACTTCTGCCCTTTCTCTCTTGTACCTCTAAACTGTCAGGATTTCACAGTTTCTTTATTGAAAAAAAACAGAGATCTTCCTTTCTCCATTGCTTGTCCTCCAAAACACTGATGTGCTGCATAAGCAGGGAAACCTAAGTCCCATACACATGCACGGTACATCAACAAAGAGGCAGAATATGGAAACAACATGGGAGAACACCTCGGCATCATTATACAAAGACAATATTTAAGAAAAGTAAGTCATTTTTTTCTTAAATAATGTCATTGTATAAGAGTAATAACTGACTCCTCAGTGTGATATATTGAAGATTTGCCCATGGTTGACTTTATTTAATCACTCTGGCTTCGCCCTCATGGTTAAACCACACCAACCTTGGGTAAATATTCAAGTCATCGGTTATTGTGATAATAAATGTTATCTGTGCTTTCCCAATGATAAATGGGAAATGGCAAACTTAGCCTTGATGGAAACTTCTAGAACATTTTAGAAAAAAAAGTAGTTGCGAAGCTGTAAAATCATTATTACCTAACACTTGGGACTGTTTTTTTATTTTGTCTTATTTTCTGGAAATGCCATGAGCCCTCTATAATTTTTGGGATATAGGCATACCCATTATACAGAAGACACGAAACAGTTACTGTTCAACTTAAACCAAAATTGATACAAAGTCCCACCCTTATGACATTCTGGAGAATAATCTGTAGGGTAGGGGACTGATCTTGAAAAGCTTTGCCTCCAACCTTTGCTTGCATTGTTTCTATCTCACCCTGTTGAATGTGTTATAATGTATATTAGTAAGTGGAAATAAAAAAAATTAAGTGACTACCTAAGCCAAATGTTATTATGGCATATCAGAAATGAAGAAATTCTTCAGTATTACCTTACCGTAAAAGGAAGATCACATAAATAAGTGCATAAATCTAACTTCTGCTGACTTAGGCCACTGTGTTGTACCTCTTGTAATCATATTTTGCAAGCTCTGGATAAAAAGGATTTTTGCCCTTACACTGGTAAAGAGAAGCCCTCATATTTGGCTAGAGAATGGTAATTAACATTTTGATATAGGCCCTTTAGCCCTTGAAATGAATTGAACCCATTAAGAAGATGGCTTTAAACTAAATGTTCTCATATATGCAGCTGTAAATATGATGCATCATGTAATCTTACTAATCTTTGTATGTAAGGATTCATTGTTGCTATACCTGTATTTTATTTCATTTTAGTATTTGAAAGTCAGTGCTTGAACCTGGAAATGGTCCATTTGGGTCAGTGTTCTGCCCTGGTCAATGAATAAAAATAAAATAAAATAATTTTATTTTCACAACATTATAAATGTCTCTAGTGGTTTTATTATTATGTATTGGTTTGTATTTCTGGACTCTTCTCACAGCATGCTTTTTTCTTAGGGTAGATGTTTGTGCAGTGCAACATAAGTGTGCCAAAATGCTTTGTATATCCTTAACACGTCTTAAGCCAACATTTTCATTAAAAACATCTCATTTTAAATAGTTACATCTGTTAAAATGACAAATGAAACTGACATGAACTTCCCAAACAAAAACAAGCATCAGCAAGAAAATTTTTAATAAAACTTTTGATTCAAATTGCTTATTTCCCCAATTATGACATTAAAAAATGCTACATTTTTATTTCACAGCATTCTTATATCTTTCCCAATGAAGAAATTAGTGGAAAAACTGATGTCATTATTCTAAAGTTTTCCTCTATGTAAATTGTTTCCTTAATGTTTTGGAACATTTGTGGTTTGCTAACATACTTTATATGGGGAGGGGCATGAGGGAAAAACAGGAGCAGGTCTGAGCTGATACAAAAGCATCAGACAGAAATTAATGCTTGGAAGAGCACATTTTGTTCTGTTTTATGGAATGTACTTAAGATTGGTCTGGCTATTGAAACATAAATCCTAATGTAACAAAAGTCTCCTAGACAGGCAGATAACATTGATTCAGATAGTTCGCAATCTAACTCGAGATGCATCCCATGTTGTGCTATGTCATAGTAGAGTAGCTTAACATATTACTAAGTACAGCTGTGCCACATTTACGCTCACATCTGCACAAGGTTACAGCAGGATACCAAACAGTCTTTATTACAGCTGGGTGCTAACTACTGGCTGACAAAGAAAGGCATGTATGTAGCTCTACATATCCTTCTTCCAGTATATACCACACATCATTAAAGATTCACATAATTCAAGTTAAGCAAGGGCTGAAAATGCAGAATATGATTTTCTATATTCCAAAGGGGGAGTGGGGTAACTCTCAGCTGTACAGATTTTCACAGAATGTCCAGATTTTTGACTCGTAGTTTCGGTCTGTTCATCATAAAATTTGTTGTTTTCAGGCAAATGACTGGGATGATCTGAGGAGTGACGTCACTAAATAATGACATACATTTCAGTTTTAGACTTCAAATCCTTCAGAAAATGTATATTAATGAAAGCACTGTTACTCTAGCAACAAGTTTATAAGAGCAATATTTAAAATAAGTTCCGATTTTTGGGCCTTTGTCCACCCATTTTGTCAGGCTTTGTCCAGATTTCTCACACTATGAGTTTGAGAGGTATTGGGGGGTGGGATCAAATGAACCAATAACTGAACTGTTTTCAGAGCAGAAATGAAAAACTGTTGGAAAAAATCCACTTATCAGGTTCAAGATCTTCCAAACTTTTTTGTATGATCACACAATCCAAAATTCTGAACTGTGGTGGTGGTGCTGCGGTAGCGTTGTTGCCTCACAGTAAGACGTTGTCTGTTTGATTCTCAGCTATAGCGTCTTCTGTGTGAAGACATGCGTGAATGGGTGTACCTTCGTTGAAGGTTGTGCGTCAGAGCTGGCAACTCGGCACGTGAAAATCTACTGCCAATCATTAGCGGACCGGAGTTCCACTGTGGCGACCCCTAACTGGGAAAAGCCGAAAGACACAACAACAACACAATCCAAAATTCTAGTCTCACATTAGTGGAATAAATACAAATCACTACACTACATTTTATACACATGGTAAATTTGTCATGTTTCAATTCTATTCTTTTCTGATGGTTTAGCAGGTAATCAGTGCATGTGCATTCCTCTAAATCTCACAGGCAGACTGAAAGTATGCATTCCTACATATATGGCAGGTTCATAGGTGTGTACTAGGCTAATGGCCCTGGAGCCTTTACAAGCCTAGCCCATAGGATTACCCTGGCATCGTGCCACCCAACCTTAGTTTCTAGTGCCTCTGTCAAGTAGAGCCAATGGAGTGATCATCGGGGTGAATTTGTTTCCATCCACTCATCAGGATTTCTCTTGAAGAGGGCCAGTAAGGTGCTCTGTTTGACATGTATGAGAAGTCCATTCCATAGCATGGGCAGTCTCTGGGTTATGAACCTGCCCTTCCAGCACTTTCTGTTGATTGTGATAATGAGGTTGCAGTCTCTGGAGCATGTGGTGCGGAGGGATTAGGATTTTTTTAGATGTAGCATTTCTAACAGAGCTGGGTCAGACATGGCTTTGTAAGTCAAGCAGAGATTGCCTCTAAGTAGGTGATATGAGACAGAGAATTGTTCAATGTTTTTGAGTCTGTCCATATAGGACAAGTGTTTACAGTCTAGGATCCTCTTTGTGAGGTACTTTTGTGGCCTCTCCAGTTGTTGCAGGTGTCTAGTGAGGTATATGCCAAATGGGGCATTGTACTTGATGATTGGCTTAATGAGAGAAGAGTAGAGGGAGACAATGACCTCTTTCATCCTGGATGCAAAACCCTTAGTAATGAAATGTGCCACATAGAAGGACTTTCTGACTACAGTGGCAATGTCGTAGTCAAAAGAGAAGTTGCTGTCAACCTGTCTTCCCAGATCTCTTATAGCACCTTCTGTGTTCAGTGGACTACCATCAATGTGGTAGTTCATGGGAACTGGGTTTTTCCCAAAGGGGATGACAACACATTTTATGACATTGAGCTTAAGGCCATGGTTTTGACACCAGTTGTTGGTCTCATTGAGGCCTTTCTGTAAGATGTCAACATCACTTGGGGAGTTAATAATGGCTCCCAATTTGCAATCATCTGCAAACTCTGTCAGCCAGAGTCCCTTCATGTTGGACTGGACTTTTGAGAAGTAGCTATCAAACAGGAGAGGACCCAGGACCAAACCCTGTGAGACTCCACGCGTGACTAGTCAGCAGTCTGACTTGGAGTCAGCTACTTTCACACTGTGAGTTCTATCTGTGAGCCAGTGTGCAACCCACCTAGGGATATAGGGGTTGATGCCTAGCTTAGTGAGTTTTTCTATGATTCCTAAGTGAGGAATGGTATCAATGGCCTTGGCCAGATCAAGGTATGCTGTTTGAACTACCTTGCTTTCATCCACAGCTCTGGTGACTGACTCAAAGAAGTCGACCAAGTCGAGCAGGCATGATCTATCCTTCACAAAACCAAACTGTGTGGGATTCAGAGTTTGGAGATTCCCTATAGCCTTGTTTATTAGGTCCACGATGATGCATTCCATAGCTTTGCATACCAGAGTTGTCAGGCTAATGGGGTGATAGTTCCCAGGCTCTGTAGTCACTTCTCCTTTGTGGAGAGGGATGACTATAGCAGTGCACCATTCGGTAGGGACAAAGCCTGACGTGAGGCTGTGATTAAACAGGGCACACAGTGAGATGCCAATTCACTCTGTAGTTCATGTAGAACACAGCCAGGGATATTGTCAGGTCCCATAGAAGCTGTATTCTTGACCTTGGACAGTGCTGTTTTAACCTGTGCAGCAGTAATACTGAGTGCCTGGCAATCTACTGGTATTGTGATTGGTCCTTTGGGGGGAGAGAGAGGAGTAAAGTTGGCACTGAATCTGTCGGCCAATATACTGGCAATATCTGTTGGCTTGGTATAGGAGGTACCATTATGCAGTAGCTCAGAGCAAATCTGGGTATTGCCGTGTAGATTCTTTACATGACTATAGAAGTCCTTGTGGTTGTCTTTACTATCTGGTGCAATCTTGTTTTCATAGCTAGCTTTAGAGGATTTGATGAGGGATCTCAACTTTTTGTTGAGTCTGATAAGGGAGTTTTTCCGGTCTTGGGACTTCACCTTATTCTGCATCAGTTTCCTCCTTCTGTTGTAGAGTTTGCTTATGGCAGAGGACCACCAGATTGACTTCCTTTTTTTGGAGGAGAGCATCTTGGTTCTATTGGGTATGGCGAGATCCATGCATTTGTGTACGTATTCGTACACGGCATTGGTGCATGATTCGGCGGTCATGCAACTATTTTCCGTTTGCATGGGTGCAGTAAAGTTAGCCACCTCTGTTCTTAGGAGCCCAAAGTTAGCTTTGGAGAAGTTTTTCATGGTGGTTACCTTTGCGGGGGGGAGGAGGGATGTGGCTTTCCAAGGTGATTAGTTTTTGGTCGGATCTAACCAGGGAGGAGATGACTATTAATGTAGAGCAATGGTTGCCCATATTAATAATGACCAGGTCAAGGATGCTGCTTCCTCTAGTGGGGTTAAGAATGAGCTGGTCCAGGGCATTGGAATTGATGAATTCCAGGAAACGTTGGGCAATTGTATTGGTATATGAGTAGTTTTCACAGTTAATGGAGGGGTAGTTGAAGTTGCCCAGTATGAATGTGTTAGGTTGGACCCTAATATTCTCCAGGGTGCTTAGGAATGTGGAGTAAGTGTCTTGGGACATGGTTGGGGACCTATAACAGACTATGAACTGAATCGATGTCTTATCCAATGTTAGCCGCACTTGAAGTATCTCTGATGCGTTTTGTCAGGCTACCAGTCTGGAGGTGTGCACATCCTTTATGAATATGGAAATACCACCACCTTTGGAGCTTCAGTCCAAGTTCTGGGGCCTGAAAGGTATGGAATGAGTTATAGTCTGGTAGTGCAGGGTGCTTTCTGCTGCCTTGAACCAGGTATCTGTTACAGCACAAATGTCAATGTTCTCCATTTTAAGGAGTGCTTCGAGAGCGAGTGCATTTTGAGATTTAGACTTCTAGCATTGAGCAGCATGACCTTCAGAGTGCATTGTTTGTAGCTGTTATGGTGGTAATTTGGTCTTTGGAACACCACCTAAAAAAGGAACTATAGGGGTGGAAAGAGCCTTGGTCAGTATCCAGAAGGCCAGGGATGACAGATGCAGGCCATCTCTGGCAAAGCATTGAGGTCTCTCAATCATGTCTTCCCAGGTGTCCAGTATATGCATTCCATTACATTTCACACACAAGCTAAATGCAGGCATTCCAGCACATATGACAGATGCCCTGTGTTTGCATTCCTCAACATCTCACAGACAAGCTAAATGTTTTCATTCCTCCATATATTACAGATGCTGAGTTTATACATTTCTCTAAATTTCACAGACAGGCTGAATGCATGCATTCCTGCATATATGACACATGTGAGTATATGACACGTTGAATTTATATTTCCTTTTACTTTTCATAGACAGATTGGATGATGCATTCCTGCATCTATGACAGATTTTCAGTCCATGCATTCTTCTACTTCTGCATGCATTGCTGTGTTTATGACAGATTTCAAGTATATGCATTCCATTACATCTCACAGACTGGCTGAATGCGTGCATGCATTCTTGTCTATATAATAGATGCTGAGTTTATGTATTCCTCTGCATTTCATTGACAGGCTGAATATGTACATTCCTGCATATAGGACAGATGCTGAGTATATTCATTTATATATATATATATATATATATATATATATATATATATATATATATATATATATATATATATATATCTCAGATATACAGAATGTGTGCATTTCTGCATATATGACAGATGTTGAGTATATGCATTCATGTATAGCTAATAAACATAATGGTTGTCTGTATTTCTGCATATATGACATATGTTGAGTATATATATATTTATACATATCTCTCAACCTCTCATTGCAAGAAATCTGGATTCAGTCTCCATTGATGTGCAATAAAATCACACATTGTGTATGAAATAAACCAAAATATGAGGTAAAAACATCAGAGAATTCTGCAAAATTGTACAGTTTAGAGGTATGTGAATACCTCACAGTCTTAATGTGTGCACTCCTGCATATATCAGAGGCTGCATGAGTATATGCATTCCTGCATATATCAAACAGGCTGAAAGTATATATACCTGCATATATGCCAGGTGTCAAGTGTATGCATTCGGTTACATTACTCAGACAGGCAGAATGTGTGCACTTGTCCATACATGACAAATGTAACATACATGCATTTCTCTACATTTCACATACAGACCGACTGAATGTGTGCATTCCTGCTTATATTGCAGAAGCTGATAGCATACATTACTCTACATTTCACAGACAGCCTGACTGCATGCCTTTCTACACATATGGCAGATGCTGTATATATACATGAATATATACCTTACAGGCAGATTGAATATGTGCATTTCTGCAAGTGATAGATGTTGACTATGTGCACTCTTGCATACTTCACAAAGGGATGGAATGTTTGCATTCCTGCATATATCACAGAGTGCTTGAGTGTGTGCATTCCTGCTTGTATGTCCGACAGACTGAATGGGTACAGTTCTACATATGAGAATGGTTGAGTGAATGCATTTGTAAATTCTTCACAGACAAGACAAGTGTGTCCAGTCCTATATATGTCACAGACTGCTTCAGTATATGCTTTCATGTAAATTTTCCAGTCAGTTTGGCATATTCTCCTTCCCTCCATCTTCACTAGCATACATATATTTTGTCTGCTGTCCATCAGAGGGAGCTCGCACTACACAGATCTTCAGTCTTCCTGTCATGAGCAGCAGGACATATGATGTTCTATACCTCTATTCTGCACTTCAACCCATCCTGTTACCTACAAGACTGATTCATTCGAATGGACCAGTAATATTAGGATTGGGTCTTCAGGTCAGTTGTCCAGTACTGACTTCTGTTTTGTAGCCCTACTGAACTTCTAGTTCCATGAGAAAATGTTCTTATAGAGTAACATTACCTTTAATTATCAAACTCCCTAGTCAGAGATAAACCAAGCCAGTCAAACATTCATCTTTGTCAATTTTTCCTAAATCAAGCAAAGCACTTCCATGACAGCTCAACATTTATATTGCAATTTCTGATCTGCCTCCCTTAACATAGTGTTACAATGGAATATAACAATTAAATGAATGGTTTAGTTATAATTCAGAGCATCATGCCTGTCTCACATCTCTCTTCCCAACATTCTGATAGATGTTGACACTAAGAATGCATATCACTAAGGTCGTGTCTGACAGAACTTGTATGGAAATCTGCTGCCGCTTCCTGTGCCTTCTTACAGAGCCATATCATTTAACAGAGATTGTTTGCACTTGTTCTGAAAAATGAATGTTACCCATCCCTCTCCAACTAAAGGCTCATTATTGATAACCCCTTATCCCATTCCTTGTCTGATCTCTTAGAAGAGTTGTTTATGCACAAGTGTAGAGTCAGGGTTCACTAAGTATTACCAAAGGAAAACTGCCCAAACAATCGATCACTAAATCCAATTCAACTAATTTGGCTAGCAAGAGATGACTGAAAAAAAATAGATTACCAGACTATGTAATATAGAAGATCCCAAGTATACTATCCACAGAATATAATCGACACCAAGGTCACATCACATCATAACAGCTGATATCTTATTGCAAGGGTGAAGGTTATAGCATGTCGAATTAGGTCATATGCTTTTTCAAGGATGAAAGTCCTAGCATGCCAGAGTAGGTGATGTTTCAGTGCCGGAGTGTTTTTAGTGACGGAAGGGTTCAATGAGGAGAAATCAGTCAATTGCTCTCTTTCTGATTTCACTTTATCAGTAATTATGCTTTATTATGATAGTTATACAATAGCAGAAAATAGTTTAGCATATTTCAGTAGTGAAATAAAATATTTTCAGCTAAAATATTCATATAAATAAGGATTTGGGGGAGCAACTACAAATCTGCTTGCAAATCAGGAAACACTAGAACTTGTTGCAGCTGGGTGAAAATCCGAGGATAGCAGCAAAATGTGCTAATGATGGTATAATGAGTCATGCTGTATACAAATGAAGCAGAAAAACATGGCAGAATACTTCAGGAATGTGTAAAACAAGCACCAGTATTTTGCACTCACTTTAGCTCTGAATTCCAACACATGCTGGAATATAACCACAGGAAAACTTTAAAAAAATGTTAGGGATTTTCCACAGTCATTGAAAATCTGTCTCCTGTAACAGATTGTCATACAAGATGCTTCTGATATTGCCAAATGCCACCATTGAAGGCATAGAGCTTTTAAACCACATTTGACCTACCATGGCCTACATGTAATTGAAATACTTGCCCACTAAATGGTGGACTGGATCACCTTACAGGAAATTATAGATAACTGCCGGCTCCATTTGAAGCCCCATGGGAATCATGGATAACCCATCCCAGTGGATATTAAGATATGTAGTTTATCTACAGGAACTTTTCAGTGACCTGCATGGGAAACAGTGGGGGTTTCACAAGTTTCTGCCTCAAGAATATTCCACCACCTCCAGGATGCAATGCTTCAACTTGTGGGGAAGCATATCTGATTATCATATTTTCCAGAGCAGAGAGCCACTACAGTGAATAATTTCTAAGTCAGGGAGAGGTGGAGCCTGAATGGCTAACTGAAGGCAGCAGATTATTAGAGCTCCATAAACTAGTATAGAATACAGAAATTAAAATATTAAAAAAAAAACATCCAGAATAGATAGATGAAAGTCTGAAATATAAATTTACAAACTTTGGTGGATCTTTGTAAGATTTTTCCTGTCAAAGTATACTGGAGAGTATTATAACTGCTAGAAAAGAGCACTTCAAAGTACACTCACTCTGACTCAATACTAACAAAGGAACTATAATTTGTGACTACTACACTGCAAGAACTGTCACTGAAAATGGATGACTTTAAAGAAAATCTAAAGAATCTGAAAGAGAACTGTCAAAAACAAACAGAGGTATTTAAAGAAATGCTCCAGCAACATTAGAATAAAATAACAAACATAGAAACCTTTTTAAGTGATACTGAGGGGAAGACTCAAGGAAGAAGAAATCCAGAAAGACATTGTCCTCAAACAAAATACCTGGCTTCTCTATAAAGTAGATGACTTAGAAAACAGGGAGAGAAGGACAACTATCAGAATCTTTGGCTTACCAGAGAATCCTGAGGGAGAAGACATCATCTCTTTTTTAAATACACGGATTCCAGAAATATTAGACCTTAAAGAGGGTTTCTCATTTGGCACTGAAAGGGCTCACAGCTGGGAAACCCAACATCATCACCTTCAGCTGTGTTGTCTACATTACCAAGGTCAATTGTAATAAAGTTTTTAACTTTTATGGACAAAGAACTAGTACTAAAAACAGTGTGGAGAAAAAGCCCTTTAAAATACAATCAAAACTTAATAAGGTTTGATAATGACTATTCTGCAAAAGTACTGGATCAAAGGAAAAAAGCATGGCCACTAATTAAATTATTAAAAGAAAATAACATTAAATCTCAGCTGGCTTTTCCTGCAAGAATCAAAATTTAGCATGTAAATGAAATGTGAACCTTCAACAACTTGGAAGAAGTCTCCTTATAAAAAAAAAAAACAATATCATTTCTATTCCTGAAGATATGGATTGGGCATCTCCTTCCTTAAAGAGATCTACTGATAAGAATGCCTGGACTGATGTGAAAAAGGAAAATAAAAAACTGAATCAAAAATAGCTGTTCCAGCAAAATCTCAAAACATCAACTGCAACATAATTAATACCTGATGTACAGATCTCATTTATAACTTTAAATGTAAATTCTATTCTTGTTTATATATGTTAATACATATATGCAAGAAGAAAAAGGTATGTCTCTTTTGTTAAATTCAAACTCTTTATTAGTAGTAGTAACAGTTACAATTATTTTTATAGTTCTTTCCTTTCTTATCTCTTCTACCTCTTTTTATATTATTAATCTAATGTCAAACTAAATAGCAATTCTCATTAATTTAAATAGTGTAAAAGGGTAAACAAATACCCAATAGTTAAGTCTCATTTTATATATCTGATAATCTAGGTTTTTTTATAAAATGAGTAGTATATGAATTTTTCTGTTAACAAATAGCATCATAATTAGTTCTGCAATTACTTAAACTGGCAGGGTCAACAGGTAAAAATGTCATTTTAATGTCAAGAAGAATAATTGCTGCATATTGTATTGATTTGCTGAAGCAAAGGGCTGAATGGCTTTGATTTCCTGTGAGCTGTCATTTTTATTTGGTTTCGCCCGATACTCACAGCTGCACTGAGTGATTGCGAATGGTCTGGTATGAAGCTGGTTCCTATTTGAAATGCGAGCCTCTAAAACTATAATGGCATGGTGTGGATCGGTGCAGTACTCTTCCCCTTAATTTATATGGCCAAATTGTGTGTCCCGATACCTTTGCATGGTAAACCTAACCTTTTTTTAAATATTGAAGGAGATGAATGAGAAAGGGATGTGGGAGGAGAAAGAGGGATAAAAGTAATGGAGGAAAGAAGGATAATGCTTCCTGTTAATATTAAAGCCGCATATGTACCGGGTACAGCTATAGTTGTAAAGGACATTCACAATAGTGGTAGTACAAACAGTGAAGACTACTAATATAAATAGTAAGTTGTATAAACTATATATATTGAAATATGAGATTGTTGATTATGTAGCTAATTTGTCATGGCATGCTAAGTCTGTATGTGAATTAAAATACTTGATAACTCTTGACTCGGATGTTGCCATTGGTTATTTGGATCGCATACAGGGTTTCTTTGAATGCTTGTCTCTGTGGATGAGAACTGAGACATAACGTTTACATTGGCTGGGGGGTATGCGATGAGCATTAGTTTGGTTTGTGAAGTTTAGAAAGCTTCATTTTCAAACTTTTCATATTAGATATTCTGTGCTGGATTAACAGATATCTATTTATGAGATGAAAATGAATTCTGAAAAATGTATTGAATCAAAGGCATGAGAAGCAGATGTGTAATGGTGGCAGCTAAATACTTCCTAATAGTCCTGCAATGTTTGTATGGTTTGTCTTTGACTGATGAATCAGGAAATGTGTTTGAATTGGATTGAACAGGCGAAGGTTGGATTTCTTTTTGTATGTATGACATTGCGGAAGTGGAGTCCTGAAATGGGGAAGACTGGGTTTGAGAAGACTAGGGAGTCTGCTGTTGAAAGTGAAAAGCGGGAAGGCAGCTTTCTCGTGAGCAACTAGAGGTGAAACTTTTCAAAGCTAAAAAAGTCACGAGCTGCTTTAGTTTTTCTTTTTTTTTTTTTTTAACTGACTAATTGCAGAACCATAATATTTGTTTAACGTTGCTGTAGTTACTGGAAACAAAGCCAATGATTGGCTGTTGCATTTCTATTGGGAATGAGGAAATTAAACTATGAAAATGATTGCAATATTATTTAGACTTCCTACCAAATCATTTTATAACTTGCTAACCAGAAATACTTGCTAAAGAATGTAAAAATGCTTGAAACAATTATTTAATTAATACTGCAAAGACATTATAAAGTAGATAACTAAATGTTTTTCTGTAAAATATATTCTACATTTGTTATATAGCTTTGAATGTTATAATTACATATAATTCTCTTAATTATTTAATTTATGGACATGACAGTTTCCACTGTTATATTAGTTGTATATAGTTGTGAGGGTGGCCTAATGGTTAAGGCATTTGCTTTACAAACACAAGGTGCAGGGTTTGAGTCTCACAAGGGATAATTGGCTAGACTTAAAATGGCTCACAAGGGCAGTTAGCTTAGTACTAACCTATGAACCTATGTTATGTGTATTGATGAAATGCCACATAGTAATGACACAAAGAAGACTTAAACCTTAAAACTAGTAATAGATATACACTATTGAATAATTTTGAATGTCAATATATGATGAGATTTTTTTAATAATAATATGTTATCTATTGGAAATCTTTATGCAATTACTTCTCTAACATACATATGTGACATTGTTGAAATTAGTGAAGACTGATATGAAATCTTACCCCATAGTGTGTATAGAAAGGACTATTCACATAATAATCCTATATAACATATCACATATGAATGGTACAAACATAGTCATTCACTCTATGCTCATAATATACCAATACTCATTTGCATATTACACTTGCAGAGAATCTCAAGCTCGGTTACCCTAATACAAGGACTGATGGGGGATGAGAATAGTGGAAGAGGGAAAGAAGGAGAAGAAAAAAGGAAATTATTAAACTATTTTAAGCGTCTCAGAAATAGATAATGGCAACGATAAAGAAACAATTCCTTTTATACTATAACACATATATTTTAGATCACTATTAATACAGTATAATACACAAATATGTTTTTACCAGCTCATAAACAATGTAGTTACTTCTTGTAATTTATAGTGAATGAATTGGGAATCAACAGAAGGTATGTTGATATAGAATAATTAACATATGCTATTGCAGTTGGTTATAACAGATGATATTTTCTCATCTTAATGGTTTTCAAATAGAAAATTTACTTAGATTATAAGTTGATTGTTGGAAATTAAATTCTGGTAAGTCTAACAATAAAATGTCATAAGTTACATTATTTTCACAATAGTCTTTAAATTACAATTTAATTATGGAGCGCAGATAAAATGGGAAAGAAAGTTAGGGAGATTGGTGCAATAGATTTATCCCTATCTGTTGGACCAGGAATGCTTTTCATTCCATGTTGGATAACAATCAAAAAATACACTACTACAGCTATACCATTTACTATAGCACCTAAATCAAATTTAGTTTTATTAAGACTGACATAAGTTTTTTACCACTTTTTTGAAGAGAATATCGTTAACTGAGATAGTTGAATATATGCAAGTTATTATAAAACAAACATTAGAGGAGGAGTCATATATATTAAAAATAACATTATAACAATTCTTTACCTAAAACAATTTGATATGGACTTTACATTGTTAAATTTAAATACTAATGGCTTAAATAATCCAAACAAAAGATCTAACTTATTAAAATACCTAAAGTTAAATAGAGCCCACATAATATTCTTAAAGGAAAGACATTGTAAAAAGAATGACAAATTTAATATGGAACCCAAGTGACTATATAACTCTAACTTCTTCCTCATATATATCAAAGACTAGAGGGGGAGCAATATTATGGAAAAATAGTTTTCTAAATCCTGAAATTATATACAAACATGTGGATAATGAAGGTCTTATAGCTATTATTATATTGAAATGTAATAATAGAATATGGACACTAGTACATTTTTACTGGTTTTCTGGAATTGTATGGAACCTTCAAGAAACATTTATATCTAATAACAAGTATATCTAAAGGTAACTTAATAATAGTTGGATATGTTAATTGCATCACCGATACTTTGGAAACCACAAATAAGAAATCCCCATGCTTATCTTCAACTGCAAAACTTCTAAAAAGATGGATTGAGGCATTAACATTAAGTGACACCTATAATAATAAAGGAAACAACTCATTACTATTTTCTCATCAAGATTGTAGATTTGGAACCCAAACCAGAATAGATAAAATATGTGTTTCTCAGGATTTTTACTCTGATGAGGCTGATGAAGAGATTTCTGACATAGTTGGCAAAAAACCCTCTTTTATATATAGGAACAGAAACAACTTAAAAAGACTCCTCTGTTATCCTAAGAAAGCTATACAGCATGTTAGTTTAGGACATACAGAAAAATGTGGTCATTGTAATTTTTGTTGTTATATTGACAGCAATACCACATTTATTCATCCAGATAACGGTAAAACATTTTATTTTAGAACACATGCGAATTGTATGACACCTAACGTTGTTTACCTGGCAGTTTGCAAAATATGTTCATCATTTTATGTGGGTAAGACGAACCGCCCACTATGTGACAGGATAAGAGAGCATATTTATAACATTAGAAAAAGTAATACACAGAATGCTTTAGCCAAGCACACTGTCTTACACAACACTCAACATGAATTTCAATTTAGGGTACTAGAAGTAATAGAACCTAATGCAAGAGGAGGTAACATAA
This sequence comes from Protopterus annectens, assembly GCF_019279795.1. Taxonomy (NCBI): domain Eukaryota; kingdom Metazoa; phylum Chordata; order Ceratodontiformes; family Protopteridae; genus Protopterus; species Protopterus annectens. The sequence continues at coordinate 256,204,068 of NC_056734.1, forward strand.
TGACATATACAGAGGAGAAGGAAAACAACTGGATTATTTTGCTAAGAGCAGATAGAGGCTCAGGACTAAATGACAAAGTCTCTATCAAACCTGTACTTAGAAAACGCAGGCACATAAAGATATGAGAATATTTAGTCATTTTTAAATTGTAATAGATATATATAAATAATTTTTATAATGCATTTTAACAACAAGAAAACTTTTATTAAAGTTTTATACTATCATTTGTTGTATTCAAAGGATGCGCTTTTTTAAATGGAGTTAGTTTTATATATATATATATATATATATATATATATATATATATATATATATATATATATTTATATGATTAGTAGCAGTAATGAATGCACTGATATACATTTGTATTTGCTGCTTTAAATGTTAAGTGAACTAATTGATGTGTGATGATGATTGGTTCATTTGAATTGTACTCACCATGTGCTTTAGTATTTAAACTGTCTATGTTAAGCAAACATTGTGATCTGATGAAGCTATTTTTTAGCAAAAGCGCTTATCCATTGTTTTACTAATAAAAGTGTCTGGCTTTGAATATAAGATTTGACCCTTGCTTTTGCTCTTGTGCTACGTTTTTTATTGTAAAAAGAATGACAAATTTAATATGGAACCCAAGTGACTATATAACTCTAACTTCTTCCTCATATATATCAAAGACTAGAGGGGGAGCAATATTATGGAAAAATAGTTTTCTAAATCCTGAAATTATACACAAACATGTGGATAATGAAGGTCTTATAGCTATTATTATATTGAAATGTAATAATAGAATATGGACACTAGTACATTTTTACTGGTTTTCTGGAATTGTGGCGGGAACCTTCAAGAAACATTTATATCTAATAACAAGTATATCTAAAGGTAACTTAATAATAGTTGGATATGTTAATTGCATCACTGATACTTTGGAAACCACAAATAAGAAATCCCCATGCTTATCTTCAACTGCAAAACTTCTAAAAAGATGGATTGAGGCATTAACATTAAGTGACACCTATAATACTAAAGGAAACAACTCATTACTATTTTCTCATCAAGATTATAGATTTGGAACCCAAACCAGAATAGATAAAATATGTGTTTCTCAGGATTTTTACTCTAAAATCTCATCCGTTTCAATAATCCCATGCTCTTTCTCAGATCATAACTCTCTTATATTGAAGATTCAAATAGACTTTAGACCATTAACACTCACTTCTAAAATTCTATTGTATATTACTAAAATTAAAGAATTTAAACAATGGTTAAACAATGAACTTCAACTTTTTTTTAGATATTAACTAAAAACCAGAAGCAAGCATAGTTATGGTATGGGATTCACTAAAATCATATATATATATATATATATATATATATATATATATATATATATATATATATATATATATATATATATATATATATATATATATGGCAAAACACTTAGTTGGTTCAAAAACAAAGTGAAAGAATGGGAATCAGAATTACAAGAGCTACAAAATGAACTTTTATTATACAAAATCTAAAAAAGGATTTTAATATGTTTGAAAACAAAAATAAAATAAAAGATTTAAATAAAAGATATAATGAAATACTAACCCATAAAACTAACCTAGCCATGGAAAGTTTAAAACTAAGGTCTTATGCAACTTCACCAAAGCATCTACATAATCTAGCCAAGAAACTCAAAATGCAAATCAAAGCTAATTTTATTGTTAACATCTTACATGAAGAGAAAGATAAAGTTTTGGAAATGGGTGATATTTTACATACATTTAAAATCCATGATACAAAGCATTATAAAAGTGAAAGCACTACAAATGCACATTTAATTCTAGAAAATATTATTCCTAACATCAAGAAAATGCCTAAAGAATTAAAAACATAATTGGAAAAACCTATTACACACAAGTAAATCACAGATATGATTAAAGAAAGCAAAACTGGTAAGGCCTCAAGGATAGATGGATTTATAGTATAAATATATAAACTTTTTTGCCAGAAGTATAACTTCATTGTTACATAAAGCATTGCTTGAAATACAAACACATGCAATAATTCCCACCCTCATGGAGATACTCTTTAATCACTCCTATTTTAAAAGATAACAAGGGATCTATCTACTGTAGTTCTTATAGACCACTATCATTGCTGAATACCAATTACAAATTATCCATGTCAATTATAGTAAACAGAATAAAAGTTGAAATATCTAAAGTAATTGATGATGATCAAACTGGATTCATATATAATAGACCCACACATAATAACATAAAACAGGTATTGACATTAATTGATAACCTAAATAGAGAAAAGCAGGAAGCTTTGATAATTGGATTGGACAAAGAAAAGGCTTTTGATTCTTTAAATTGGGAGTACATAATCAAAATACTAGAAGTATTTGATTTCCCCCTCTCTTTTATCACATTTATAGTAAAGGTCTACGAAAAAAGCTTAGCTTACATTAAATTGGGACCCTTTACTTAAGAGGCAATCCAGATTACTAGAGGCACTAAACAAGGCTGTCCTGTGTCACTTATTTTATTTGCACTAACCATAGAAATACTTGCAATATCAATAAGAAGCAACCCAAAGATAATAGGCATAGATATATATGATCACTATAGTTCTAAGATTATGCTCTTTGCTGATGACGTTCTCCTAACCTTGCCCAATTCAAAAGAAGTTCTAGATTAAATAGATTTGATAATAGAGAAATATTATAAAATCTCAGGACTTCATTTTAATAAATCAAAATACTTGTTATTGAATAAAAAAATGGAATACAAGTAGGTGGGAATCACATTATAGGCGAAGAAGTCACCACCTTAAATTATTTAGGGATTGTTTTATGTGGAAACATAAATGAGACATTAAAGGTTAATTATAGAAAGATTGTATATATAATTAATTCCGTGATAAATAAGTGGAATAATATATTTATAAATTTTGAAGACAGATTACAACTGATAAAAATGGTATTGCTTCCTAAATTTCTGTATTTAGTGCACATTATCTTGCTAATGCCTGAGAAATGTTATCTTAAGGAAATAATTTCAATATTATTGAGATTTCAATGGCACCCAAAAAGAAATAGAATTGCATTATCACATCACACAAGACAATGGGATCAAGGAGGACTAAATTTCCCAGACACTGAATCTTATATAAGAGCTTCGTTATTTAAAACTGTAACAGACTGGATAAATCTTTAATATACATCCAACTGGAAACTATTACACTCAACTATAATATTAAATGAAAACAATTTGTCAAAAAATACCTTAGTTATAAACAAAGATAATAAGTTATGGTATTCATTGAGTTTAAACCTACAATATAACAAAACCTACTAAATTAAATCTAGTTAAACCACCTCTTTGATAATTTTAGAAAATTTGTTAATATGAATATAGACTTAAAGACTTGGTTCATAACTTTAGTACCTTTCAGTATTACTAAGAACTTCCCAGATAGGATGCGTAAAGATACTTTTACTTCTTGGGAACATAAGAACTTAACATGCTGGCTGCATTGCATAAAGAATCAACAAGTCTTAGATGCATAAAAATTGTCATCAATTTATAAGCTAACTTCTCATGACTGGTTATTATTACAGAATGTGCTGACATACTCCAAGGATTTATGCAGAATAATAAATAACTCTTCCTTTAAAAACTCTCCAAGATTTACATGTGGGCTGTTTGGAATCATTTATAATAATGCACATATGAAAAATGATATCTCATATCTATATAATATAATAAAGAATTACAAATCAGCCCCTAAAACAACTTATTGGCAATATATTACTAAAGGAATTACAATACCTTTATCAGCAGAAAACAAATCAAATATATTGTTATCAGTTAAATTAACATCCTATTCTCAATACTGGAGAATATTTAATTGGAAATTCCTGCATAGATCATTCCTAACCCTTGATAAATTTTCAAAAATCAATTCTTCTAGTAAAAGATTATGTTGGAGATGTCAACGAACCTTTATGGCGGATTGGTCTCATAATTTTTATGATTGTATGGAGGTTAAAACATTTTGGAATGATATTAATTTCATACAAGCAATTTTCACAGCTACATTTATTATGAATAAGGCTTTAATTTTACAGAATATAAAAGAAGGTACTTTTATGCATAAAACAAATTTATATCCACTGTGGACAATACTAGCAATAGCTAGAAAATGTATAACCAGGAAATGGAATTCTAATGCAGCACTCACCAAGGAAGACTTCTTATGCCTGTTGAAGAACACAGCACTGATGGAAATAAAAGTCAAAGAACAAAGAATATTTCCTAAGCCATTAGTCAATAATCCATGGAAGAAAGTTTTGTCATTGATAGACATATTACAATTGGATTCAAACTCCTCCTGAGGACATATATATTAAATGTTATGACTTATTACCAATTGCTCAAACCTAATACCATTGAAGTCAACTTGTGTCAGGCTAAACATAATTATTCTATTTGTTATTTATTTGTAATCAAATACCTTTTGTGTTATATTTTCAAAATAAAAATTATCTGAGTAAAAACAAAATTCTATGCCATAGCTCATGTCTCTGATGTACTGGGACTATAGACTGCGCACATCTTAATATAAAAGCACCAACCAATGAACTGGGAAGGAGGTCTGTGAACAAAAAGGGTATCATTCCATCAACTGTCAGGTGGTTGGTAATGCACAATATATCATATTTAATGTGTGCAGTTTCCTAGACTACCTCATATGGTACCTGTAACTAAGGTTTGCAAAGGGCAGCTTCCCACAAAGATGTCTAGTGGGGACCGCAGTGTAGGCACAGGAACCTAGGCTCATGACTACTATGAGAAACTCACAATATCCATCTGAGCTAGATTACAACACAGCCCATGCACAGACTAGGGATATCATAGGGCATGTACAGTGGATTTAAAAAGTTTACACACCCCTGTTAAAATGCCAGGTTTTTGTTTTATAAAAACATTAGACCACAATAAATCATTTCAAAACTTCCCCCACCTTTAATGTGGCTTCTAACCTGTACAATTCAATTGAAAAACAAATCTGTTAGGGGCAAAAATATAAAAAATAAAAAATGCACAATATGCTGGTTGCATAAGTGTGTACACCCTTAAAGAAATACTTTACTGTGTGTGCACATCCTTAAACTAATACGTTGTTGAAGCACTTTTTGATTTAATTACAGCCTTCAGTTTTCTTGGGTACACACCTTCCATCAATTAAAGAGACTCTAATTAACCCTAAATAAAGTTCAGCTGTCCTATTAGAATTTTCTTGGCCTTTACTCAGATGACTGCTACAGCAAAAGCCATGTTTGCAGAGAGCTTACAAAGCATCAAAGGGATCTCATTGTTGAAGGGTATCAGTCAGGAGAAGGGTACAAAAAAATTTCCACAACATTGGATATACCATGGAACCCAGTGGAGAAAATATGGGGCAGCAGTGACGTTGCAAAGAAAGAGTTGTCCCTCCAAATCTGATGAAAAGACAAGACATAAACTGGTCAGGTAGGCTGCCAAGAGACCTATAGCAACACTGAAGGAGCTGCAGGCATTTCTGGCAAGTACTGGTTGTGTACTACATATGATAATAATCTCCTGTATTCTCCATATGTCTGGACCATTGGGGTATGGTTGCAAGATGGAATTAAATTTCAAACCAACACCACAAACTGTAGAAAAACAAAAAAAATGCATGATAAAGCACTTCAAAACTCTGGCATTTTCAGCTATTTAGCCCATTAATAGACAAAAGAACAAAAAAACAAAATACAATGTCACACTGATGAAATGAAGTAAAGTGCTTTTCGTCTGGTGCAACGACCAAACGTCTTTAGACAACAAACAGCAGACACAAAAAACAGTTAGGTTCATAACCACACAAGAGAACTCCCCCCCCCTCCACCCTCTAATTACACAATTAACCAATACAACACAAAATTAAAAACAATTAACTATATACATGAATTGCAGCTTAAAAACCTAAGGTAAAATTCATTAAATTCCTTGCTGTTACTAAAAGCAACAAACACATCTAATGTCATAAGTTAAGTACTATTACATTTAAAAGAGGAACTACTAAAAAGGTATAACATCCTATTTAACAAATATGCTTTAAAAATCAAATACTAAACATCAAAAGATGTTATTGTTGTTGAATACTCTGCCCCTCAATGTTTAATATACTTAGAATTCAGAACTTATATTATTCAGCCATTCCTCTACTGTAAAACTTTGCTACCTTAAGGGATAGTGTGTCTATACATAAGGGGTCCACCATGTTTGTCATACTAACATAAACACAAGTAAAATGCAGAACTTTTCATTTAGCAGTCTGGCTAAACTTCATCAGATACACAACACAATTAAAAATGATCTCTTATAAGTCAAACCAAATTACAGTCAATTAAACATGTGATTTAACCAATTAACTTTTTAAAGGTCTGTAACCCTAGAGTAAGGTGAGCCCAAACAACTGTGTAGTGCTCAGCTATTCATGGATTAAAAGTTATAACTAAAACATAAAACTCGTAACTATATATATATATATATATATATATATATATATATATATATATATATATATATATATACTATTTACAGGTAAAATATATGTATGTAAAAAATAACAATAGTTAATTTAATATATATATATATATATATATATATATATATATATATATATATATATATATATATATATATGCGACACTAGTATGTAGAAAAAAAAACAAATGGAAAGGAAGCATAAAAGGCAAGCTGTATCATAACTGTGGTTATCATCTTTCTAAACTTTTCAATTTTAGGACACATGCTAGAGAACAAAGTGTGTTCAATCTTGTGGGGTAGGATACATTTACTCTTAGCTGCCACATTTCTAGTTTCTCTAAGAGAAGTGATGTAGGCCTCTCTCGCATGTCCATGACGGCCCCAAGATTTATAAATCATTGGAAGACCCACCCATGTGTGCTTTATTTGATGCAAGACAATCAATTACTTATCCCTGGACTAAGTTGTTAGACTCAATCCTTAAAAAATACATTTTACAAGAGAAGCAAATTTGCAAGGACTCTTGGTCATTTTTAGCTGAAGTTAATAAACTTGAATACAATGATGAGTACAATTTTTTGACAATAGACATGTGTGATTTGTATACATCAATACCACACAGAACAAGGATTGAATGGGTCATTTACTTTATGACCAAGAGGGAAGCACCAGTTGAAGAGATTAGACTAGTAGAAGTGTTATTAGAAATAATATTAGAAAAAAATTTTTTTCTCTTTAACAATGAGTACTACCGACAACAGATTGGGGTTGCCATGGGTTCACCATGTAAAGCCAGTTTTTCCAACATGGTAATGGCACACTGGGAACACCAATACATCCTGGGTAATGACACTATTTACAAGAACATTTACTTTTATACTCGGTTCCTGGACGATATTTATATAATATTGAAAGGTGACAACCAAAAAGCTTGTGGCATTGTTAACTATTTCAGTAACACAAGTTGTTTTTTGAAATTTACAAGTTCATTTAATGGAGATAAAATGAACTACACTGACACTGAATTAAAGAAGGAAAGAGCTAATCAGAGATGCACATCCTGTATATATAGGAAAGAGACATAATGTAACACTTTCTTGCACTTTTCCAGCTTGAACCCTTTACATCAAAAGAAATCTGTCCTTAAGGGCCAATTGGTGCAGGCTACTAGAATGAGAAGTGAAGAAAGTAGATTTGTAGAATGTGTAATGTTATGACACATGTTTACACACAGGGGGTATCCTGTGGCTTTCTTGACTGAGGTGATCACTGAAGTTCAAACAAAACGTGAACTAGGAGTGTTTACATGTATCCTACATCACGTTAATAGAGGTGGCGACAACATTTGATTGACAACATCATAGTGGAAGTAGTAAATAAACGGAAGTCAGGCCATTTTATTCCCCTTCTTAATAACAAAACTTTCGGGGAAGAAGAATTGGCACTAATTCCGGTTAGTCTGCCAACTAGAGATAGAAGTAAGGACACTAATTATAATGTGTCTTTTTTACACACTTTCTCGCTAGATTTTCAAAAAATTAGGGAGATCCTGTATAAGAATTGGGACGTAATTAATCATGACAGTACTTTGTCTACAGCATTAGGTGAAAAACCCAACATAACATACAGGAGAGGCCAAAACCTTAAAGCTATTTTGGAAAGGGCACCAAAAAAGTTCATTTCTCAGCGCCCCAAAGGAATGTACAAATGTGGTGCCTGTGCAGAATGCAAATTTATTAGAGTGGGCACTCAGTTCAACATTAAAGATAGGACATATAAAATAAGCAAGCATTACAACTGTGAATCAAAATCTGTGGTATATGCTGCTCTGTGTAGCCAATGTGAAGCTTTCTACATTGGCAAGACAGAGCGTAGATTCAAGACCAGAATACACGAACACATTTATGCTATTAGCAGAAGGGATGTGAACAATGCCCTAGCTAAGCATATTATTAGCAATACAGGGCATTCCTTCAACTTTGTTATACTCCAACAAAGAATGCCAGATCCAATGGGTGGCCCCTGGCAAATTAGGTTAGAGATAGATGAATTGATGTGGCAGGTACGAACTAGAGCACATTTATTACCTGGCATCAATGACAACCTATCAATAAAATGTGTATTAAAATGGTTATCGTATAACAGATAACACATATAGGGAAGGTCTCTCACATTTGGATATGAAATGGACCCAACATCAATTATTCCCTAACAGAATGCACTAATGTAAAATTGTATTATTTTATGATTATTGTACAGGAATTCTCGGGCAAAACTAATCAGTATTTTTAATGTTTAAATGTGGAAATAATGTTCCAAATTGTGGAAATATTTTTGGTAACAATTTAAAATATACACAAATATTTTTAGTTTATCATTCACTGTTTTATAACATTTTTAACACATCACATAAGTATGAAGCAAGTTGTATGATTAAATAATCCAGTAATTATAGAGTTTAACATCTGTGTAAATATTTTGATGAATGGAGTTACTTGCAACAAAGTATCACTTGCTGTTCCGTTGCAATGCCTATAGAGGCACTCTATCTTTACCTTTATTCAAGGCTTATGTTTGCAATGGATTATACTACTTTAAGGTAACCTTAGTTACAGCTAATTACTAAATGCACTTTATTTCAATTGGTTCTATACATATATTTTAAGAAATGTCATTTCCTGTTCTGCTGTTTGTCTGAGGAAGGCTAAATATTTGATTTAGCCGAAAGCGCTAACATTAATTTGGAGTCATTAAACGTCTGTTTATTTTACGAAGTAGTCTCTCATAGTGTTCTTGTTCGTTGTTACGCTCTTTTGGTTCAACAGTTTTTTCGTTTGTGGTTTGGCGACAACATTTGTCCAGTAGTTTTTTCTCCTTCTATCTCTTCTACAACAACCCTGAATCTAGTAGGCAGTGGGCATGGTGACAACAGTAAAAATCAATATTCTCTCAGTTTTACTACTACTTATACAATTGAATCTTAATGAAAAACTGGGCCTTACTGAAATCAGGCAAAGTTCTATTACAAAAACTCGGACCCCTAGCAGTGATTATGTACAGGAAAGGGAGAAACTGAAAGGGTTTAATTAAAGGTGGCCAGTTAAGTATGAGTAGAAGCCTGGGAATATACAAATGTGAATCTTGTAAACAATATAAGTTCATGGAGACTGGTCAGGGTTTTAAAATCGGTACACTAAAATTTAACACCAAACACAGACTAATTGTAATTCTAGCTATGTGATTTACATAGCCCAATGTCAAACCTGCCCAGCCTTTTAGATTGGCAAGATGGCCCATAAAATTGAGAGAACATGTGCATGAATAAGAACAAAGAGGAACATGCCCTAACTCATCACTGTAATAAATGCCCATCACATAAATTTAAATTTAGGGGATTGACCACGTCGCCATGGACATGCGAGAGAGGCCTACATCACTTCTCTTAGAGAAACTAGAAATAATGTGGCAGCTAAGAGTAAATGCATCTTGTCCCCCTGCATTGAATGAACTTTGTTCTCTAGCATGTGTCATAAATTTGAAAAGTTTAGAAAGATGAAAACTACAGTTATGATACAGCTTGCCTTTTATGCTTCCTTTCCATTTGTTTTTTTTTTACATACTAGTGTCACACACACACACACACACATATATATATATATATATACATATTTTTTTAATTAACTATTTTTTACATACCTATATTTTACCTGTAAATAACATATTTATATAAATATATATATATATATAGTTACGAGTTTTATGTTTTAATTATATCTTTTAATCCATGAATAACTAAGTACTACACAGTTTTTTGGGCTCACCTTACTCTAGGGTTACAGAGCTTTAACAAGTTAATTGGTTAAATCACATGTTTAATTGACTGTAATTTGGTGTGACTTATTAAGAGAGTATTTTTAATTGTGTTGTGTAAATGATGAAATTTAGCCAGAGTGCTAAATGAAAAGTGCTTCAATTTACTTGTGTTTTTTTATCTCTATTTTGTACAATAAAGTGGAGGACTGGCCATCTGAGAAGACCTTTGGTTTTTGGAGTTTGTGGTTTTGTTTTTGCTTTTGGTTCAAAATATATAATAGACAGACACATAACAGACCCAGGGGGGTTATACAAGCTGTTACACATGTGGAGCAATATATATCGGTATGCAGTCAGTGATTAACAATATAGCAACAGCAGTCTAAGCAATGACAATGCAAGCACTGTGATATCCCATGTGCATTTACCCCCATATCCAAAGAAAGGTATAAAATACCGTAAAACAACAAATAGCAAATGCAAGCATATACAACTACTAAGCAGAGAAAACATCATAGGCAGAGAAACAATCAGTTAATGTAAGAAAACTCTTCATAACTCATTCAGGTATGAAGTCTTAACTTTTAAAATTATGTTATAATAATACCAAAGATCTCTTAACACATGAATTTGTTTGTTGCCTGACCCCAAAGAAGTACAATTCAGATGACTTGAACTAAATATTTTTAAAAACACTGCAGGTATACATCATCTTTGCAAATATGTATCAACATACTAAGAATGAGTACTAGTATGAAAGAATACATACTTTGAAAGGTTTCAGACACTATTCTATATATTCTAATATAAGCTGCTGTCAATAATTTGTTTGGCAGCACTTGTTAAACCAAGGCAATCTTCCCTGGCATGATAAAAGTTCCATAGCCCCGTGTACTGCTTACATGATATAAGTTCCATAGTCCCATGTACTGCTTACATGATAGACGTTCCATAGTCCCACGTACTGCTTACATGATATAAGTTCCATAGCCCCATGTACTGCTTACATGACAGAAGTTCCATAGTCCCACACACTGCTTACATTATAGAAGTTCCATAGCCCCGTGTATTGCTTACATGATATAAGTTCCATAGCCCCATGTACTGCTTACATGATAGAAGTTCCATAGTCCCATGTACTGCTTACATGATAAAAGTTCCATAGCCCCATGTTCTGCTTACATGATAGAAGTTCCATAGTCCCACATACTGCTTATGTTATAGAAGTTCCATAGTCCCATATACTGCTTACATGATATAAGTTCCATAGCCCCATGTACTGCTTACATGATAGAAGTTCCATAGTCCCACATACTGCTTACATGATATAAGTTCCATAGCCCCATGTACTGCTTACATGATAGAAGTTCCATAGTCCCATGTACTGCTTACATGATAAAAGTTCCATAGCCCCATGTTCTGCTTACATGATAGAAGTTCCATAGTCCCACATACTGCTTATGTTATAGAAGTTCCATAGTCCCATATACTGCTTACATGATATAAGTTCCATAGCCCCATGTACTGCTTACATGATAGAAGTTCCATAGTCCCACATACTGCTTACATGATATAAGTTCCATAGTCTTGTGCACTTCTTACATGATAAAAGTTCCATAGTCCCACGTACTGCTTACATTATAGAAGTTCCATAGTCCCACATACCGCTTACATTATAGAAGTTCCATAGTCCCACATACCGCTTACATTATAGAAGTTCCATAGTCCCATGTACTGCTTACATGGTAGAAGTTCCATAGCCCCATGTACTGCTTACATGATAGAAGTTCCATAGTCCTACATACTGCTTACGTTATAGAAGTTCCATAGCCCCGTGTATTGCTTACATGATATAAGTTCCATAGTCCCATGTACTGCTTACATGATAGAAGTTCCATAGCCCCATGTACTGCTTACATGATAGAAGTTCCATAGTCCCACATACCGCTTACATTATAGAAGTTCCATAGTCCCATGTACTGCTTACATGATAGAAGTTCCATAGTCCCATGTACTGCTTACATGGTAGAAGTTCCATAGCCCCATGTACTGCTTACATGATAGAAGTTCCATAGTCCCACATACTGCTTATGTTATAGAAATTCCATAGCCCCGTGTACTGCTTACATGATATAAGTTCCATAGTCCCATGTACTGCTTACATGATAGGAGTTCCATAGTCCCACGTACTGCTTACATGATAGAAGTTCCATAGTCCCATGTACTGCTTACATGATACAAGTTCCATAGTCCCACATACTGCTTACATGATAGAAGTTCCATAGTCCCACGTACTGCTTACATGATAGAAGTTCAATAGTCCCACACACTGCTTATAAAATGTAGATTAACTTCTCCAGGCAAGTGAAATATATTAATTAGCTCTCAACTCCTTATGATTTTTAAATGACTCGATTTGCTCAAAGTGCTGTTGTAATAAATATAGAGTCTGTTCCTACATGATGACATGCATGCTCCTGAGCTGTACAAGAGCAGAGATTAAGAGTTTTGTCTAGGTAATGCCTTGCAAGTGTGCCTCTTTAACAGTACTGGCAAGTTCCTGCTAAACAGAAATAAAGGTGAAAGGGTGTGTCAGACAAAAGACTTGCAAAGAAGTTAAGTTATATTTACTTACAAAGGACTGAACTTTGATATGTATTTTTGTCAACATTTTGTAAGAATATGTGAGGTGCCTGAGCTCACAACTCACATATGGAATGAAGATTGCTAACAATGTGGCTGAATGTTATAGCATATATACACTTTGAAAACAATTGGCTATACCAGTGGCAACCTTTAAGACATTCCTTGTAGAATGGTAATACAATGAAGTAATGTGCAACAACTGTTATCAGCAACTCTTGCATTACTGACAGTTCCTTGTTTCATCAGATTTTTAATCGTCTTCATGTTCCCAGTCATCACAGTAACACAATTCTGCTGTGACAGGAGAAACAAGAGCAATTTGATAGCATGAGTACAGTGCAAACTAAATGCACATTTCAGAAGTGCAGTGCTTATGACATGTACTTGACTCTTTCCTTTTTTATTTAAATATTCAGGTAGCACACCATGTTTATAACATCAGTGTCTCAGTATAATGCCATAGGTGCAGTGTTCAAATCTTTTGAAAGTAGGGATCCTTACTGTAAACATTTTACTTTCATAAACCAAAAAGTTTAAAACACATTACACTGATTTAGGAATACCTCTTTTTTGCCTTCATCCTTTGCGTGACAGTTTGCATTATGCATTGCTGCCAGTCATTGGTACATTGCAGGAAATGACAGTTTGCACCCTATGAAGAAACTCAGAAATTAATTTCCTATTCACATAGACTTAGCCACCAGTCTTGTAAATGATACTAGAGGCAATGTGCCTTAATTAACACTTTTATCATCACTGAATGCAGAAAATTGCAATTGTGTTTTTACTACCTGAATGACTTCTTGTGTTAATGAGTTGGGTTTTGAATGACAGTGCAAATGATTGAGGGTTTAAATCTACATGAGGATAGTACAGTTTTATGTGGCATGATGCATGGGATCTCTTCATTTTTTGTTTATGTTAATACAAGATGTCCATGCAATTTATAATGACAATATTCCAAAAAATTATGTACTATACCCACTAAATCTGATGTGACCTGTGTGCCACTTGAAGTGATCATGTCACTAATTATAGTAATAACACACTTCTGTGTGCATGCTGCAGAATAAATATTACATTTGCAATACCATGAGAAAACATAAATAGCAAGCTACTAATTTAGCTCAAGATGAGGATCACAGTGAGAGAACTTTGATAATATGTGTGAACACTACTGCAGCGGTATATCTGTATAAAGATCAAGTATAAATCATCTTGGAATGTGCTGGGGAGAACATCACCATCTGTATACTCTGAATGACCATTTTCTCAGTAGTAGTCCTCACATAAAACAATAGTGTCATTAATTAGAACCACATCACATCACACACTTGCACATGAATGAAGGGCTTTCAGTGGCCAGGGATGACTGCAGAGAAATGGCAATTATTTTTCTATGGCAAAAACTCAAATAATAATTACACATGCACTAAGATTTTGCCATCATCTGTGCAAATAAAAAATGAGCTTGGTTTCAGTATGCATCAATTAGCACTGAAGATATAAAAAGAATTAATGCAGTGATAAACTATTCCACTTAAAAGTATTCATTCCTCAAATTATTACTCCACTAAAGGAACAACATATACTATAAAAGTTAGAGGGTTGTCAGAAGTAGATATTGTTTCAGTCAGGAATACATGTGCAGTTCTCACATTATATACTTAGAATGTCAGCTTCCCAATGACATTGATAATTCATAAAAATAATTTAAAAGTCCATATGTCATTTTGTCAAGGGTTCAATACCACTGTGCTATCACTCACAATTATTTTTATGTGAGAACAATTTATCCTGTAAAACTGAAACAAAAATGTACATAGGACAACACAGAGAAGCAACAATATCATGCAGGTGATTTCATATTTGTATGTCATACGTTTCACATTATGACTGCTATAAACCATAAATGGGTTCATGGCCAGAGGTGGCAGAAATATTTCCTTTTAATGTAACTGAGATATCAACAGTAACTAGCTTGAGGAGTCACCTTGGAGTGTGTATTTATTTGGATCAGAACACATGGACAAGTTTCACAGCCATGTTTCTCATGTAAACTGGACAATGAAGAAGTAATACATGCATTTAAATCTAGCCCATTTCTTTACTTTATGTCATGCAAATACAGTTCTATAGGCTGCCCATCATTATGCATTGGCTGGAGCATGTAAGAGCAGACCATTTTTGCTGAAATTTTTGAAGAGAAAACTTGGTAGGTGATGTTGAGGGTATTGCCCCACTTAGAGCACAGAAGTGGTGTCATCAGGACTCCAAGCATTTGGTAGAACTTGTTGTGAAACATTACAGCTGGAGGCTTATACAGGGTAGCTGTACCAGATCTCAGTATAAGGACTGAAGCTTGGAATAGCATGTCACTTGTGGGAATTGCATCCCATGCATGGGTGAACAGTTCTGTCATCATTATAGTGACTTAAAAAGGCAAAAACAAGACCTCTTTAGCTAATGAGAGGAACATTATAGGTCCTGCAGCCCACCTCAGTTCATAAGTATATTGGCCCATAAGCCTACAATACACTACCATGTTTTGGCAACACAAACAAGTGTGGATAATTTCCTTTTTTCTTCTGCAGAGACTGATGGAAACCATGAGGTGTACCAGGACAGAGTGTGACACCTCAGAGAGTTACAGCATAAGTATGGGTTCAGGTGTGACTGATAGCCATTTCACTATAGCATTGATTTTACAAATTGGCCATCAATTCTCTGGACATCAGTCCATTACAGTTAATCAGACAAGTACATGATCATGCATAGTCTAAATTTGCTAATTGTACAGGCCTATGTGGTTAATGCATATGACATTGCAGTGATCAGTGGTTAGATAAATAGATGTCTATGGGTTCAAAGACAATATAAATTACTCTCTTATATTAATTTTACCATTCAGTACTTAGTAGCTGCAGTTGTTATGTAGAATAACATGCTCAATTCATGTATACATTTAATTAAATGATCTCCATAAACCAGCTTTCAAATAGTTACAACTTTTGTGGAATACAAATAATTATGAAAGTCAGGAAAACGATACCTGCAGTGCAACAGCAATGTATGGCCTCGCAGAGTCATATCTAGATTTAAAGAATGCTAAAAATGTATGTGGAATATCCAGTGACTGGGTCATATTAAAATAACATGAGATTTATAGTTTTCTCTTATCTGTCTCTCTCTCTCCACCCTCTTTTGCACTGTATTTTTTACTAACCTTCATTGCATTTAAACAGTCATTTCTGTGTCATCATGACCATCAGCATGGGGAGCTAAGCCAGCCACCATGGCTCAGACTGCCATCCCTGCACAGCTGGCTGTAGTGATGCCAACTTATGCAGCACAGGCACCCAACACTTCTGGGGCACAACCTGTGAGTGTTGCCTCCACAAATCCTACACTACCTGCATAACCTACATCAGGTAGCTCTACCCAAGGTGCTAGTGGAGTGACATTCACCAGAAATAGTGCCAGTGTAGCTGACAATTATGTCACTTGACAAAAGATGACAAGGCTGGTTGAGGAGATTATGGAGCATGGCCTCAGCGTCCACACTGGCTGTATGGAAAGGATCCTGTAGTGAATTATTAAATCATTGCCCATATGGCACTGCACCAGGTGTCTGGGACAGGAGACATTGGTAATACTTATGAGATGGAGGATTAGATCCCCACTGTGTTCACTCTGTATGGAAATACACATCTAATATTCCATACCTAGCCCTGATCATGGTATCCCCACCCTGTTGTATCCATCACCATCCCTGCTTGTGTTGTATGTCCTGTATGTCTGCATCTGCTATCCAACCTATCTCTCTTATTTTTAAATATCTTCCCAAACATTCCTCACTCTTAAGAATAAATGAAAGGGGCACCTATTCGACAAGAAAAATGATACCCCATATATAATTCTCCATTCTGCATTTGAGTGTGTATTACTCACTTGATTTAGTTGAATTGTTCAAACAACATTAATATGTTGTTTTCACACATACTTTATGATGAGATCATCCACATTTCTCCAATGTTTTCTATAAATAAAATGTTAGCTTGTAAGAAATTGGATAGTTATGGTACTCTTGCACCACATCCTGCTCATTCCTTGACTACTCATCCAGTGCCTACTTTCTGCTTGCTCCCCATTTTCACCACTGTCCTATCAGCCCCATTTCACAACTTTAATTAGTTCAAAAATATATTCGTATATCACACACATGACCACAAATAGCTTATTAAAAGCAATCTGTATCTCTGCACTCAGCATTAGCATGATGTTTGGTACTGAGCAACAGAGCCTACTGCTACTTATCATCCTATGACAAACACTTAAAAAATAATTATACATGCTAATACTTTGCCATCAATTGTAGAAATAAGCTTGGTTGCATTGCATTTTAGTAAATTATTTTGAATGCGTAAAAGTGATGTCAGTTGGCACTATTACTTGTATATACATTACTGAGTCATCTGTGCCAGTGTCAAAATGTGTATAATTGGACTTACACAATTACAAACACACTCGCAAACTGATATTGATGAATGCAATACTAATATCAGTTATATGCATGCCTTGTTATTATCCTGAAAATTCTATACACATAACAGCAAGATTTAAGCCATGCACACATAAACCTTAAACTTATTTGCAATAATGCATAGTGATCTGAAGATTAACAGTCAGGAATGCATGGGTGGAACTCCACAGTGTGATAGCTGTCAATATCACTCAACATTTTGCTGCTCAGTCTGTGTATCATCCACTTTTATGACTGCCATTCTATAGAACTCTTTCAACTATGACTTGAAAAATATATGACATCCCTTCTTGTGCTGACGTGTAACAGCATTGATATGTAACATATCAGTTAATCTAACAGGTGTTCCACTTCAGCAATGTGTAGAGGCCATAACTCTTACACACATCAATATATCTCATTCCCAACATGATAGTAAGTGTGAAGTATCAAATGTATCGCTTATCAGACATGGACATTACATTTTTGAATCACCCAATGAATTACTCTTGCTGCTTTCAATGTGGCAGAGTTAAGAAACAGTGAATGTCACTTCTCTTTCAATTGTAAAATGTGAAAAATTTGTCTTTGGCCACATTCCAAAGGTTCTCCTCGCACAAATGTGCTTGACAGAAAAAAGTTCTGACATCAGTAGGAGGTAATTATTCTTACATGTGTAACAGGCCAGAAGGTTTAGTGTAATCCTGAGGTGATGTTTGACTTATTAATACAGTATGACATTATGATTTTCATCCAGACATTGATTGTGTCTTAGATATAGTACACTGTC
Source organism: Protopterus annectens (assembly GCF_019279795.1). Taxonomy (NCBI): domain Eukaryota; kingdom Metazoa; phylum Chordata; order Ceratodontiformes; family Protopteridae; genus Protopterus; species Protopterus annectens. The sequence continues at coordinate 256,222,411 of NC_056734.1, forward strand.
CATTCACCTATACATATGTCCTTTTCATTCAACTATTTGCTACCTGTTACTTGTGGCATGTGGTGTCAGACATTAATGCAAAACTCTAAAGTATGTAGACTATATGCAGGTGTTTAAATTCAGAAATGTGTCCCTAGTTTGAGTGTGTCAATAAATAGTAATAGGCAGAACCAACTTATCCAACAGTTCTGGTGTATAAAATTCAAATTTGTGGTGACATTTACACAGGGGAAGGAAAGCCCCAAGTGTTGTACTCCTTTCCTGGAAAACATAACCATGCATTCAAACTGCTCAATTTATGTATTCAAGTGTGTGATTTCAGAGACCTTCAATATGACTTATTCTGTGGCATCAGCTGTTAATACACACTTCTATAGAACATGGATGTAAATGGTCAAGTGTTCAAATCTGACAATGTGTAACTACTGTAAGTGCTTAGAAAAATAGTAACAGGTTGGAGTTATTTTCTCAGAATATATGATGTGGATAAATCAACCTAGTGGAAACATTACATGGTTACAGGATTTTAACTCCTCAAATTCCCTGAATTTAAATCACTGCCCTGTGGCGTTGGATCTCATAACACCCCTAGACAGGTGTTAAATACAGATTAGCATACACCCTGTCAAGCATTATTGCTTGCATAACAGGCAGGACTACCTTACTCCACAGATTGTATGTGTAGAATTAGCTTTGTGTTACAGTTTACTCACTAAGAAGGTTATAATCCCAAATTGTTATTGCTATACTCTTTTTTTGAGGGAAGCCATATGTACTTCAACACAATGTTCAAAATGACACTTCAACTGTGTGCTTTCTGACATATCTGCTATGATGTTTTCTCTGGCATCTTTTGTTAGTGTAAAGGTATATAGACTGTATGAGCTACACATACATCTAGCAGTGTGCATGTTGAATGAGTGTATACAAAACAATCTTATAAGAATCAGGACTGGCTTACTTTACACATATGATATTGTAGAATCCCACTTAGGGGGTGACATTTAAAATGGGAGAGGGTTTTGCTCCCTCACGTGTTGTATTAACTTTTGACACTCCAACACAGTGCTCAAGTTATCTCATCAACTTTTTGCTTTCTGACATCTGTAATATGACTTTTGAGTAGCATCATCGTTTAGTGAACAGGTTTAGAGAACGTTGACTTAGATAGGCAGATTCTCAAATCTTGTAGTGTGTAACTTGTATTACTGTGTTCAAAATCAAGTGCTAACAGGTAAGAATGGTTTACTCAACAGATACTGATGTGTATAATGTTACTTAAAGGTAATGCTGTCACAGGTGCAGTGTTTTGATCCCCCAGGTGATACACTCTCTTTTACAGCAGCCCATATGCATTCAATATACACTCCTCTGGTTATCTCTTCAACTGTGTCCCTTCTTACAAGTGTTAAGGCCTTTCCTGTCACAATAGCAGCAATTTTACAGATTTATGGCCTATTTGACTTACATGGGTATGTGTTCACATCTAACATTGTCTTCCTTGTAAGAGTGTGTAAAATTAAAATATAAAAAGGGCATTGGTGACATGCTGAAATGGTTTAGTCCACAGACATAATGGGATGTCTAATATTTTATATCTTTTGATTGGAGAGTGATGTTGATTCTGTAAGCTGTACTTCCTTGTGAGTATGCCCTGTTTAACAATATAAATGTTGCCTTTTTTGCTGCACAACTGTTATTAGAAAGTAGCATGAGTAATCAATGTTGTGGGACAGTAACTATCATTTGACATTGTGTTGCAAAAACTGCTGAGAATTTGCCTTGGGCTACATTGCTGTGCTTGGCGTCCTGTAACCGAGCTAAAAGCCGATGCATTGACAACACCAACAGTGGTATAAGCAGTCTAAAAATTATGTCAACTCTAGCAGTCTCGCCAGTGCATTGTCAACCTGATGTGATGCTGCAACTGTCATTGAGGTATGTTAAGTGTCATGCTCCAAATATCACTGTTGTTTGTTGCACACTGTTGAATTCAGCAGTCATTTTCCTAAATGTTGTCACAGATGTGAACTTTTTTTATAGTGTTTCAATGATTTTTGTGTGGCAGCATGAGCTAATACACATTTATTTTACATAAGTAGACATGCTTTCCTGTGTCATGCGATGTACAGTGAAGCAGCATATAAACAAACTTTTGCTAGGCTATAATGAATGAATGCATATGTTGTGATTACTTCTCCTTGGATGTAATAATTTCATAACTGTTCTTGTCCTCACATTTTAATCATGTCCACATTCATTCACAGACATATGTTACTAATAAACTTCCTCCATATAAGTGTTTTGCAGCAACATACTGTTTCCTGACAATAAGAAGCAAGGAAATCAAACTATGTTCAAGTGATAGTACAAAAATATGAAGCAAATTCAGGGACAGCTGAGAGAAATGTGGAGTGGAGGAGGAGAAGGGATGTATTGCTTTGCACTGTATGAATGGTTTCATTCATCTGATCATGATGAAATATCTAAGGTGTTAATAGTAAAGAAAGTGACTTTAACTGCTGAATGTTTGTGTTTTACGTGTGTGTGTGTGTGTGTGTGTGTGTGTGTGTGTGTGTGTGTGTGTGTGTGTGTGTGTATCCGTATTAGTCCCACTAGGCCAGAGGCCAGCTTTTTAATGGAAGACAGCAGTGGTACTTACAGCTCAGGAGAAAAGGTAGCACATATTTACTGAAATATCTATTTTTTATTCTTTATTCCTCATAAAGTCCTGCATCAGCCACACTTTATATTTATGCATTTGCACAGGTACCAAATCTTCATCATGTTTTTTTTTTTTTTTGTAAATTCTGACCAGAAACATTAGTCGGTATTATAACACACATTCTATCTTTAATGTTAAACATCTCCTTAATATACATAAAAACATGCTATCCTCCATGTAATCTACAGCTGTGAAAGTAAACTTACTATAACAGTAGATGTCTTATGATTAATGCTACAGTAGCCTTAGATATATAGGTTGTAACCTGCACATGATACAACCCCTGGCCATCTTCAAAAGTTTTCAGGGCACCTCACTTATGCCCAAACTGTTAGTCAGAACTTGCTAGGACAGGATTAGTATAACAATAAGAATTTCATGGCCTCACAAAAAACATACAAAAAATAAGGAGGGTGGAGGAATGGCATGAGAACTGTGGCAGCGATAATTTTAACAACTACTGTTATGGTAAGTTTACTTACACGACTGTACAATATTCTTCTTTTAATCACTGCTGTGGTATCCATAGCTACATGGGTAGAGTATCACAGCTTAAACTGACTGGGAGTGGGGTCCAGGATCCCTGAAGAATGGACATAGAAAAACTATCATAGACCTAGAGAAGGAATCCATTTTATAGTGCTATGTAAAAGTGCACAAAGGACAAGTTTCTGCATCTAGAATTCTAGCATCCAATTCTTTCTAAAAGGCACAGATGAAACCAAGGCCCTGGTAGAGTGAGCCTTGATCCAGACTTAAATTGATTGTTGTAGCTGGAATAACCAAAGGCAATAGAATGAGACAACCATTTTGAAATAGTCTGTTTGACACTGTTTGTCCTTCTTTCTTACCTTCGTAAGAAATTATCTGAAGTTCTGAAAGACTTTTTTCTGTCATGATAGTATTTGAGTTATCTGTGGACACTCAAGGTGTAAAGTATCATTTTCTCCCCATTTTTAGGTTCTGGAAATATGACAAAGAGATGGGTAGCTTGGCTGAATGTAAACTGGGATGCCATTTTAAACATAAATGATGAAATAGCTCTTAAGGAAATCTTAGTTTGTGGAAAATGAGATAAGGCTGGCCCACTATGAGAGCTTGCAACTAAGATGTTCTGCTTGCAGAGATCAGAAAAATTACTAAGACTGTTTTGCATGTTATGAAGCTCAACTCAGCTTGTTGAACTGGTTCAAATAGTGCAAGAGTTAGACTTTCAGCAACAAACTCAAGATCTGAGAAAGGTTCCACCTATCTCCTAGGAGGATTCTTATACAACATCCCTTTCAAAAACATTTTCATATGCAACTACATTGAAAGAGGGAGATCCATGTGTAGAGCTACACTAGTGAGGACATCCTGTTGTGTGGCTTAACTTAAAAGTAGTGGCATGGCATCAAGTTCAAAGCAAGTCATAGTGCCATTGTACTCCGCCCTTAACAGGCCCATCATCAAATGCAATGTCCCCTTCCTCATGTATGCACCCATTCACTAACACCAATGAGAGCAGCCCCAGAGGTTTCTCACTAAAATATACAGAGTGAGACACATCTTATGCAGACCAACTAAAGGCCCTATCCCTTTACTACATCTCATATCATTTATTGAGAGGTGAATTATGCCTGACCTACAAGGTATTCTCTGATCCAGCCCTGATGAAAATGTTACATATTTGTAAGAAAAATTATATGAGGAGTACGCATTCCATGGACCTGAACCTGATTTGTGACTCTAAAAAACTTGCTGGAGAGACAGATTCATATCCCAAAGGCTACCTCATCTATGGAATAAACTTTCTATCTTTGTAAAACAAAATCTGTCCCTCAGTCTCTTCAAATAGAATTTGGATAAATGGATGAGGAACCATAAATGCACTCCTGGGGTACTGCCCATGTCCCCTATAGACAGAGGGAGTCTGTAAAATGACTCAAGCCTACAACACCCAAAGACCTACTACCTGATACTACCCCATAATATATTTGGAGAATTAAGATATAATATTGTCATATTCTGGGCATTATTGGCTAGGCTTATAAAGGATGTTGTCCCATTAGCCTAATATCATCTAGGAACCTATAATTACCTATGAACCTATGAAATGTACAACAAGTGAACCTTGATTGTGGAGAAACACAGGCCATAGGATAGTAGCTCATGCAAATACTGTAGAACTAGGGAAATATAAGACCTGAATAGGTGCTGGCTCTTTTTTGGGGGCTAACTAGAAAAGCTTTACAATTTGCTAATATATGATTTTCTAGTCACAAGCTTTCTTGCCACCTTTAATACCTGCTGCATGTCCGGAGAAATAAAAAAGTGCCAAAAAGGTATTAAAATTGCATCATCTCGGTAGTTAGTTGAGTTGTTTGGTGTAGGGATGTATCAAACACCCCTGATCTTGTATGACTAAATCCAGGCTGTGAGGAAGCTTGTGGTTATTGTCTTTGTAAGTCATCCTCACAGGATTCTGGGTCTGATGGCATTTATGATGCTCATGATACCTCTTGCCAGACTCCCCATCAGAAGAGAGAACCACTGCTGCATGGACAAGAAGGAATTATCATTGGGTGTCCTTCTGTATCTTTATAATGACCCTGCATATTAGCAGAAAGGGTGAAAAAGCATATAAGAATATTCCTGTCCAATGTAAACAAAATGCATCTGTTTTCCAGACATTTTTTCATGGAGTCTTGGAGCAGAATTTTGCCAACGTATTGTTGTGAGTGAAGGTAAATAAATCCTTATGAGGTATTCCCCAAAGCTGAATTAAGTCTAGGAAGACTCTCTAATTAAGTTTGCTTTTGTGAGGATTTTTTTCCTACTTCTGGTCAACTGTTTGGCACAGTTTTACTCTGAGGGTACGTAAGACGCCTGTAGAGTGAAATTGTGTTGTGAAGCTTTCTCCTAAGCTACCATGGCTCAGTCTGCTCAAAGGATAACATCTGGTTCCTTATTGCTTATTTGTTTGCCAAACTACTGTGGTGTTGTCTGAAAACATTTGAAGAAGTCCCATAGACCACAGATTGTTGAGAGAATTGAGAGCTTTTATAAGAGCTATCATCTATTGCATGTTTATGTATTTTTGTCTGTCTTTCTTGCTTCAAAAGCTCTGCTGTTTTATCTCCCAAGGCAATATTCCCCATTCAAGGTCTGAGGCATCTGTTGTGACAGTCGGTGCTGGAGCAGAGTGGGAGAATGAGAGACTTGGATTCTGTGAAATCTGGGTTCTCAACCACTAAATAACACTTTTTGCATATTCCAAAACTGGAATTTGAAAAGTTAGATTATGTTGATGCTTGTACCAAAGAGATTTCAGATATCTTTTGATTTTTTTATGGGGACAAGTTATTATTCCAGGGATAAAAATTCAAAAGGGGATATTCCACGGTGACTCTCTGTCATCATTGCTCTTTTGCCTTGTCCTTAACCAATTAAGCTATCTACTTAACAGATTTGGCCATGGCTACAATCTGGCACCCCGCCCAGAAAGCAACGGAATGTAAAGACTTATCCTCTTCTTTTGTAGATGATTTAAAACTGTATAGCTCATCAGATAAGGAACTGAAAACACAACTGCAAGAAGTCAAAACTCTTTCCGTTGACATAAGAATGTTATCTGGACTTGATAAATGTGCAAAAGCGATTTTTAAAGCAGGAAAGCTGCAGCACCAAGAAAACATCAGTTTAGGACAAGAATGTAATATAAAAAAACTTAAGCAAGAGGAAGTGTATAAATATATGGGAATTGATGAAGGATCAGCAATAAAACATGAACAAATGTGAATAAAACTTAGTAAGGAATACGTTAGAAGACTTAATCCTGAAAACAGCATTGACATCTAGGAACAAAATTCAAGCTATAGACCAATTTGTTCTTCCTGTCCTAACTTACAGTTTTGGAGTGACTGACTGACCCCAAAAGGTGTTGGATAGATTAAACAGGAAAACAAGAAGGATGCTTCATGTTAATTAAAGGATTTATAAAAATCAGTGCATACCAAGATTATATATTTCCAGTATGATTACATGTATAGATCTGCATTTGTGAGATTGCATTCATATCTGCTGACCTCATAAGACCCAATTATAGTGAACGTTTTGAAACATAAGGAGAATAAATCTAAGATGACTTCCCTTCTTAGTCTAGCAGAAGCATATCGGCATCAAGCAGGAATGGAAATCAAACCAGAAGTAGATAAATATCAGGCAGCAACTGAGTGTGCCAAAAAAAAAAAACAAAAGAAAGAATATAAGGTGAAGGATCAGATGAGAAGGCAAGAAATGTGAAAAATGCATAAATATAGTTGCAAGTACAGAAAACTCCTGGAAGAACCTCATGCTAATCAGAGTGGAATGCAGGAATGGTTAAGGAGAGGTGAATTCAAACCAAAAGATGAAAGTTTAATACTGGCAGCCCAAAATTATGGGCTAAGTACATGTTGGTTTACAAAGTCCCTTAAACATGTGGGAGAAACAGACAAATGTAGATTTTGTAAAACTGAATTGAAAACAATCACACACCTTGTTGCTGGTTGTGATATACTAATGGCAGAAGAACTGTATACTGAAAGACATAATAAAGTGGCAAGACTGTTGCACTTGGGATTGTGCAAGCATTATAATACTGAAGTAGCTAAAAAACACTGGAAACGTGCCACAAAGCATCATACAAAATGACAAAGTTTACATCACATGGGATCACCCATTACCAACAGTTCAAAAGATAGACGCTAGGAAACCAAATACAGTGCTCTATGAAAATAAGACAAAGGTAGCATTGATCATGGAAATTGCTATACCGAGTGACTACAGTGTCTTGCATACAGAGAGATACAAAGTCATAAAATATTAGGATTTGCAGGCAGAAACAACAGCAGTGTGGGAAAAAAATATCAAGACAGTTCTAACAGTAGTAGGAGCTATGGATCTTAAAAGGCTCTACATTCGTATTTAGATATGTTACCAATACTTGTAACGCCATACAAATTGTAGAAGGAGTCATGACTGGGCACATTGCAGGTGCTGTGAAGAGCACTTCTGGCTGACATCAAAGATTAAAACAATACTAATTTCATAAACATTATTCAAACTTTGACTTAGGAATGGGGTCCATTCCCATCATGGTATTAGAAACCCGAAATATTTGGAGAAATAAAAAGAAGGGAGTCTTGTAAAGAGGTATCATGAGTATCACATATATTTCATTAGACTCATCATACTGAGGAATTCCGTTACTGAGATGACAGTCTGATTGTAAAAACTGGGGAATATATCTAAAAGCATGTTTATGCTTTCCTGTGAAAGAAAATGTCTTTGAACTGAGGTGTCAAGAACGGTGAACGGACAGCATTTTGAATTTGGGAACTACACAAACTGACACAGAAAAGAATTATCCAGAACTGGTCTCTAATAATCTTCTTTCAATTGTACCAGAAACATCCTAGAATAAAACCCTTCACATAATAGAGGAAGAGTGATAGCTTCTTTATCCCCCTGAGCAAGTATATGCTGAAGAATAGGAGGGAAAGAAGAATTATGTCGGCTTTGTGAGGAGGAATCCCTCAAAATGGATTGAGAATCTCCCACTGCCATCTGTAACCTTGATGGATTCTCTCAGAACCCAGTTGTCTGAAACAATGAGTTTCCAAAGAGAAAAATGGAAGTTCACACTTTCTGGAAGTAATAAAGAACTGTCAAGATGGGAGGGAATTTGGAAACCCTTAATTTAGTCATTCAGACTTATTTGGCTGTCTTTTTTTTTTTTTTTTTTTTTTGGAAGTGTTCCTGCTTTTTTTTGGGGCTTCCCTGACATTGCTTTTTTTTAATTTGCTTTCCAGCAGTCTGCAGGGAATGGTTATTTTACTTTTTATAGAAAGTAGTGGATGAAAGCATTTAATCCATTAACAAAATTAGAGAAGGAGGGCTGAAAAAATGAGATATCCCTTGAATCAGCTTACCTTCCTCTTCAAATTTTTAATGACATCTGAGGCAGGGGGTCCAAAGTTTATTCCTTCTCCAAGGGAGAATTCAAGAATCTCATTTTTGACATCCTGTGTTAGGTGTCCATATCCTTTGCAGAGGGAAAAAGAGTAGCATTAATCATATGATTATCATCAGCTTGGTTCACTAAAGCAATAGCTGCTCAGTCAGATCTAGATGATTGTACAAAAACTGAAAATGTTTCAACACTTTAAAAAATCTATTTGTTTGCTTAGGGGCAACAGGTTGGCTGTTAGGAAACTGCAGGCTGTGACAACAAATATCCTCCAAAGCAGATAGAGGAGGAATAGGAGTAGGTTCTTGAAATTTAAGTTGTAACAAATCATAATACTTCCTGAGGGACTGAGAAACCACTATTTCTTCACCAAAACAATTGACTCATTCTAGAAATAATCTCAGAGAAAGAAAATCCTTCAAAGTTACTAGCTGAAGTTATACTGTCCTCCGAATCTGAGTCTTAATTCTGGAGAGATGATCCATACAATGTGCGTTTGGATCATTTTGAGGTTTAAACTTTTGAATCTCTTCAGATAATGAAAAATCCATTTTATTTTAGCAGAAACAGCAATGAAGAAAGTATCCAGGGTCTACAATTACCCATGAGCTAACCACAATAAATTGCTCTTGCCCAGGATAACCGATAAAGAGAAAGATATATGTTTAAGTTTGTATTTTTTTTGCCAGAAAAATCTGAAGAATCAGACCTACTTTTGCCAGCAAGAATGACACAGCTTTTTGGCTAAGCAGAGTAACATTCCCTGTCCCAAGGACTGACAAGCATGGATCCCCCTTGCCCAAAAGACCACTCCAAAAGCTGCAAAAGATGTGCCTTGCCCCCAGTCCACGGTGGTTGCAGGGACTACATCGGTGGGACACAAAGAAAAAGATGAGTTGTCTGATGAACTTGTTTTGTCAATAGTGGAGTCACCTAACTGCAGCTGAAGCATTTTGTCAGCTTGCAGTGGTGGCAATGGCTGCTTAACAGTCATTTTCTTTTTGTGGCCAGCAGAAGGTTAAACCAAGGAAATGATAGGTTGCTCTTTGGTTAAGTAAGAAAATGGTTCTTGATTCAGTGGAAAACCTGACAGCAATAGTTGGTAAAATGTATAAGTTATAAAACAGTACATTAAGTAAAATAACACAACTGTTACCAGAGAAAATGATCCTATTTAAAAATGTACAAAGGTGTAAATTTACAGAGTTCATGTAACATTCATTAAAAACATTTTCTCTTAGTTAAAATTAATAAGGCTTAGAGAAAAACAATGATTTCTGTCACAAAAATTTAAAATATTAGTTATTTTTCCCTAATGGGAGCTTATCTGCCCAGCAATGGAACAGCATTAGCCTACCATCAGTCCTTAAAAGCCCACAGAGGAGTGCTGTCTTCAGAATCAGGAAACCACTGAAGGGTTTGGCACCAAGACATTTTATTTATTTATTTATTTATTTATTTATTTATTTATTTATCATTTGTTTACTGGGAATGTCCGAGTAGGACAGAGCCCATTTTCAATGGAGGCCTGGAAAGAAAAGCTTCATAGGTAAATTACATACACCTATACACATATTAGAACATACAAATATACAAAAAAACACAGTCACATTGGATTTCATTGAGTACAATCACACATAATATGTGTTTGATATTTGATACAGCATTATAATAATCAAAAAGTTTCAGCATTGTTGTGTACAACCATATACAATGCTCATTATATATAAGATGTATAGTAGTTTATATATGGCCATCGGTTAGGCAGTAGTTTTTTATTTGGACATGTCCTATGAGGTGATAGTAGAGACTGGAGGTAGGTGAAGGGAAGAGCTAATAAAAATATAAGGAGGATGATTTGGTCACAAAGTTAAGTAGAGGTAATGGTTGAAGGAGAGAAGTAGGTAAAGCAGGGTAGTCAGATAAGGTGAGCTGAGAGGAGTAGGCCATATTAGTTATGATGGGGGTAGCAGATAAGGAAGTAAACATGACTTTTAGTCAGCTCAACTCAAGCTGACTAATGGTATGGGTGTGTGATAGGTGCCCTGAAAGCTTTGGAAGTTGGCTTGCTGTTGTATCCTATGTCTTACACAACACGGAAAGCCAAAGCTACTGCAGCAGTGATCAAATGAAGAATATCGGAGTTTACTATCATTCCTCTAGCCCTTTTGACATTGTAGTTACTTTTCTTGCTTTTTTCTGCTTTAGTCAAGTTTGTTCTCAGACTCGTTTTTTTTCAAATTTTTAGTTCCTTTTTTCTCCCGATAATTTTCTGTCTTATATTTCTTTCAGTCTGTTGTCTTGATTTGATTTGCAGAAATGTGGAATACTTCAGTTGAGGAAACTTTACTTACATTTTTTCTTATCCTTTCATCTTATTAGATTTAGCATTTTCCTCTGGTGTACCTCAAAATTCATTAAGGTTTTCCATTTTCCAGCTTTAAATTTTGATTGACTTGCAGAACTATCTATTGAGAAACAAAATGGCAGTCATAGTCATCAACATACAAAATTTTTACCATTATATCATATTTAATAATATTATTTTTTATTCTATTATTCATGTACTGAAATGTTTTATTACATGTACAACTGACATTTTCTTTACTTATCCCTTATTCTCCATACTTGTTAATTATTGTATATTTTCAAACTGTTTTAATATGCTAAATAAAATATGAAAAAGGAAAGAAGTTTCTCAAGACATTTCCTCTCAGTGGCTCCTAGTTAGATTGCCAAAAGCTATTTACATAGAAATTGCCTACAACCAAATCTGTGGTATTTTCAGTGCATTTTTTTTTTCTTAATTTAATCACTAAACAGTAAAATCAAGAGTTTAAATAATAAATAATTTTAAAATGTTGGAAATCTCTGGAAATACTGTTCTGTATCTCAGGCTATGATTGTAAAGTCTGCTGTGAAACATTTACAATGCAAGGATGCAGAAAAAATAAGGTAGTAAATCAGACTTGATAATACAACCATTCATCAGGGATGCTGTTTGAACTTGAATGCATGCTGGAAAAGTAATCCTTCAAAAGAGCAAGACAAAAACCATAGATCTCATGATGTTTAGAGAAAATGACACTGATTTTCAAATGAAAAGTAAAGTTTAAACCTTTAAAGAAAAAAAATAGTAAGCATCACTATTAACATAAGAACAAAGAATAGTCACACATCACTGGATTGGACTCTTTCCCTCAGTTTATCAAAAGCTAATATTTTGGATTTCAAGCAGAATTAAAGGAAACACAAAGCCATTATTTTACTAAAAGGGTTGAAGAGAATATAAGAAATCAAGCTTTTCCTATATAAGGCAGAGCCCACTGTTACTTACACATCTCTCTCTCTCTTGTGCCTGTACTAGAAAGGCCTATATATATTTGGACAACGTATAATCAACAAGTGTATGTACATTGAGTGGTACCTGCTCAATGGCCACTTGACTAACAGTGCTGCAGCAATGAGGAATATAGCCATACATGGGTTCACTTCTAAATCCTGAAAGCCCAAAATCCTGAAACCCAAAATCCTGAGACCAAAATCTTGAAAGTTCAAAATACTGAAAACTCAAAATACTGAATCTCATAATTTTGAAAACACACAGGATGCCAACACTTACTATATTCCAGCACAAGTACATACAGAAACATATTACCCTTCAACTATAAGCAGGGGGGCAAGCCCCCGTGTGCATCCCTCACACCCCTGCTACTTAAATATATCAACTCCAGGAATGCACTAAGTGCAATCTCGGAGTTGGTATATTTAAGTAGCAGGGGGTGTGGTGGTGCAGGGGGGATTGTCCCCATGCTTATACTTGGAGAAGAATAATATGGTTTATCTTTTATTTGTTTCTGTATGTACATGTGCTGGAATATAGAAAGTGTTGGCATCCTATGTGTTTTCAGTATTAAGAGATTCAGTATTTTGAGTTTTCAGTATTTTGAACTTTCAAGATTTTGGTCTCAGGATTTTGGGCTTTCGGGATTTAGAAGTGAAACCCCATACATTTATACATATATAAATATGGAGACACTCCATAATTGAATATTTGTAATATTGAATGTCACCCACCCACACACAGGCAGACGTGATAAATACTCATCTGATCACTTCTGCTGGTGCTAAGTTTGTGTGTGATCACAAAAGTGGGGATTGGGGAATTTTTCCTTTTCTCCACTGTAGAGAGATCTCAGAATTGATAAATATATTATTAGCAAGGAATATAGGCAGTACAGGGGGGCTTGCCCCCCCCCACAAAAACCATGAGTTTTGTTGATATTTTGTACTTCAATCTTTTTGGATTGATGTGTTTTAATCCTATGGATTTGTACTTCAAAATTATGAATTACATCCAAAGATATAGATATATATCAACATGGTTTCATTTAAATTGAATTGTATCATTATGTTATAATCCATGTATCTGTATCTCTACCTCTATCTTGATATGTATGTGTGATATGTCTATCTCTCTCTCTGTTATCACACCATAGTATTGTCAAATGTTGACACTTTTATGTACAATGACATCAAACTACATTTAACAATGTCCTGCTTGGCTGAATTTTGTTTTGCTGGTTTCTTTCTCATAATGGTGCATAATATAGAAAGCTTTTAGCATTCTGTGCTGTTATTGAGTGGAAGTGGTGTAGAAATGGTGGTGTTTGGGGATCTTAGTATTTTTTGTGGCTATAATTTTGCAGTGCTGCACTAAGTGCAGTAACAGATAGATAAATAGATAGATATAGATTTGCAGAAAAAGACAAGTACAGTAGTTTATCTTTTCATGCAGTTTTGTGATGTGCCAGAGTTGTTATCGATACAAATGACTTTGGGGGCTTGCTCATTCTAGAAACAGATGATTTTTATTCTATAACCTATTGGGAGTTATTGTGTTGTGTTTAATACATTGACTTCCAATGTAGTTATAGTTGGAGTAACTTACATTATAGCAAGTTATCATACTAGTGGCACCTAACACAGGTTTGGTACTATTTATTTAAAGACATAAAATGATAAAGTTCATTATTTACAGTAAACTTCTCAAGTAACAGATTCAGTTCAGTAACTCATACTTCAAGTTAGGCAAATTACTCACAGTTCATTAAATCCATTTCTGAAGCTTACAGGAGTTCTGACCAGCTACAGGCCCAAGTGTTGAAATTACTTCAGTACATCCATAGGTGTTAACATCCACTGTATTAAGCAGTTCTCAACAGACTCCTTCTAAAGTTACCATGGCTTATATCTATAATAAAATGAATTATATTCTTTACTCATCAGCTCCTCTTTCAAAATGACAAAAATCTTTCCTTTCTCAACTGACCCTTGCCTATGTACCTGTTCAAGACTCTCTCTCTACATATTCTGACCATTACTTTTTAAAGTGAGTAGCTTGCTACTATCATGGCAGGTGTAGATCTTTTTCTTAGACTGTCTCAGGATTGCAGCTCTGTATGCCCCACATTGTATGCAGTGGAATACTATACCATTTTACTTCCTCTAGCTCAATCCTGTAGGGATGAGCAACGCAAAACAGCAAGATCTCAACGTGTCTGGACTATGACCTCAATGGTAAAGAGTTGTTCATCTTCCATGTAGTACTTCTGTTCAGGCACTGCCTAAAGACATTTCTCAGCCAGAAACAAACCTGGCATCTAAGACTCTTCATGCCACATACTGTCTCTTTCTGCATGGACAGTTCTTTGTGGATCAACAGCTTTATGTATGCTTTTTTAATAAATATAGAGCAGTTTGCTTTCATTCCTCTTTTATAATATCATGTGAGTTACATTACAGATCTTGGTTATGTGCATTAAAGAAACTTGCTATGGCAGATTTAACATTTTAAAGTATTGTTAATCTTCCTTGCTTGTCATTTATTTTGATTTTGTTCTGGCACTAATTCTGTCTTTTAGACTCTATGACTGGACTATACTCAAAGTGAAGTATATCAGAGGCAGTCTGTATGCTTATTATTGTTGTTGGATTTATTTCTGCAGGTTAATTTTCTGCAACTATGTATTCTATGATCTCTCTAGGCACACTAATCTAGCTTTCAGTACAATTCTGCTCAATTATTTATGTGGATTTTAGACTCAATGGGTCTTCTCTAGTCAATATCAGTATATTCTCAGAGTTTTAGATTGACAGTGCAAGTGTCTCCTTCTGACTGAGGAAGTTTTTTTCTTCCTTGTTCATGCTTCTTACAGCAACGTGACATTTTTATATCTGCTTAACATCAGAAGCAAGGGTTGATTTTAATTATTTTAACTTACTATTTGCTTCCTCCAAAAATGTGCTTTTGACTTTACTTCAGGCCTCCAGATTTCCATCCTTAGTCTTTAGCTGAAGAATAGTATTTATACTAATCATGGCCACACTTTCAGACTCTTAGCTCAATAATTCTGGGCAAGGCCAAAATAATAATGCTACAAAAGGGCCAAAATCTGGTAAAAATGTTAAAAAATGCTCTTATAATCTTAGGAAGTTGATTTAATAACAGATTTTGCAATAGTATGCATTTTCTGAAGAATCCAAAGTTGAAACACAAATATCTGTCACTATTTAGTGATTTCAATACTCAAAGATGTGCAAGAAAAACATTCATTTTTATGAAGAACAGATCAAAAATAGGAGGCAAAAATCTGGACATCCTCCATATTCTGGACAGATATTAATGAGCAAGATGCAACCACTTAAAATTCATATAGTTTTGTGTATGGCTATTTAACTTATGTCACAACCTTGATTAAAATTCATAGGTTTCTTGATACTTCAGAAAGTCTCAGGATTTTGCATTTAACAGAACTGGTTACAATGCTAAGCATTCTTACACAGTCTAGAATCACTGGTATTCCACCTATATATGCTATTCTGTTCTCTGCTGACATTAACATTTAATGTTAGTTTGTAGCATGTCAGGCTGCTGCTATGGCAATGCAATGACAATACTGCCATGGCAACATTATGACATGCCAGCACAATATGATGAAAGCTGGTTTAGTAGCAACCACATTAACACATGTTCAGGCTATTTTTATTTATTGAAGTATACTTACAAAGCATTATTATATTTTTTTGTATACAGCCATTAATGAGATCATAAAACCAAAATCAGAAGTTCGCTGGTGAGTACCAAATAATGTTGTGGGAATGATGTTGGTTCTGGATAGTTAGCTGGATGTTAGAATGGTTTGTTCTTCCTTTGGCTTTTACTAAGAGATGGAGCCTGGGAATATATTATACAATATAGTGTGTTAAAATAGATAATCAGATCTGATGAAGTTGGAGCATTATCTCTGACAAAAGCACTCACAATAAATAGTGTGGTTTGGAGTACTTACAGCCTGCTTGCTTTTTTGTTATTTTACCAGTTTGTTCTTTTTTGGAGTTCTTACAATATAGAGTGTTGTTATGGCAAATGAGATTTAATGCGAGTGAAAAAACAGGGCTAAATTATGTTATTTCTTTAACTAGTTTACTGAAGCTAACAGCAGCAAAATTATCGTCGTTTCTTTTGATTGCTAAATATACAGTAAACACCTTTTACATATATATTTTTATTCCCTTTGTTTTACTGCTTTAGTATTTCATTTTTTAAAGGTAATTTGGTAATAGTTCAGTTTTAGATTTCTCAACTTTAATGCATTGGTTTATGTAAAAAAAAAACTGTTTCAACTTTCTGATGGTTTTAATGCATATTGTAGAGTTACTTTAATAGAACAGTATTTTTGCATTGCATATTAGTTTTTAAAATTGTATTTTTCAAAATAATATTTAGAAACTAATATCTAATGTAACTTTTTGCATTTCAATAGTTACTGTCCATTCAAGCAAAAGAAACATTTAGTAAAAGGTCAAATAATTCATTTAACAAGAATTATTTATTTTTGTATTTGGTTTTAAAATAATAGATAAAACAAATCCATTATATACATAGGTCCAAAGCTGATCAATACATCCAAGTTATACCAATCAATAACAATTAATATTTTTCAAGCAAGTCTTAAAGTTTAAGCCATGATTTATATAAATGTGTAATATTAGAAGTTCTCATCTTTATAGTATGCAATTCACTACTGCAAACAATTATTGCCACATTAATAAATTCAACACTAGAGAGGGTAAGTTTACTTTTTCAAATTTTAGTAATTACTGTTCTGGATATAGCAAGAATAGACCAAAGAAGAAGCACTTGGGTTTTTGAAATTACCTCAGACTAGAGAACTCATTGCTTAACACAAGTACCAGAGCACAAGTCTGACTTTTACAAGGCTGCAGGATAATTCATTGTGGATAACATAATGTTTGAAAGAAGATGCTGTAAGGGATGTGTGAAATGGGTAGCTAGCCATGTACAACTGTCAAGATACAAGAGATCTACATGCTACCAGATTGATGACTGTACAAAGTATATCATTTGCTGTTGTGTTTCCAATGTGCAGGCATACCTTAAAAAGACAAGTTTGTAAACTATTTCAAACAGCTATCCACATTACTGCAAGTATCAGAAAATTTGAATGTGTATCACCATTATAAAGATGGGTGTGGTATATAAAAAAGCATTTGTTATTTATTTCTGTAGTGTAGTTGATATGTTTGTGAACATGTACTGGGAGACCAAGTCTGAATTACATGAGTAGAGGTAACAGATGGCTGCAGTGTAAATATAAGTTATTTTCTTAAAAAAGTGTCTTTCCTTTTTGTTTTACATGTATTTTCATGGCATGAAGAATACATGGAGAGTAAACATAAGTAATACATGCTATTGTGCACTTTCCATAGAGAAAGGCCAAGCAGAAGGCTTGCACAATCAAAGTCAAAGTGCTTGCGCATGTGATATGCACAAATCTACTGCTTTCCCTTTTTGCATGTAGTTAAGTGGTGACCAACCATGAGCCTCAACTTTATTGATAAAATTGAGAGTTTTGACTACTGAGTGCATAAAACACACCTGCTGCTTAGCTGATTCTGTGGCAACAAGTGTAAATGCATTGACACTTTTCTTTAGGAGCCCAGATGATATAGATAATGAAATAATTCTTTATTCTACTTTAACTGTGTGTTACCTTAGCACAGCATGTTTAAGCAGCATTGTGCAGTGGTAACCACACCATTGAAGAGGTGCTGGTGCTGCGGTAGCATTGTCGCCTCACAGTAAGACATTGTCCCATTCAATTCTCAGCTAGAGCATCTTCTGTGTGGAAGGTTGTGTGTCAGGGCCGGCAGCTCAGCACGTAAAAATCTACTGCCAATCATTAGCGGACCGGAGTTTCCCTGTGGTGACCCCTAATCGGGAAAAGCCGAAAGACACAACAACAAGTGGGGGAATACATTTTATGATCTGAAACATTTATTAATAACATTACCTCTTGTATTACTCAGGGTGATCTTCTGAAACACACTAAACTTAAACTCATGTCTCTCACCTTTCTCATTAACATGTTTAGTTAGAGAATTTGTAAGAACACCTATTCATATACCAGAAAGATGCTCTGAAATAGGTTCTTTCAGTTTTCTATTAGATTTAGCAATATAAAAGCAAGGACAAGTTGTACAGATAAACCATATTAGTGATACCACATATGGAAAAAAATACTTAAATTGATATTTTTTGTGAGTGACAGGGTCAATAAGATCAATAATACTCAGTAAATGGTATTGTTCCTAATTTTCTACTAACATATACATTATTGTCTTGGTAAATTACCTTATAACACAACTTTCCCTTAAGGTTTTGTGGTTTCCTATAAGCAAGATATGGTTTATCACCTATAAACTTAGTTAATTGGAACAGGGCTTGCAAAATCCCCCCCCCCCCCCCAGTGACACTGAACTATTTTGACAACCTCTTTCAATCTAATATTATATTAGGAGAGTGTAATGAACCCTTATTATTTATTGGCAGCCCATGTAATATTGGAAGAATAAAGTGAGCTACAAACAAAAAATTAAAAACTTCCACTATAGTATAGTTTTGCATTTGTATGTCATACACATAACTGGTAACATGACTTATAATGGTATCTACCATGATCTTATTTACAACTATAACACAATAATATCACTCAAAAATCATTTCATAGAACATACATAGTCATTCTGTTTCATTAATGCAATGACACCATGTTTGTCAGCTTGCTTTATGATCAAACCAGGGTTATTAGACAGTAGATGTAATGAGTCTTTCTCCCCTAAATTTAGATTATAGTACTTATTAACAACAGGTCAGTCAAACAATCTATGCATCTTTTGCTCACAGGCATTATGAAATGCATTAATAACAGGTGCACTAACAGAAATAAATGTACTAGAGCATCCACCAACATTGCTATGGTATCTTCCATCCTTAAGCAATAGTTTCAAATTCAAGTTCCTAGTAAAAGTCTTTAGTTCTATTACAACATCAGTTAATGTGGCACTAGCTGAAGGCAAAAAATGTAGTCCTTTGGCCAAAAGTGAAATGTCTGATGATGATAAAACTAAGTTAGATAAATTCACAACCACCAATTCACTGTTTATTTCATGGATGCTTAATGATAGTTCATTTCTGGGCCCCTGTACCTTCTTCCATTTCCATCTTTATTTCTTTGTTTCCTCTACCACTCGATTTGGAATATTTTCTGACCTCTATTTTCTGTGGAAGATTGTACCATAAAGGGGTCTGTAGGTTGTGAAAACTCTCCTCAAGAAGATGTTGTATTACTTTGCAACTGGTCAAGAGTACTAGCAGGATCTGATACACCTATATTCTCAACTTTGGGACCTGGGCAGGGATGTGCAAACTTAGCATTCATTTCATCTAATCTTTCATCTGTCTGATTAGGTCAACTAATGACATTTATATCATACATAGATTCCCGTGCCATTACTTTACAACTATTAGTGTCATGCCTTTTAGGCCATGAAATAATGTCACCCTTTCTAAATCATTAATGTCTGTCTTTAACTTCTTCCTTATCAAAGCTTTCAATTTTAAATGGAATATATTCAAACATTCAAGCATATCAGTATAAAGTAATGAATTAACATCAAAACCAGGCAGAGAAAATACAATATCTTCCAAAGTTACAATTTCTTCATTTAAAGCTTTCTTAATATCAACAAAAAAGTCATTCATCAACAGCATATAATCGGAACTCAGTTTTAAATTAATTTCCTGCCTCCTTTTAAATAAAGAAGGATAAACATTACCATATGTCAGCATGTTAAGAATCCTAAGGCCCGAAGGTATGATACTAAAATGGAAATAAGCCTGGAAATTAAACCTCTGCCTTTGGAGATGCTTAAAAGTCTGTACTTTCTTCTAATGTGAAAGCCCTCATTGTAAAATCCCAACATCACTTTCAGGTATGTTCATTTTGGGTTGTAATGGTAAATCCAGTGAGCTTGTAGAAAAGGATTTAACTGCATACTCAACATATGATTCACTCACAGATACATTCTAGGTCTCAATGACGCAGAAGAATTGAGAGAAGTTTGAGGACAGAATTATAGCTGTATCTCAGGCATGAAATCCAGCATATTTAACAGCACAGGACTTCCATCCAACATCAAGAAAAGTAAAACAAACAACCAAAAGGAAAAGAACTGGGAAACAGAGATCAACAGCTAACTACAGTAATGCACAATGGAAAAACAAAATGCTGGATTTCACTCAACAAAATTTTATTAGTGTTAAAAATGCACAGAACTTTCTGGATAACCCTTCTTCACTGCATAAAACAAGTTCACATGCAGACATCTTTCTTTTATAGTTATACAAACAAGTCAACCAATCACTAAGCTATATGCACCTAAAAACATTAATACACATATATATGTATATGGGTCCACTTTGTAATTTAAAAATTCCACAATTCCAATGGTCTAAATACTGAATCTCAGAACTTCGAGATTGTGGAATCTCGAAATTAGGAGGGAAAAAAAACTAAAACAAGAACACATCAGGAAATACATTTTTCAAGGGGTCAAGCCCCCCTGCACCCCCCATCCCCTGCAACTTAAATATACCAATTCCGAGATCACACTACACTAAAGAGAATGGTAATGTTCCCATTCAACACTGTACGGTGATTTCCATTCACAGGTTTCGAGACACCACAGTCTCAATGTTCTGAGTGTTGGTGTTTCGAAAGTCAGGATTGTGGAATTTCAAAATTACAAAGTGGATCCATGTGTGTTTGTGTGTGTGTGTGTATATATATATATATATATATATATATATATATATATATATATATATGTATATATATATATATATATATATATATATATATATACATATATCAAAAATAAGATCTATATTACCATGTCGAAGAACACATCTGAATCGACATGGAAATATCGACTTGTCAAAAACCCAAATGGTCGAGTTAGCAATTTTTTTCCCAGGGAATAAAATCATTCAGCCATCATTGGGGATTTGCCATTTTCCCAACTGTAGTATGATCTCAGAATTGTTATATTTAGTTAGGGGGTGTGGGTGAAGCCCCCCATGTTGTAGGGTTTTAAAATATGTTTTTTTTTCTGTATGTCTGAGTGATTTTTTCCCCTGGGAAGAAATTCAGCAACTTGGCCATTCAGGTTTTTGACAAGTCGATATTTTTGTGTCGATTAAGATGCATTTCAAAATGGTAATAAATACTGATAAAAATATACTATATGCAAACATATCCTTAAAAACAAATAATTCTAAAACATTTTAATATATTCATAAGAATTTGCTGATGGTATTGGATAAGAATGCATTTAAAAAATGTAAATGCATTCATAATTTCATCTGCCTTAGCTTAAGAATAGGTTTAATACTTGCTACTGCATTCAGCCCTGGGGGTTTATCACCCTGAAGTCTCTCTATGCATTTATATTCAGCTACCTCTGTCTTATTAATAATATCACCTCCTCTATTACTCAGGGTGATCTTCTGAACCACTGTAAAATTAAATTCATGACTCTCACCTTCATCGTTAACATGTTTAGCTAGAGGATTTGTAAGAACACCCCTGCATACATCAAAAATATGCTCTGAGGGGCGGAGCCTGAATGGTTAACTGAAAGCAGCAGTATTTTATAAATAGTTAAACAAAATAGGGGGAAAAAATATTATTTTTTTTTCTTCCAAGTATAAAATCTTATAGATAAAGGACTAATTTACATAACTCTAACTTTGGTGAAGTTTTACAAATAATTTCCTGTCAAAAAGCCTGGAGATATATTCACTTGTTAAAATGAGCAACTCAAGGAATTCTCAACAGGATGCTGCCTTAAAGAAGGAACTACAACTGATGACATCTACCTTGCAGGAGTTGCTTTGAAGATGGATGATTTTAAAGAGAACCTAGAAAATCTTAAAACAAGAAGTGAAAAACAGGCTGAGACCCTCAAGGAAATGCTACAACAACACCAGACAAGGAAGAAATAGAGACTTCTCTAAATGACTTAGAAAACAGACTTAATGAAGAGGAAACACAGAAAGAACTGTTTCTTAAACAAAACACTTGGTTGGTTAATAAAGAAAACGACTTGGAAAATAGGGAGAGGAGAAATAACATCAGGATTTTAAGATTACCTGAAAACACAGAAGGTGAGGATATTATTTATTTTTTTATCAAGCTGGATCCCTGACTTTTTAAATTTAAAAGAAGGACTTTCCTTTGGCATTGAAAGGGTGCACAGAGCTCTTGGGAAACCTGCCACTAACTCAAACTCTCCTTTTAGGTCAGTAATTATCAAATTTCTTTCATACTTGGACATAGAACTGATTTTAAGATCTGCTTGGAGGAAGGCACTTCTAAAATATAAATAGAGCCTGATACCAACAGCTCTACTAGATAGGGGCCAAGGGTACTAGCTGCTAGATCAAGGGCCTAGGGAACTAACTAAATGGGCGGTAAATACCACACAACATGGCTGGGCTAATATATGCCTTCGGGCAGATAGCCCAGTACCTACCTATGAACCTATAAGATTTGATAATGACTATTCATCTAGAAACATGGAACAAAGGAAAAAAAGTGTGGCCAATGATAAAGTTTCTGAAACAAAGTAACATCAAGGCACAACTCGCATATCCAGCTAAGATAAGAATACTGTATGCCAACGAGATGAGGACTTTTATTGACTTAGAGGAAGCCTCTTCATCTATTAAAACTAGTAATGTGATTACTCTACTAGAAGATATGGATTGGATGTCACCTTCTCTCAAGAGAACAAAAGAAACAAATGTCTGGACAGACATCAAAATGAAGAAGAAAAAGACTAATACTGTTACAGACAAATCTCTCAAAGCATCTACTATGATATGAATTGTTTTAACATTACTTTAATGGACCGGTTTTACTGCTTGGAATTTTAAAACAAAGGTAACTAACTACTGGAATCTTTATCTATATTTTTTCAAATAGATGACATATGAGAGTTTTCACATTACCTCAGGTATGTAAAACAGGGTACTTTTCTTTCACAGATGGAGGGTTATATAGCACATGAAATATTTATACGGTAAATCAACATACATAGCATATGTGCATTTTCTCTTAATTTCCTCTTTTCTTTCTCTCTCTTTTCTCTTTTCTCATTATTTATTTTAACTGCATCTTTTTCCCTTTCTAAATTCTCCCCTATTTACTATACTAATATAGTCTGTATATATTTAATAACTCACTATCTATACATAGATAAATAATAGTCTAAAATAATCTAGTTTAAGGTAGACTAATTGGAATAGTGAACTTAATTAATTGTTATTACAAAATGTATTAGATTAATGATAGTCACTGTTATGCTTATTGGGATTGGGGACATGTTCGTGATTAACTCTGAAATTTTCCATTCATGTGCATATGTCCTTTGAATTATTTCCTTTTAGTATTAACAATTATATATAAAAAAATGAGGGAAAAATGTACTGTTGGTTAAGAGAAGTGAAGCTTTCTTTACATTCTATTTGCATTGCCATAGCAACAGTAAACAATTGCTGCAGTTTCTAAGGAAACTGTGAACCTGCAAAGTGCATTTAGCCTCACAGATAAATAATAAGAAAAGGTAATGTTGTTTAGTTATTAAAATGATAAACAACCTAAGCACATTAAAATAAATACATAATAGGACTATTTGTAAATATTTTAAGATTTATCCTCATAGGATTACATATTCCTGGAAACACAACTGAAATGTTCCCAAACTACATGTGCACTTAAAGTAGCTGCTTGATTAAAAAGTATTACTCAGTTTGACATGCTGATTCCACAAGCTGTCTGCACTGTAAAAGTTAAAATTTATATGCTACTTGAAATTGACAGCCTCTAGTGCACATGAAAAGATACATATTGCTTTTTGCAACATGTTATCTTTGCAATTACCTCACACTCTGCACAAACTCACTTGGAAACTGATAGCTATTCATTTAAAATATCAGTTTAAATATTAAATGTGCCATTGAAATGCTATTGACATTTTGACAAAATATAATCTGAACTGTAAAATGAATGACTTGAAAAAAAGGAAGTAATTTATAGATTTCAAAAACAGTTCTTGACACTACAGTATAAGTAAAAATGTATATTCACAAGGAAGTATTGAAATGTTTTAGTCTTCCAGTTAAAAATAGCTTACTGTCAACATTTTGTGATATCAGAAAATTTAAAGAGCTAGGAGATTACTATTATTTGTCTTTATAATGATTATTAGACAGATGCTAGACTCTGCTTAGCTTAATGAAATGTAACATATGTTTATGAGGAAAAGTGGACTCAGTTACTCACATTGGACTACACATTCCTGGAAACTCAACTGAAATGTCCCCAAATTACTTGTGAACTTAAATGAAACTGCCTGATTAATAAGCATAACTTACTTTAACAACTTGAATCCATAAGCTATCTCTTCTATATATGTTACATTATATATGTCACTTGCATATGACAGTCTCTAGAGCACACGAAAAAATACATATTATTTTTGCAACATGCTATATTTGCACTAACCATACATTCTAAACTAACTCAATTGGCAACTGACAAGTTATTTATCTGAAACATCAGTCTAAATATTAATTGTGCCCTTGAAATGTTGTTGCCATTTTGACAAAACAAAACTTGAATTGAAAAAGGAATGATTTGAAGAAGTGAAGTATTGTACAGATTTCAAAGACAGCTATTGACACTACAATATAAGTAGAAATGTATATATGCAAGGGGAAATTGAAATGCTTTACATGTTTAGTTAAAATAGCTTATTGCTAACTTTTGCATTTTAAAACTAATGATAGCTTTAGATCAATCCTCCCATAGAACAAAGACAAAAGGAGTATCAATTATCTGGAAGAAAAACATAATCACTCCAAAAGTTATTAATAAATATGAAGACAAGGAAGGTCTTCTAGTGTCTGTTATAATTAAATTTAATAACAGAGTATGGACGTTAGCTAATCTATATTGGTTCCCAGGAAATGGACCAGGAACGGTTAAAAATACCTAGATTTTATTTCCAACAATTATAAAGGAAATCTTATACTGGGAGGAGACTTTAATTGCACCTTAGAAGCTTCTGAAACCACCAAGAAGTCTATTCGCATAGCAACTATTTCAAAATCCTTGAAAAGATGGATTGATTCATTTAATTTAATAGACACTTTTAAAGTAAAAGATGATAAATCCTTATTATTTTCCCATAAAGACCATAAATTTGGAACGCAAACCAGAATAGACAAATTATTCTTAGTTCAAGATTTACAAACAAAAATCCTCAACTTCTCAGTAGTTCCATGCCCCTTCTCAGATCATGACTCTCTGATAATGAAGCACCAAAGAGAGAGTTTAAATCTTTAAGCCTCTCAACTAGAATTCTATCATATATCACGAAAATTAAAGAATTCAGACCCTGGATGTTGTCAGAACTACATTTATTTCTTGAAATATATAATGCAACAGAAATCAGTAGAGTCATGGTTTGGGACTCATTAAAAGCATACTGAATAAAGAAGTAAAATCCAGGACACAACCGTAGATGCAAATTCTTCTCTTTATATTCTCACAAAATATAACAGATGAGCGCTTTTGTCTAATGACTAGACTTCATCAGATTTGTCAATTAAGACTTTATGTATAAAAGTGTTTCTGGTACCAGTACTTTTATCTGATGAAGTCTAGTCATTAGACGGAAGCGCTCATCTGTTTTATTTTGTGAGAATATAAAGAGAAGAATTTGCATCTACGGTTGTGTCCTGGATTTTACTTCTTTATTCAGTTTGGTTTTGGTTTTATTTTTTTGTTTTAGTACTCATTAAAAGCATACTTATTTGGGAAGACCCTTAGCTGGCACAAAAAAATAGTTAGAGAGTGGGACTCTGAATCATTAGACTTGCAAGCCAGACTCTTGACAGCAAAATCTAAAAAAAAATCAGAATTGTCCAGAAGTCAAAAAAGAAATAGAGGAATTAAATAAAAAATATAATGAAATTCTAACACACAAAACTTGTTAGCCTTGGAAAAGTTAAAAATAAACTCATTAGCCACCTCCCTAAGATATCTACATAACTTATCTACAAGAATTAAAATACAGTCTAAAGCAAATAACATTAGTAGTATATATCATGAAAAGAAAGGGAAAAAGTATCAGATATAGGAAACATCCTTGAAGCATTTTGATTCCATTATATGGAACAATTCAAAACGAAGATTTAGATACCAACCAAATAAACTTAGATACAAACTTTATCAATATACAAAAAATTCCTGAAAACTTAAAACTAGACCTACAAAAATCTGTATCCTACAAAGAAATTGCTGACAAGATAAAAGAAAGTAAATCTAGCAAAGCTCCAGGGATAGATGGTATAACTACGGAAATTTACAGAATCTTCCATTCAACAGTAATCTCTCTTTTTCATAAAACTTTGCTAAAAGTCCAGTCAGAAGCAAAAATACCACCCTCATGGAAATATTCTCTCATAACACCAATTCTAAAAAATAATAAACCATCAGACCTTTGCACCTCATACAGACCTATATCATTACTGAATAATGATTACAAAATATTCATGTCAAACCTAACTAACAGAATGAAAATCCCACTGTCAAAGACAATTAATAATGATCAAACTGGATTTTTATATAACAGGCACACACATGATAATATTAAAAGGATACTTACTATTATAGATTATGTGTATAAAAAAGATAGAGAAACACTAGTAATCAGATTAGACATAAAAAAGTATTTGATTCCCTCAAATGGTAATATCTATTCTAAACTTTAGCATTATTTTAATTTCCTCCTCCCTTCATTTTATTACTAAAAAACATATATATTAATAACTTAGCCTACATTAAATTAGGTCCTTTCACCTCAGAATCTATCCATATAAAGAAAGGTACTAAACAAGGATGCCCCCTTTTTCTTATTTTATTTGCTTTGGCTATAGAAATACTTGCAGAAATAATACGCAATAATCCAAGAATAAAAGGAATTGAAGTCTATGACCAGTACATATCTAAAATAATGCATTTTGCTGATGATATTTTATTAACCCTATCAAACTCCAGAGAGACATTAGGAGAGCTAGAAGTGATGGAGACATTTTATAAGATTTCAGGTCTACACCTTAATAGATCAAAATCTAAATTTCTATTTTTAAATAAGAAAAAAGAACTACAAGTTACAGATAAAACCCATCATAGGAAAACAAGAACTTATGCTAAATTATTTAGGAATAGTGTTATGCAAAAATATAAATGGAATAATATTAATAAATTACAAAACTATTATTGAAATAATATATATATATATATATATATATATATATATATATATATATAGATAGAAAAGTGGAAGAAAATTATATTAACTTTTGAAGACAGATTGCAATTAATAAAAATGGTCTTATTGCCAAAAATACTATATGTAGCTTTAGCAATACAGTTAATTCCTAAAAGATGCATTCTTAAAGAAATAAACTAATGTTTAATAAAAGTTTTATGGTATCCCAAAAAGAATAGAGCAGCTCTAACTCATCATATTAGACCCTGGAAAAAAGGAGAATTGAACTGCCCAGAAATAGAAACATATATAAAAGCGTCTGTGCTTAAAACTGCAATAGACTGGATAAATCCAAATTATTTTGCCAACTGGAAAGAATTAACAACAGCTATATTAACAAATTAATTTAATCTGTTAAAAAAATAAATAGTAGACAAATCAAACAAACCCTGATACATACTATGCATAAGTATACAATATAATATAACAAAACCTTCTAAAACAACACTGATTAATCATTATATATATTCCTTTAGGACACTTATCAATGCAAACATAGATCTAAAACTGTGACAAAAACTGCTTACAATATTCCAACACAGGGCTGGTTACCCTTACAAAGGATTCTAATGTACACTCAAGAATTATGCAGATTAATTAATAATTCATCATTTAAAGGTATTCCAAATCTAATAAATTTTCTGTATGAATGTATATATAATAGTTGTGAAAAGAAAAATTCCCATTTCAAATCTATAAAAAAGAGTTAATAACATATAAAACAATTCCCAAACCATCATACTGGCAGTTCTTAACAAAAAGTCAGTCATTGCAGTTAACAGAAGAAATTCAAACTAACATCTTGCTATCAGTTAATTACACCTCTAACACACAGTACTGCAAAATATTTAACTGGAAATGCTAACATAGAGCATTTTTAACACCAGCTAGAATTAAAAAGATCAGTACTACTACAAATGTTTTTTGCTGGAGGTGTGAAAAGTCAAAGCAGACTGGATTCATATATTTTGTGAATGTAATAAAATTAAATCATATTGGAATGGAATCAATCATTTTTACAAGCTTTATTTAATGAATCCTTTACCTTAACTAAAGCATTGATTATACTAAAAGCATTGATTATACTAAATGTAAATGAAGGTCCCTACCTGAATAAGACAAATATGTATTTGTTATGGACAGTACTTGCTATATCTAGGAAATGTGTAACCAGAAGGTGGAATTCAAACACAACCCCGACCTTGGAAGAATTCTACACTTTACTGAAGACAACTGCATCGATGGAAATAAAAATGAAAGAACTATGAATCTATCCCAGGCCATTGGTAAATAAACCTTGGAAGAAAGTTATATCTTTGTTGGACAATCTTCAATAATCAATATTGTATCTCTGATAACTGGTCTGTTAATTCTATATTTAATAACATACAGTGTATATAACTTAAAGTCAGGCTATTGTAAATACTGTATACAGTTGTCTAAAATGTTCCAAAAGAATCAAAAGGAATCCACCACGAAGATTAAAAAACGTCTTTTATTCAGCAAACAGGAACAAGCGCTTTCACATATGACCAAGTATGCTTCCTCAGGTTGTCTAAAATGATATTTAAAAAATATTATGTGAATATTATTTTAATTGAAAATAAAAACATTTTTGAGGAAAACATATGCTCTGAAATATGTTCTTTCAGTTTTCTGTTAGATTTACCAATATGATAGGAGGGACAAGCCATACAGATAACCACATTAGTGGTACCACATATGGAAAAACACTGCAATTGTTATTCTTTCTGAGTCACAGGTTGAATAAATTCAATACTATTCATTACATATTTACAGAAAATACAATTGTAACATGACATTATTCCTAATTTTCTACTAACAAATTCCTGGTTTTCTTAGTAAATTTCCTTATAACACAATTTTTCCTTAAGGTTTTGTGATTTCCTCTAAAAAAATGTGGTTTATCACCTATAATCTTAGTTAACTGGGACAGGGCTTACAAAATTCCCCTAGTTACTTTGAATTATTTTGATAATTTCTTTCATTCTAATATTATATTTAGTGACATAACAAATCAAATCATTTTGATCTACGGCTGTATTCATGGGCTTAGATGAATCACAATTATCCAAATACAGTATAGCCTGCCCTTCACATTCATTATGAATGTAGCTGTACATTTCATCCAAAAGACCTATATCATACTGTCTGCTCATAAACTCATCTTTAATTTCTTGTTTCACTTGTTTGCAGGCCTCTATATCAGTTGATAACCTACTCACCCTTAAAAAATGACTTTTAACAATACCTCTATAGAAATGTGTAGGGTGCATACTCCGTCTATGTAATAATCTATTAGCTTGTACATTATTTTTAAATGAACATGTAGAGAGCTATTCTCCTTGTTTGTTAATTCCTATATCCAAAAAGACAATACCAATGGAGGAAAATTTTAAGTTAAATTTCAAAACATCAGTAGTACCCTACAAACTGGGGAGATTTCATTTCCATATCATAAAGATGTCATCAACAAAACTCCTGTAAAACACAGCATTTTATGTATAGATAACTGTTTGGTTAAACACAAATTCCATTTTCCAAGGATCTAACACAAGTTTGGTATAAGTGTTAGCAAATTAGGTCCTCATTGGTACTCCAAGCATTTGAAGGTACAACACATTATTGAACATGAAAGTATTACTAACAAAATAATCTCTAATAAATCACAAATAGTTTCACTTTTGGTACGTGGAAAATTATATTTCAAGCAAGCTGTTCTCAGTTAGCATCTATACCATAAGAATCAGGAGTAACCATGAACGAGTTCACATCTAAGGTCACTAACAAATAATGATAAGTAGCATTAGCTTCATACTATTCATACAGCATTTCAATAAAATCATTAGTGTCATGAATATAGCTCCATACATTACTTAGTAAAGGCTTTTAAAGCTGTTCTACATACAGCAAAACTGGTTCTGTAAAACACCCTTTACCGAACACAATAGGCCTCATAGGAGGGTTTTGTAAGCTCTTATTAATAATTGGTAGCCCATGTAATATTGGAATAAAAGAGTGAGCTATAAACAAAAAAATTAAAACTTCCACTGTAATATAGTTTTGTATTTGTAAGTCATACACATAACTGGTAACATGACTTATAATGGTATCTACCATGCTCTTATTTACAACTTTAAACACATTAATATCACTCAAAAATTCTTACACAGAACATATAGTCATTTCAGTTCATTAGTACAATGGCACCTCATGTGTCTGCTACAGGATGGAGTGAGACACACTATAGGAGCTCTGCAATCTCTGTCATCCTCAACTTAGACCGAGGGAGAACAGAGAGGAATCAATAATAGCGGAGACAAAGTTATGTGTAACACTTAGAATTTTAGCTACAGAAACCTTTCAGAGACCAAAGGGGGAGACACTGGCAGTGTCACAGGCATCAGTATCCAGGATTCTCTAGCAGTTCCTGAATGCTTTGCTACAACATACCAGTGAACATATATATTTTCCCTATAAACCTGAGCACAGGGCTACAAATATGGAGGACTTCCCATAGCATAATATCTTGAAGTACGGGGTGCCATAGATTGTACAGATACAGAAATCAAAGCATCGCATGGGGAACCAGGAACAGTCTACAAAAATAGAAAGTTCTTCCACTCCATTAATGGCCAAGTTGTGTGTAATGCTAAAGGAATCATCTTGAATATGTATGCTGACAACCTAGGCAATTACCATGACTCTTATATCTGGCACAACTCCAAACTGTCAGATGTTCACTGGGGGTGATATCCCACAGGGTCATTTACTGGGGGATGTGGTTTATGCACTGGAGCCATGGCTGATGATGCCCATCAGAAATGCATACCTACTCACTGCAGAACACCATAATGAAGCACATGTTCAAACCAGAAATATCATAGAGCATGTGTTTGGCCTGCTGAAGTCATGGTTCTGGTGCCTAGATACATCAGGGGGAGCCCTGCCATACAATCCATGTACATGTACTGAAATCTTCACAGTCTATGCCATTTTTCTTAACATCATCCTGAGAAAACAGCTTCAGCAGGATCAACAAGGGGAAGGGGCACACAACCTATCACAGCTGGCAAGATCACCACACCCGCATGCAGGTTAGGAATCAGAGCAGGACCTAGTAACTGCTGTGGGTGTAGGCATATATAGGCATGCTCAATATGCCCTCACACTTGCTAAGAGGCAAGGCATAGCACACTCACCACCTAAGGGGCTAAAACCTTCATCCTAAGGGCATCCATATAGTAACATTGATGCCCGGCAATGCTCACAACCATTACCTACCCATGTAATGGTTGTGTACTCTTAGCATCAGACAGATTCAGCCCTGAGCTGTGTAAAACAAGCACCAACAAACCAGGAACCTCACTAAAAAGGCAGCACAGCAGAAGAAAACAAAATGGAATAAACAAGTACTGGAAAATGCAGCTCAGTCAAACAAGTTGAATCAAGATAAAACCAATTACTGTAAGTGCTTTCATTTCGAACAATCTCCGAACTTCCTCAGACAAAAGTATTTAAAAAACACACTCAATTTATACATGACATCAACAAATTCAAAATTGTTAGACCAATGAAACACTAGAATAATGCCCTAAGCATTTTAACCATTTTTATGCTGGAAAAAATATATATGCATGCATATGTATATCTGTGCTATTACAATTTTTACCTAAACTGACAAGAATATTACCTGTCATAAACATTTAACTTTAGTAAACTGGAAATGGAAATTGCATCATTTAAACCAGGGGGAAAGCTAGCATTTAAAAACACTTGCCACCTTGATTCAACTTGTTTGACTGAGCTGCATTTCCAGTACTGGTTTATTCAATTTGTTTACTTCTGCTGTGCTGCCTTTTTAGTGAGATTCATCCCTGAACAAAAACTGTGGAAAC
The DNA here is from genome assembly GCF_019279795.1 of Protopterus annectens. Lineage (NCBI taxonomy): Eukaryota > Metazoa > Chordata > Ceratodontiformes > Protopteridae > Protopterus > Protopterus annectens. Next base: position 256,254,875 of record NC_056734.1, read on the forward strand.
TGCTGGATTTACAAGGTAAGTGTTGAACCTGGAATAGAACTAAAATGTGTAATAACACAAATGAATGGCATAGCCTTGACTACTGTTACTTGGTAATGTAAGTAAAAGGTGGTTGATTTTTCCAGCAATGACTTCAAAATGTGACAGCAGTGATTCATGTGAATATCTGTGTCCTCTATCAAGAAATAGGCTTTAGGCATCAATGATTCACACATTTATACCTCTCAAAAGTAGTGATGTTCACTGAATCACCTCAGTTTGGCCTTATATTTTTGTACTGAAAGTCATTAAAAAGAAAAGTTAGGCATTCATGACACAAATTTCAGTTTCAGATTTCATATCCCTCAGAAAAATCTTAAAAATACTGATGCAAAAGTTGTTTGATTCTATCAAATGTCTCTAACTTTGTAAAACCAAAACATTTAAAAAGGCTTCCTATTGTTCAACCGTTGACCCAATTTTTTATGGCTTGGTCCACCTTTTTTGATGTAAGAGGATCAAACACAAAGCTTATGTATCCCCAAATCCAAAAGATAGAAAAAAAGGATACAGCACAGTTATTATCATTTGTACAAGGTGATGGTGGGGTAGGTGCAGGATACCCTGGTCTGACACAAAAGGTAAGTGAGTGCATGTTAGTAAGAAAGAGCAACAGGCAGAAATTTGGATAAAGTTTCAAATGGCCACTGAGACAAAATGAGCTTTACGCTTCATGACTGAACCATATAACTGTTGCATGTGTGTCTGCATGGGCTTTCCAGATGAAACTGGTGTGTGAGTCCCTGCAAAAACACAGTCAAGCTCTGTGCTAGCTCTACATCTTGGCATGTCAGACAGGTGTAACCTGTGCATGGTAGTTGTGGCAGTTCATTTTTGTTGTACCCGACCACGAGAACTGGCTCTGCCAAGAGTTGCACTGACACATCCACACCCATGATCAGATATTCAGCACTCCCCTAGAGGTGGCTATGGACCATCCTAGAAGGCTAACACCCCTGTGTAAGTGACAATAAGGGACATTTACATTCCATGGAAATAACAATAGAAGAGTGTAAAGAGAAACAAGAAGTGCATACAGATACAATCAACATTTGCAAATGCATATATAACATTTTTTTTTCTAGCTCATATCTGAGTATATCCAGTATCTAAATGACAGATGCAATCATAGCTTATCAAAATCAGTAGTCCTGTATGCAGATAAATCCAAAATTATAGCAATCTTCAACTGTATTATCTGTGTAAACAAGTTTCATCACCTTCAGGTCCCCTAATGACATGGTTATCTTTTTATAGTGTAGATGCAGGCCTGTGAGTATTGTGAAGATGCAAATGAGGTGCGAATGCATTAGGATTGCTGAATACTAAATTATTTGCTCCATGTAGCTGACGTAAACATAGTGCAGGCACTCCCTCAGTGTTTGCTACTGACGGATTGCAACTATGAATGAATACTGGTAGGGAGAAGGAAAACACAACAGCAGTTCACACTCCTTTACAGTGGGTGTCAAACAAGTTAGACTTACAAAGTGTAGAAGTAATTGTATCAATGTTTTAAAAGTAAGTGAGCAGCCCACACTTCACAAATTCTGTTCAGTAATATCTAACCTCCCCTGCATTGGTTGAAAACTGTATATTATTGCTATTTAATATTATCTGACATTTTAAGGACAATGACACAAAATGCCTTACAGACTACATGTCTCAGATTACTGCTCAGATAAGAGAATATTGAACACCATACAGAGATTAGACAGAGCTGCATTTCTCCCAATAGTCATAAAAGATTGTGTGATCACTCATTGCACTACATCTGAAATTAATACATGTAAAACAAATCAGAAGTGTACAAGTGCCATATGTCTTCTTGATATTGTGGATGATGTTGGACTTACTTGTATGGCAATGATTTTCATTCACTTCTCCAAATCTGTTTCTCTGACAAAGAGAGATAAGACATCCTTACACTGTGTTTTGAAGGTTCATTGGTGTGAGATTTCAAATCCAGACTTGTGTAAACATTTTTCATGTATACACACATATACTTAGTAGTGTTGTTTATTTTATAGCTTTCTTTCTTTTTTATTAACACCACCAGTATTTGCATGGTACATGGCTTAATGCAAACATGGGAAATGGATATAAAAATAAATGTCATGAAATGTACTTCTTTGATAATCAGTACATCAACTACAACTGTAAATAACTTGTTTGTGTAGCACATCTGCTAAACATGTTGACCCACACAGCATATACTATGTATATATCAGAGCTCAAGTTCCACCTGTGTCTTTTAAGGATGACACCTAATAAAAGATTGATCACAAGGCCAAAACAAATTTAGCCTTGCTTGTCTCATTTGTGCAGCACTTACCATTTTGCAAATCTGCACTAATGGCCCACATAGGAAGCAAACAGAACATCTGCAGACAGGATGCAGACTTTATAAATTTTAAAAAAGATAGATTTCCATTGCACAAACATGCTAAGCAGCATTGTGTGGCGGTTAACACACATAAGTGTTTAATGAATAGGTAACTATCCAAAGGCTTGTTGACTATTCCTGTGGCAGTGGGTGTAAGTGCTGGGCTATAATACAGATGATCCTGGTTCTAATACAGGAAGTTCAACACATTTTTGCTATCATTACTCTTCAGTCTATAATAATGAATAGGGAATTATCCAAGTGCTATTTCAATATTCCTGTGGCAGTAGGTGTAAGTTTAGGGCTGCCATACACATGGTCCAAAGTTCTAATACAGGAATTTCCAGAAATATTTACTGTTGTATCATTTCACTTTATATTAAATATCACTTATAATAATCTAAACATAACTATAAATAACAATAACTATTTATAGCAGTGGAGCTCATATGAATTATATGTATAAGGGATAAGACAACCTTACGGTGTTTTGAAGGTTCAGATTTATGACTGAGGGTATATTGACTGATATTTTTCTGCAATCATAATTGTGTTCTCTGGCCTTGGATGGTCTTCAGACTTCAATAATAGTCATAAACACAGGAATATGTAAAGCAGAACCTTGTCAGGTCACACACATACATGGTTAATCCCTCAGTCTGTCAGATATATTCATATGTAAATAATGACTATGTCTGAGAAGCACTTCTTCTGTGGCAAGGGTGAAAAATCACCACTGTGGAAGAAAATGTTTCCTCTTATGCATAGGTTTGAATCCCACATTATAAAAATGAATATTATCAGTATGTAAGCCCCCCCCCAAAAAAAAATAATGTGTTAGGTCATAAAATCTATGCCCCCAGTACATGTCTGAAAACTTAAATCACCAAACATTTCCAGCACCAAATACAACTCAAACTAATACCAAGTGTCAGATTAACTTTCCAATTTCCAAAACTAATTTTGTGTCTGTCTGGCACTCTTGCTCTCCACTTAACATCATACAAACATGATTAGCATCGTTGTTCTGTTTGTACACTATCAGTAAACACAATAAGATGAACTGGCAGAAACTCATTATTAGCTACTGCTGTGTTTTCTGCTTAGACATGTCTGGTGTTAGAAGGAAAGTTGCCCAGTTTAGGACACGGGCTGTTCAGAAGTCCAGAATCTTTATTGGACACCTTGTAAAGTATCACAGTCAAGGGCTTTTGCATGGGGACTATACCAGCTTCCAGTATAAGTCTGAAGAGTAGAATAGTTTGGCCAAAGCTGTATCCAGTGTGACTGACATTTCACGCACTGGAGAACAGTGTAGGCAGCACTTTAATGACCTAAAAATGCACAAGAGGGATACACTCAACCAGTGGCTGTATGAATTCAGAACTAACAACATCTAACAGTTGTAAAAGTATACTAATAAAGATAATTTATAATAGATTGAAAGCTAAATATAAGCAATACTGTTATGCATAATGCTCTTCTGTTCTCTTCTTATTTTTACACAGCTAATGCAGAAATTATTGTGAATAGGGAATCCCATGCTGAGCATCTAGATAGACTAAGGGAAGCAAGGTGTATGTATACAGCACAAGAGAAGTATTATTGTAGATTACAAATTAAACACACAACTTTTTTTTCTATGCAGTTGTAGCAAAGTAAGCATGCATATCTTAACTGTAAAAGCAAGTATGCATGCTTCAGTCTGTAGCACAAACCAACTTAAGGAGTCAAGTGTAAGACGGTATGCAGATGTGGGTTCAAATATCACAAGCAAGAAGTATAAAATACTGTAATCCTTTAAAAAATATTACATTAATTAACTTTTACACAGGTGGCATAAATGCCTTGTTGTTAACTTTAATCTGTATAACTGGAACAAGCATATGTGCAATATCTGCACATTGCAAGGATTACTTTGAGCAATCCATAATTATAGTTTGTAGTTGTTCAAAAGTATATGTAAATGTAAACTTTCAGATAAAACAGTTGTATTATTGTGATAATGCATTATATGTCACATGACAGTACTAAGTCTATCTCTTTTTTTTTTCTCTCACCCCAATCCTAATCACTTTTTTCTATGTGTCATCAAAACATTCCCATGACATCAATGCCTAACATATCACAAAATGCTTTACAGCACAGGGAGGTAGGTCATTCCCAGTGGCTCAGCCTGCCAGCAGTCCACAGTCTCTGGCACTGAAGCCCAGCACATATGGGACCCAAACTGGCAGTACCATCTCTGCTGCCCCTGCACTACCTTCCTCCTCAGGTTGCACTATCCTGGCAGCTGGTGCTGTCATACCCTTTGGGAGAACTGGCAGAGGTAGGGAGTTTATCACCCACCAGAAGATGTTAGGGTTGGTGCATAGAGTTATGCACAGCCCCATTAGTGCATGGCTACCCCAGATGGAGAGGCTGCTTTCCCTAATGGTTCATAGAAGGAGATGTCAAGCACTCTAACAGCCAATGGAGTAAGGGGACATGATGACAGTCCTGTGTGTGAGGAATGGATTCTCACTGTCCCAATGTTTGATGGGCATGGGATCCTGTTGTCCCCTCCCTAAACCCAATCATGGTGTCCCCCAACCTTTTATGTCCCTCAGCATCCCTGTGTCTTGTCTTGTTTGTCTTGTTTGTTTGCATCTGCTTCCTCACCTACCCTAGTAACCTGACAAAGAAATACCTATGTCCCTTGCCCTACATTCCTCTTACTGAATTAAAAAAGGAGCACCTGTCTTAAAAAAATTTCATCCCATACATAACTCTCCACTTTGCATATGTGTCTTTTTGACACACTTGATGTAGTCCAATTGGCTATACAACATGATTGCATTGTTGTCATCCATCTTTGATGAGGTGACTGTCCAAATTCAGCTATATTCTGTACCATATTTTCATGTTACACTGTTGAAGAAGTGGATAGCTATGGTTCTATCCTACCCATACTTCTCAACCTCTTACAGCAATAATTCTGGAACGCCATCTATAAAAGTTTGACACAAACCCCAAAATAGGGACAAATTTTAAATATTGCTCTTATAAACTTAGACATTTGATTGAACAACAGGTTGTACATTACCACAAACTTTCTGGAGGATATGAAGTCTGAATTTCAAATGGCTGTCATTCTCTTTGAACTTCAGTCATTAATGATTTACCACTAATTTGCCAGAAAAACACAATTTTATGAAAAATGGACCAGAAATATGAGGTCAAAATTTGGACATTCTGCAAAAATCTTTATGGTTGGGAGGTATGATCCTACCTCCCTCCTGCACATTCCTATATTGCTTTCCCTTTTTTCTTCCCCCTACTTTCCCCCAATTTCACCACTTTCTTATATATCCCATTTTAGCACCTTTAATCTGCTCAAACAATAGTATCACACACAACACATAAGCAGCATAAAAAGCAACACAGTCCCTCACTTTTTGTCCCCTGTTTCTGCAGAGTTTGGTATCTCTCACCACTGCCAAGTGACTGAATGGCTGGTCCCTGGACCATTTACCTCTGGGCAATGACACTTAAACATCCGACACTAAGGTAAATAACACAAAATAACACACAGTGAATGTGGTATAAATAATTATTTAATTGTATTATCACTATTTATTCAAAACTATTGCATACACTTGGATTCAAACACTATATCAACTGGGCTACAAAATAAATGTATCAATGCATTTACATGTACTGCCATAGAGTCAGCTAAACAAGAGCTGTTTTTCATACATTCAGTAGTCATAACTCTCATAATTTTATCAATGAGCTCACATTTGCTTGGAGCTCAACTACGCGCAAACTGGGAAAGCAGTATAAATGTGTATCTTACATGTGTAAGCACTTTGCCACACATCTTACAACTTTGCAGCTTGATGGTACACTATGCAAAGTGGACAATAGCATCTATTATTTTGTTTACTGTCCATTTAGTCTTCATGCCATAAAACTACATTGGAAAATGCAAACAAAAGGAAGTCACTTTCTAAGAAAATAACAGATATTTGCAATGCAGCCATCTGTACTCCCCCCATGCACTGCAACCTTGGTCTCTCAGTAATTGTTCACAAATATATCAACCACACTACACAAATGAATAACAAATGCTTTCTTATTTACCATGCACATCTTTATAATGACACTACACATTCAGATTTTCCAGTACTTGTAATGTGGACACCTCTTTGCATATAGTTTGTAAAGCTGTCTCTTATAATATACCTGCACATTGGAAACACAACAAAAAATACTACACATTACACACTTATCAACCTGGTAACATGGATAACTTTGATATCTTGACAGTTGGACAAGGCTACACTTCCATTTTCTGAAGGCCTCTCAACATCTCCTCTCCAACTCTCCAACATCCATTGATGATACAAAATATAAAATAAACATTAGTCTACAGCCTAAAGTCAGCCTTGTGCTGTGGTGTTTGCGTGAAGCACTGACTTCTTTGGTCTGTGTACTTAGTTAGGTAGGGGTTCTAATCTCACTGCAGTCAACTGGTGTATGTGTGTCTGTCTAGTTATAACAGCATAATTGAGTATACTAGAGTTACCACACCAAACACATGGAGCACAACTCTTTGACAGTTGCACATGCCAACACATTCATTTTGTGCAGGCCTCCAAACATCTTCTCTCCAATATCTAGTTCTAATGTCATCCACTATAAATTTTCCTAAAACCTCATAAAAGTCAGACTTGAGCTGTGGCTACTGAGTTCTCTAGTCTGTGTATTTTCTAATCTCACTGCAGTCAACTGGTATATGTGTGTGTGCCTGTGTGTGTGTGTGTATGTGTGTTTGTGTGTGTGTGTGTGTGTGTGTGTGTGTGTGTGTGTGTGTGTGTGTGTGTGTGTGCCTATCTAGTCAGAAGAACATAATTGAATATCCTGCACGTACCACTCCAAACTCATGGGGCACAAATACTTTGACAGTTGTACATGCCTACACATCCATTTTATGTAGTCCACCCATCTCCTCTCCAGTACACAGGGCTGATGTCATCCATTATAAATTGTCCTGCAGCCTTATAAAAAGTCAGACTTGTGCCGTGGTGCTGGCATTAAATGCGGAGGCCTCTAGTTAGTATAGTTATATGTGTAGGGGGTTTGGTCTCACTGCAGTCAACCAGTGTGTATTTGTGCACTTCCTTTTCATTGGAGAGAGCATTTTACACCAGTATGTCATTCACTGCTATTACCATCTTTGTCTCACCAGACACTGCTGATGTCATCACTTATAAAGTGCTGTCTGACACTATCTTAATTAGACTTGTCTGTGGTTCTAGCATTAAACACAAAGGTTTCTACTCAGTGTAATTTGATAGGTAGGAGATCTGTTCTCATTGCAGTCAACTGGTGTGTGTGTGTATGTGTGTGTGTGTGTGTGTGTGTGTGTGTGTGTGTGTGTGTGTGTGTGTGTGTGTGTGTGTGTGCACGCGCGCGCACTGGCTTGACATTAGAGACAGCATTTTGCACCAGCATATCAGACACTGCTATTACCTTTTCCTGTCAACAGACTCTGCTGATGTCATCAGCTATAGCTGTTTCTCAAGTTTTTTCTGTTAATGTCACAGAGGCTAGGTTAAGATCTCTACAGTGAGGGACCATTAGATTTGCAGATGTGAGGCATTTCCATCATGGCAGGGTCAGAGACAGCCCTGTAGGCCAGGGACAAGTCACCTCATCCTAAACGATACACAGTACAATGACAGGGCTTTCAGTATATCCACGTACATCATGGCATGGTTTGTAGGGCCTGCATTTTCTTGTTGTGAAACCTGTGTGGTCTCTCTAGCTGCTGCAGGTGTCTGTTGTGGTACATGCAAAATGTACCATTGTACTTTATTAGTGCTCTGATGAGATTTGGGTACAGTGGTGTTATAATATTCTCACACTTGGATATGATGGCCTGATTTATGAGGTGCGCAACAAAGAAGGCTTTCATTGCAACTGTGAAAATTTCATGGTCGAAGTTCAGATTGCTATCTACCTGTGTTCCTAAGCCTTACACCACTGGGTTTGAGTTTAGGGAGGGGTTTTGGTAATACTGAAAATAGTGTAAACTTCTACTTTGCAGAAGGAAAATCTAATGATACATGTTTGTGTTTCTATGTAGACTGTATGGCTTTGGCCCCTCCTGTAATATGTAAACATTGCTGGTGGATTCAATGATTGCAGCCAATATACAATCATCAGCAAACTTTGTAAACCAAAGGCTGTATAATTTAGCCTGGACTTCCAAGAAATAGATTCCAAACAGTAAAGGGCCCAGCACAGATTGTTGATGTACACCACTGGTGACAGCTCTACTGGTAGTGGTTGATTCACAGACTTTCAGTCTACAGTCTACAGTGAGCCAACTGGCTGAACATCAATTAACATAAGGTGGGAGAGTTTCTCAATGATATCTGAGTGGTGGATTGTGCCAAAATCTTTGGCCAGATCAACATAGGTGGTATGCACTGTCTTACCTTCATCAAGCCCTTTGGTGACTTTGTCAAAGAAGTCTACTTATGTTTAGTATGCATGATCTACCCTTAAGCCATCATGGGTTGAGTCTAGAGTTTGAAGATCTCCTATGAACTTGTTGATAAGGACAATGATGACTTTTCCATGGCCTTGCAGATGAGACTGGTTAGACTTATAGGCACATATTTCCCAGGGTTGGTTGATGGCCTATCTTTGTGCAGGGAGATTACTGAATCTGTTTTCTACTCCACTGGAACAAATCCATTTTTCAGGCTATGATGACAGAGTATGATAATCTCATCCAATAGACCCTGTTGTAGATTGCTTAGTAAGTCATATACACAGTACATACAATACATAGCTCTTTGACAACATTGATGGCATGGATTACATAATGACAATGTGGATTGTGCCATATATATGCCATGCACACCTGTCAACTAGCCTGCAGTGTTCATAATATTACATACAGGTATAGCAGTGTCTCTTTTAATACATCCAGCAGATATTACAGTGTCAGGATGGTGTGCTTGTTTACCCTCTTAAATTGCTCACATTTCATAATGGTTGTACAAGTGTGTTAGTGCAGAAATATCTATGCTCACTCACAATCACATATGTTATAGGTTCATAGGTTCATAGGTAGGTACTAGGCTATCTGCCCAAGGGCATTTATAAGCCTAAACAGAGTGTGTCAGCTTTCGCCTCCCCGTTGATTAATTAACTGAGCCTCTGTCAAGAAGAGCCAATGAAGTGATCCCAGGGGTGTATTTTCTGTTACCCATCCACTCGTCAATGTTTCTCTTAAAGAGTGCTAGTGAGGGGCTCTGCCTAATGTAGTTAGGAATTTTTTTCCAAAGCATGGGGAGTCTCTGTGACAGGAATCTATCCCACCAGCATGTTCTATTTATTGTTGTGGTGAGGTTTAGCTCACTAGAGCGAGTGACTCAGTGATATGATTTCTTTAGGTGGAGCATGTCCATCAATTCACGAGATGGGTTGCCAACTGGCTTACAGACAGAACTCACAAAGTAAGAATAGCAGGCTCCAGGTCCGACTCTAAACCAGTCACAAGTGGTGTCCCACAAGGCTCAGTCCTGGGACCCCTACTGTTTGGCATATACATCTTAGAAGTACAGGCAAACACAGTAGGACTATGGCTAACCAAGTTCGCCGATGACTGCAAACTGGGAGCCATAACTGACTCTCCAGCTGACACGGACATCCTCCAAAAGGGCCTTACTGAGTTAGACACCTGGTGTCAAAGTTATGGCCTCAAGCTAAATGCCAAAAATTGCATGGTCATCCCATTTGGGAAAAACAAAACACCCAGGAATTACCACATAGGTGGCAGCCCCCTTAATACAGAAGAGGTAATAAGAGATCTGGGGACCCAGGTAGATAGTAATCTCTCCTTTGACAATCATATTGCCAAAGTAGTTAGAAAATCCTTATATGTGGCCCATCTAATTACTAAAGGGTTCACATCTAGAAATAAAGAGGTTATAGTGCCCCTCTACTCGTCACTCATTAGACCCATCATAGAGTACAATACCCCATTTGGGATGTACCTCACAAGACACTTCCAACAGCTGGAAAGACCACAAAAGTACCTCACCAAGAGGATTACTGGCCTCAAACATATGTCCTATGCAGCCTGACTGAAAAAACTCCGGCTATACTCAGTGGCATATCGCTTACTCAGAGGTGATCTCTGCTTGACTTACAAAGCCATGTCCAACTCAGATTTGATGGACATGCTCCACCTAAAGAAATCCAAGTCACTGCGAGCCATGCACTCTAGTGACCTCGCCACAACAATAAATAGAACATGCTGGAGATATAGATTCCTGTCACAGAGACTCCCCATACTTTGGAACAAAATTCCAAATTACATCAGGTAGAGCCCCTCACTAACACTCTTCAAGAGAAACCTTGACGAGTTGATGGTAACAGAAAATACACCCCTGGTATCACTTCATTGGCTCTGCTTGACAGAGGATCAGTTAATTAATCAATGGGGCGGCAAATTCTGACACCCTCTGGCTAGGCTTATAAATGCCCTCGGGCCGATAGCCTACTACCTACCTATGAACCTATGGATGTAAAAATCTAAGTTATTATGAAATACTAAAATATCTGAACTTGTACAGTTTCTTTTACAGATATCTAAGAGGAGATCTTATTCAGGTATATACGGCATTTAGGGACAACTACCTCTGGGAATGTTTGGGGTTATCAAAAAGTACTAGAGAATCATCAGACAACCTGTTTAGAAGATTCTATAGGAATGAGAAGTGTAATAATTGGTTCTCTGACAGAGTAGTCGATGCATGGAACAGACTACCAAATTACATTAAAACAAGCACTAGTTTAGATATTTTTAAGAACAGCCTGGACACTTATTATGGGAACAAGTGTTTTGGTATACTGGCAAGCTAGAAGGATATTTATGCCCATGCATGAAATATTTGTATGTATGTATGTATGTATACAGTAGCATTATCTTTAACGTTTATGTTTATTAGAATGCTCACAAATGACACTGGCACTGTGTATGCATTACTAATCTCCATGAGATCTTTATGGTGACTGACACATACTCCATGTGAGATTATCTGCTGTGCAATATCCAATAAATTTGCATTTCTGAATGATATACTAGCATTTTATACATCAACTGTTTATTGAAAAATGGATATATTTATGAGGAGTTCATGCATTCAGAAACAAAGTGCATTACTTCTATGTCATAATGTCACAAATCTCCTTTACATCGTAAAGAACCTATAATTAAGATATAACATTTAAATGTTCATAAAGGATAAGTGGATTTAAGTTTTACATCATATTATACCACTTTCTGTGACAATTTGAGTTGCTTCTTTTCTAAAAAAGACACACCAGTCTGAGTAACTCCATTTTGCAGCTCTGGATTCTCAAACAACTCATGCACATCTATGTAATTTTGTGCAGGTTTTATATGCACTAATTCTTCATGGTTATATTATTCTTTAATGTCTGATTTCTACTGCTATGAAAGTTTCTGTCTTCTCCATGGGCAGCATAACATCTGAGCTTACGTACTTCTTTAATTACTATTGCTTCAGGGTGATGATCTCATGGGAGGATTGATAACTGATGAATTCTGATGCATATCCTTTTCACCACTTAGCTGTTTCCATGACTGTTCATCATAATAATATTTCTGTCTCTGCTAATTCTTTTTCAGTTTGTATCTGATCTTGCCTTCATTCTCTTGCATCACTAAAGCTGAAGAAAGTGATTTATTCTTTGTAATTTCACTATCAGCAAATGAGCTGAACAGAAGCTGAGTCCCTTTAACTCAAAGCCTTCTTATTTAACAGCATATATACATCCACAGCCAGGTTTAGGCATAGGCCAACTAGGTGGCTTCCTAGGGTGCCACTCTAACAGGCGTGGTTTTCCAGTAATTTGGATGGTGTAGATAGACAAGGATGGGTGCACAGGGTGATAAGGGGGGCACTGTGGAGCCCTTTTGCCTAGGGCACCAGTTAAACAAAGGCCGTCCCTGCATACATCACATAAGTACACAATAACAGCACATCTTTATTTGATTAAAGGTCAAGACATTGAAAATAGTATAAGCAGTAATAAAATCAAAATAAAGTATTTCATATGAAATCATTTAAATGTCAGAAGACTGTAAATAACTAACATCAAAATTTTGTCTTGAATAGATGAAGTCGATAAAATAAATTCAAAACTAATACATCTGCTGGAAATTTCTTAAGTATTTTAAAGTTTATCCTGTTAACAGCTATATTCTACATTCCTATGATACATATTGCTCCATTAGCTTACTCAGAGGCATAGTTACTTCAAATGTACTAGATAAAGACTTTTGCAAAATTCTGCATCATTCCCAAATGTGGATTTTGATTTATCTTTAGCTATGGCATTTCAACATTGCCATGACATTCTCATACATAATATCACCCACACATTTCAGACTTACTACACTTATTTGCATTTGTTCTATTTGAAAACTGCACTACTTCAGGTGATTTAGCAGTTGTACCAGCTTTCTATTTTCTCTTTTTATTGGAATCACATAAGCAACTAATTGGTTATTTTTAAAACATACCTTCTAAACTTTTAATTGCTTGCAAAGCAGGTGTATTGAAACACTCCTGCAGCTAATTAGGTACCATACAGAAGTCTATAGAATGTATATGTGAAGGCAAATTCAAATTCAAATTTAAATATACTTTTTTTCTGAGAATAATACCAAATATTCAAACTTTCACAAGATACTACTCACATTAGGAACTTAGAAGCAAATTTTATTACATAAAGAACAACAGACCACCAAATTCTGTCCTAGCACCTCAGATTATGCTTTTTAGGTTCAAAAGGAGCCTAGAAGGTGTAAGCCTAGGCAATATTTCAGAGTTTCATAGTTCATTGTTCTTTATGTAATAAAAGCTGCTTCTAAGTGCCTAAAGTGAGTAGCATACATATGTGAAGTAAATTTATACAATTTAGACCTTTTTTCATCTAGCATTATATAACAGAATCCCTAATATGCATCTAATACTGAAAATGACTTATTTGTATAGCTATCTCCTTTTCAGATATAAGCAACAGGTAAGGTTTTGTTCAATCACTTTAGATCTTGCAGATCAGTGCATATGCAAATTGTGTCCAGTTTAAAAAAAAAGTAACTGTGCCAGTTATAAATTCTAGTGCATCTGACAACATTTTATGATATCTAAGCTTTCCATTTGTTCATTTCCTACTCAGTTTTATTTCTGAGATGTTTTCATATTCTGCCTGAAATAAGCACTGCTAGTATAGCAGCTAGTCTTATCTGAACAACATATTCTCGAGGTAAACTACCCTCCAAGTAAGTTAGCATAATTAAGCAATATATTGTTTCCATAGATACGTACAGTATTTGAAAAGGCTCTGCATTTCTTTTATAAGATGCCTTGGTGAGAGAAAGGAATTGTGGACTACAAGCTTTTAGTGTCTGATTTCATCTGGCTTTTTTACATATTTGTTTGCTGATTGGATTGGTTTCTACTGTCCTTCATTTTTCAGTTCTGTTTGCCGCAAGGCCTAGGGTTTGCCTTTATGTATGCAACTAACTTGGAATAAGATTGATTCAGTGGAGACATTTTTAAATAAAAGGAAATAGATTTGCTGTGTATCTGTAAAGTAAAACAAACACACACACACACACACACACACACACACACACACACACACACACACACACACACATATATATATATATACATATATATATATATATATATATACACATATATATATATGGGTCTATATCAGAACATTGAAAGTTCATACTTTCGAATGATCTTACATCATCCCCTATTCAGCGAATGCTGCAAATAGCGAAACGACAAATAACCACATTTATTCCTAGGGAAAGAATTTGGTTGTCCGTTTCTATCGTTTTGCTATTTTCATCGCTGTGGTGGAAAGTTACGGGTTGGGTTCAGGTAAGTGTGCGATTGGGCATGGGTTAGGTGAGTTAGATTTAGGCCGTGAGGGAGGTATGTGTGCGATTGTGGTGATGTGAGGGTTAGGGCGGGTTAGGTGAGTTAGGGTTAGGGCGCGGGTGAGGTGAGTGTGCGATAGTGACGGACCTTAGGGTTAGGGTTTGGGTTAAGGTAAGTGGATAGTTAGTGGTGTTTGTACAGTTTAGTGTAGGGTTAGCTGTAAGATTTTGGGTGTATGTTTGTGGATTGCTGTTTGTTTGGTGTGCTTGTGTTGCGTAGTGTAATTCACTAATGGAAATAAGTCCATCTATAAACATATCCTGAATAAAACCTTTTATTTTCCTGTAAGCTCCATTCATTTCATTTAGGGAGTTCTTAATATAGGCATCAGCATTCAAAATTTCAAGCATCTTGTTATTGTAGTCCACCAAATTCATGATGACCACACTGCCCCCCTTATCCAGTTTCATAATTCTAACACCATTATTATGGACTAGAAAGGCAAGCTCAAATTCTTCATCCTGGTTTAAATTCCCATACACTTTATTCAAGCCAGACCTAGTATTAGAATTCCTACTAAGCTCTCAAAAATTGAGTTCACAAACCCTCTCAAAATGTGTTAAAGTGGGATGTGTGGGCAGGTTAAATGTGCTAGAGATTTTGAATGGGTCATTAATTGAGTCAATATTATTAAACGTGATGTTAAGATTCAGTTTCCTGATGTACTGTTTTAAGTCCATCAAAGTGTGGATCAAATTGATTGATAGGTCAGGAGCAAAGCTAAAACCTTTAGCAAAAATATCACACATAGTCACATTAAGAATTAGATCAGAATAATTATAGACCTTAAAATTCTTTTAAGAATTATAGTTCATTGTCAAGGGTGGTAGTAGACAATCATTCCTACTATCAGTCATGTCCAATTCTACTGTGTCAGGTACGACTAGGTCTATCTCCCCTTCCAGGAATTCCTGTTGGTCTCCCTGTTGTTCATTCTCCCCCTCCCCACCTGGTATGCATTGAAATGACCCCTCCCTTGTTGTTGTTGGGGTCTCTGCTGGTTCATAATCCGCTCCCAGTGCCTCAGGGGTGGGTATTGTTCTTCATCTAAAAAATTGTCTTAAAAAGTGTCCAATTCAGTGACCTCGTTGCATTTTGATAACTATTATTGTATTGTTCAACACTACTTTTGTTTTGTTGCCATACCTGTGATGGCGGGGGATGGGGGTAGGCTAAATTATCAGCTTATTATTTTTCATCTCTAGCCAACTTCTTAATCTTAATCTGTTTATGGCAATTTAACTACCAAATCTCTCAACTCTCCTCTTTTATTGTCAATAATCACAAAAGGATCAGTTGTATAAGCTACTTAAATATGTTTACCTTCCCACTGTATTCCATACATCTACAATACTGAGTGCCCACCCAGTCAACCAATGTTGCCCTTGCGCTGTCTAACTTCCTCTCTCTGTCACTAAACCTGCTTATACTTGTGTGCACTAGTAGGTTAAACTGGGAGGTTCCTCTCCTTAGACTTCTAAAACTCAAGTTACTCTTCTTTTTATTTTCCTACCTCCTTAGTGCACAGTGCATTACCTAGTATGTTTAACACTTTTTCCATATTTCTTTTAACATCTCTTCATTCTAGTGTTTTACTGTGTAGACCTTTCCTACAAATTTACTCTATTATCACTCATCTGTGTCCCTTTCTCCAGGAACTAGATGTCATGAGGTCACAGTTCACATCACCATCTGCTGCCAGCCTGCTAGAAACAGGAACATTTAGGCAGTGCAATATCTGTCTCATACTTACTGACAACTATTTAATTATTCCTGTAAATGATTGCATATGGGAGAGGTACAGGTATCTTCTAACCTCTGAGGCCAACCTCCGTTAAAGAAAGCAGCCATAACCACCATGCTGTCAGCTCTGACATCCACCTCACACTGCCATGCCCACTATGTCATAGACAACAAGTTAGACTTCTTATGTTGAGGTACTTCCTAGATAAAGGTTTTGTGTTCAGGACACTCACCCTAATAGGCAAACAACCTACACAGACACTGCTGAAAACACAACTACTGAAAAGTATCACTCAGTTGATAGGCCAAAACCCCTGAGTCAGCAGAGCCATGGCAATACATCTGGTAACAGTATAGTCATAATTGACTCCATAGTCAGATGCACAGTTATACCATTCATTAGGCTGAGCAAAGCCAGACTGATGGTTAGCTGTCTTTCTGGTACCAGGATATGCAGTGTCACCTGGGACTTCAAGTCTCTTTACTCTAACTATGCATATGACATAATCATTGCACACACAAGAGTGAATGGCTTGATGCAAACCTCATTGGATCATATGAAGAGAGACATGACAGAGCTCTGTGTGTAACTAGTATTGACCAGTAGCCTACCATTACCAAGATTGATACCACAATACAAGCAACAAATATCTGACTTCATTTATTGGCTTAGCTACTGGTGTCATTCTAATGTGATCCAATCTAAAGATATCAGAGTTATCAGACATGTATAAAGTGTTTGCATGTTTGTGCAGAATTACAGTAAAGTTATGCAAAATACAGCCATTTCACAGCATATTTCACAAAGTACAGTATTTTGAACAGTTTATTGTGCATTTGAATGTTATTACAAGTTCAGACAGAACAGTTTGTTTATGCATAAATAGAAGGGACATATTTTCAGTGTGTCGGTGCATACTTTGTGGGTATGGCAGACGGATTCCAAAAACCTAGTGCACTTGTATTTCACAATAATATTACAGAGAACTAAAGAGTTTTTGAGCAGGAGTACGGCATTTTCATCCCACCTGCATTTTCTGATAAAGATGACCATACAAAAGCATTTATTCTGCTTAATTTAGCTGGGTCAGAAACCATTGAAAGGGTGTGTTCATTTGTCTATGCACCTGCTATCTATACAGGAGATGGGGAAAACCATAATATTGTACTGGCTGAGTCAAGGGAGGATGGTGAGTGCTTAAAACGTAAATATAGATAAATGTGTAACCCCCAGACAAATGTTACAATGAAAAGGCACTTATTTTATTCAAGTGATCAAAAGTCTGGTGAAACATTTGCAGCATATATAACAGATTTGAGGAATAAGGCTAAAATATGCATATCTGGTGATTTAAGGGATGAGTTGATAATAGACAGACTTGTGTGTGATATTAAGGATGATGCTGTGAGAGAGATTTTGCTTCATGACAGTGATTTAACTTGGAATAAGGCCACTGACATTTGTCAGATATAAGAACTCACAGAAAAGCACACAAATATGCTTACAAATGAGACATGCATACTTCCAGTAACTTGTAGAACTCATGTTGATGGCATGCAGCACATTGTTAAAAGAAACAGGCCCGCTCACATGGCAGCAACTGTAGCCCCTGCAGCATAGGGTTGCTATCTCTCCGTTTTATTTCCGGACTATCCAGAAATCAAACTGATTCTCTGGTAGTCTGGAAAACACTGTACAAACTCTGGTATTCTGTTTCAAAAAAGAAAACAGACTATTGGAGTTTGTAAATTGGCTGATTTACTATGCTTTTCTGTAAAAAAGCATAGTAAAAGCCGAAAACAGGCAGTGGGAACAGAAAAAAGAGGGCATTCCCTGCCAAGTGATGTCACCATGACATCGCAAAATGGGCAGGATATGGTCGGGAGAGGGGTGGGGTGGGTGGGGTTACTGGTGATGTGAGGGTTGTGGCTTTTCTCTGGTTTTAGCCACAATGAAAGGTGGCAACCCTACTGCAGCAGCCACTGGTAAATCCCAGAGCTTTCCATCAAATTACAGAGTTCCCACAGTCTCAGTGAAGCATAAGAGTGAGTCAGCAAACTCAAAGCATTGACCCTCTCCCAGTTTCAATTCTAACTGTCTTAATTGTGTTGTAAATCATGAAGCTAAAAGGTAAAAAATGTTTAGCTTTTGGTCAGCAATACCACAAAGGCAATAAACGGAATCATTTAACGAGGTTTTGTAAATCAAAAGGCCCACATTTTTTTATTAAAAGGGAACATTTCAAGAAATGAGTTGATGATTTAGAGAGCTGCAACCCTACTTTTTATGTTGATTGTGTGTCAGTGCTTTATGAAACTGTTAATACGGTAGATTTAAGGGCAAACAATGAAGTATTTTGTACTGTTCGGATAAATGGAAAACCCATAGAGCTCAAAGGTGACACAGGTTCCAAGTGCAATGTTATGTCTGCAGAAACATTTGCTAGTGTGTGTCACGGGTTAGAGGTTTGATATGGCAAAGTGTGCAAAGCTTGTTGCTTATGGAGGTGAAAAAATTCAGACTGAAGGCTCAGTAGTGCTTTCATGCTACTCTGCTGGGAGAAGCTACAACTTGTTATTTTATGTGGTCAAGAGGCATGTCCGGTCATTATAGTTTAAAAATGGGACTGCTTTCATTTAAAGAAGTCCATCAACTTAGCTTAAAAGACCACTACTCTAATTTCACCCAGTACATTTTTTCTACCTATGTTGATCTTTTTGAAGAGAAACTAGGCAAGCTTCCAGTTGTGTACTCCATGAAGATAGACCCAGAGGGCTGTCCAGTTATCAGGCCAGCTCAAAAAGTTCCAACAGCCATGCAGGACAGAGTCAAAGCCGAGTTAGATAAAATGGGGTGAGAAGGTGTGATTTGTCCATTAGATGAACCTACTGAATGGGTATATTCCATGTTGGTAGCTCATAAGAAAAGCTCAAATGACATCAGAATATGAATTGATCCATGAGATTTGAACAAAGCACTAAAAAGACCTCATAATCCAATGCACACAGCTGAAGAAGTCACAGTTCTGATGCCGAATGCCACTGTTTTTTCTGTCTTAAATGCATAGAGTTAATTTTGGCAAATTCAGCTTGACAAGAAATCCTCATTGCTAGCTACTTTCAGTACTCCATTTGGCAGGTACAGATTTTTGAGAATGCCATTTGGGATAAAACTGCGAGTGAAGTCCATCAACGTGCAAAGAAGCAAATTTTTCTTGGTATCCTTGTGCTATTTTAGTAGACAGCATACTAGTAGGAGGTAATGATGAAGCTGAGCATGACAGAAACCTCAGAAACGTTCTAGAAAGAGCACATCAAGTGAATCTTAAGCTCAATCCACAGAAATACAAATTCTGGCTACAAGAGGTCACTTATGTTGGTAATTTATTTATCAGTTCAGGCCTGCGACCAGACTTGTCTAAACAAACAGCCAGTCTTGAGATGCCAGCTCCACATAATGTTCAAGTCCTACAATGTTTTCTTGGCATGGTTAAGTATCTAGGCAAATTCATTCCAGACTTAACTTTGAGCACCACTTAGAGAGCTAACACGTAAAGATGCATCCTGGTCTTGGTTAGAGGAACACCAACGAGCATTTGATGTCCTGAAACAGAGAATTGCCTGTCCACCAACACTCAGAAACTATGATGTTCACAAACCAGTTACTCTTTCATGTGATGAATCGACAACAGGTACAGTCAGTTCACAAGAGGGTCAACCTATTGCCTATGCATCGAGAACTCTTATCTAAACTGGAATGGAATATGCTCAGATCGAGAAAAAGTGCTTGGCAATTGTGTTTGCATGTTCGAAGTTCCATAATTATGTTTATGGTAGACCTATCCAGATTGAAACAGACCACCAACCTCTAGTCCCTATCCTGAGAAATCCTATGCAGTCAGTGGAACAAACCACCAACCTCTAGTCACTATCCTGGGAAAGCCTATGCATTCAGCTCCAGACAGATTGCAACACATTATGTTGAGATTGCAAAAGTATAATTTCATTCTTGTCTACAAGAAAGGCAAACTTCCTTATCATACTGATACATTATCCAGATTGACAAGAAACACCAGCATGAGAATGAGAACCTTGATTTTGAAGTCATGGAAGTGAGAAATTTTTCTTCCACACGACTTGATGAACTAAGAGATCACACAGCCACAGATCCAGTTTTACAGAGGCTCAACCACTTTATTACTCAAGGATGCCATCAAACAATGTAGTTTACCTCAAGAAGTGCAACCTTATTTTCCATACAGAGATGAGATTTTGTCTGACAATGGTATCATTATGAAAGGTCTGAAAGTAATTGTTCCAAAGTCCTTGCAACATGAGTACATCACTATCTTGCTATGTGGTCACCCAGAAGCCAACTCTAACAAAAGAAGGGCAAGATGACTAGTATTTTGGTCTTTTATGTCACAAGATATTGAGAGAGCACTATTATCTTTTTCTATGTGTAATAGTACAAAGCCACATCAACAGAAAGAACCACTTCAGCTAAACCCGATTCCTGAACTACTTTGGTCGACAATAGCCTCCAACATTTTCGAATGGAATGGTCAACATTAGTTGGTGTTACTAGACTCTTACTCCAATTGGTTTCAGATTGACCTACTTCCTAACCTAGCATCCAATACTGTCATTACTAAGATGAAGCATCATTTTGCAGTACATGGTAGTCCACACAAAGTTATTTTTGACACTGGCACACAGTTTACAAGCCAACAGTCCAAAAGATTTGCTGAAAAATGCAACTTTACTCATGTCACTAGTAGCTCAGAGTATCCACAGTCAAATTATTGGCAGAATGTGCAGTTCAAAATGCATAACAGCTACTAGAGAAGTCAAAATGAGATAATAATGATGGTTTCCAGAATCTCTTGAATTTCAGAATCATTCCTCTTGATAAACATCTTGGTTAACCTGCTCAGAAACTTCTGTCGACACAAACCAGAACTACGTTACCAATCAGTAGTTAATTGTTGGTTCCATGTGTCAAGAAAAACAGGTCAGTGAAAACCAGTCTGTTGAAGAAGCAATTAATCCATAAGTCCTACAATGATAAGACCAGCAAAATGCTCAATCCATTATGAGAAGGAGAAGTGACAAGGATGCAAATGTCCAAAGGTTATGATTGGATTGAAGTTGTGAAGAATATTTGCCCAGAGCCAAGATTGTACATTGTGGAACCACGAGGAGCAGAGTTTAGGTAGAATCGGAAACATTTGATGCCAGTGCCTGAGCCTATACCACAGCACATAGCCTGTGAAAAAGACTTTATCTCAGAATGAGTTGCCCAGTGTTCCATTTCCAGAGAATATTCTCATTCCTGTGATGAATGTAGAAGTTCCTGATATGAGTTATTCACTGAAGACTGCCCTGTTGCTAAATCCAGTACAGATTATATGTTAAATGATCTGGTTGTATCTCCAGACCATGTAATAGATACATGGCAGCTTGGATATGAACATTGTGTTTGTTTCTAGTGTCTATAATAATGCATGTCTACCTCCAATGTTGTTTTTTACTAAGGGCAATCTTTTTAAGATGGAAAATGTAAATCAATGTGTGTGTATGTACCTTTAAGAAGCTATCAAGGGCTTGCACAAGTGCATAACTACTGAGCATGTGAGAGACTTACTGCGATTTTGTAATAAGCTGTTGAGATGTAAGCATGTATGTATGTAAGGTGTGTCTGTTAATCAGTTCGTGTATATTTTATGATGCTGCTATCCATCTCAGTGTGTTTTTATGTATTAAAGCATTTAAAAGAACTACCCTGCCAGCTTGTCATCTATGTTAGAGAAGGACGAGCGACAGACATGGTTCCAAACATCTACAGATACCACAACAATGATCAAATCTGACCACCATTTGGTAACTCTCATTATGTGGGTAAAACTTGACTTGCCACAAAACCCTTCTTTCTTTAGAGATTACTATAAGGCAAACCTGATCTAGCTAACAGGTGACCTGATTGAATTTAAGCTCATCCTTACTTGATGACTCCATCTCATACACTGTTACATGTGGATAATTTCTATGCCCACTTTAAAGGATGTAGTGAAGCACCTGTCTCCATATGACATAAATCCAGTGCCAAATTCAGGAATAGACCCCTATGGTGAAACCCAATTATTAAAAGATTATACAATAAGAGGAAGAAATGTATAGTCCATAAAAACAAACTGAATACCTATTATCTACAGATGAATTTCAAAAGATCAACAAAGAACTCAGAAACAAAATTAAATATACCAAAAGCAAATATAAATTGAGAATTGTTATCTCTGCTAAAGACAACCACAAGGATTTCTTTAGATATATCAGAAACCTTAGAGTTAATGCCCAGCAATGTTCAAAGCTAATGGATAACAGCAACACTTATTCATCCCCTTAGGATATAGCTGACATATTAAGAGGCACATTCAGCTTTAATTTCACTGTCCTATCCCTGCTAACATTCCCCAGCTTATAAGCAGATCCATACCACACCCTCTGTTCATATCCAAGCAAGTCCTGATAGTTCTCTTCAAGGCTAAAAATACTTGCTGCATGGTGTCTGATAATGTGACAGGCTGCCTTCTTATCAGCACCAGATGCTGTCTGTTCGAATCACTATTAAGCCTATCAACCTCAGCCACTGTAGTTGATTTATACCCAAGGAATGGAGGACTGCAGAAGTTATTCTGCTCCACAAAGCGGGATCCACTACTGATTCAGGGAACTACAAAGCGATAAGCCTCACCAGTCTTATCTGCGAAGCAATTGAATGCATCATTATGGAAATTATTAAAGACATAGGCAATCTACTAGGCCTAAACCCAAGTAATCTTGGGTTTGTTAAAAGCATATCCTGCTTTCTGAACATGGTGGACTTCTTTTGAGCATGTCTCTAAAGTACTCGACTCACAAGTTGGTTCTCACTGCCTATCTGGACCTGGTCAAATCCTTTGATACATTCTGCATTCTGGTATTATCAATAGGTCAGTCAAACTAGATGTAAACCCACATGCTACCCATTATATGGCAAACTGGCTATAGGATTACATTATAAATTAATTATGAGATTTATTAACTAGGTTGAGAAGAGATGACATGATGATGGACTATTTGTTTGTGACTTTGGATGTTATGAACTTGTTTTCTGTAATTCCACATATAATTGGGTTAGAGTAGTTTCGAGAAATTCTTGATAGTTATGGAAATATTGGTAGTTTTGAACCTGAAATGATTATAGAAGTCATGGAAATAGTACTTTAACATGGTTATGTATTTTTTGTTGGTAAGTGCTATAAATAAAAGCAAGCTTGGCTGTGTGTGTGGCATACACTTACCTAGATGCCAGTTGTATACTATGCTTGTGGAAGATATTTTATATATTTAATCATTATGTGTTTCAAAATTGTGTTGTTTACTGCAGATTCCTGGACAATACTTTTATAATTTGGTCAGGTGTATCATTACAGATCATGGAATTTGTTTAGTATTTACATGATACTACTGAATTTGAAAGATTTTCCTGCACATCCAGTTTGGACAGTAGTCATTACTTGGATATCCAAACTACTCTGTACTGGAAGCCGATGTACAGTAATTTACTTTTTTTTTTACTGCATGTATTATCACACACCCTATCATGAAAGGTGTAGAATAAGACATCAATTAATTCAGATTTCTAGACCAGTTTCAGAGGACAAAGATTTTGAAATGGAAGGGGGTAAGCTACCTGATATGTTTATCAAATGTGGGTACCCCAGAAAATAGTTAATGAAGCCCTTGTATACTGTACCACTATAATTCGCTCTTTTCTAGCTTCTCTGCAATTGGAACTATTTTTGCCTCTGCTTTGTTGTCTTTATTTCTTCATCTTTACCACAGTGTACACCCTACCACTGATTTCAGGCATTTCATCTCCATCATCTCTAGTTTCCTCAATGGCTCTTTTACTGCACAGGTTCCTGTACCATACAGTAACACCAGCTTTGCCATATACTACACCTGATACTCTGTGCTAGCTGGCTACAGCATCTGTGATTCTAGCTTTGATCTCCTCTTTCAGACTTCATTTCTCCTCAGCCACCCCTCAGAGTTACTTAAAGCAGCTCACCTGTGCTCACCTGTGCCACTGTTTTCCCTTCTATCTCATTTCTCAGCTTCTTCTGATTTTTACTATTTGATTTGCTTCTATTGGAACTGTCTTATCAAGGGTTGCCACATTTCATTGTAGCCAAAACTGGACCAAGGCCACACCCTTCACACATCTCAAAACCCTACACCCTTCCTCCATTCCCACTTCCCACACATTTTCTGACATCATTGTCATATCAGGTAGAGTGGAACCCCCTCTTTTTCCATTTGCGAAGCTCTTTTTTGCAAATTTGCTATACCTTTCTGTAAAATGGCATAGTAAATTCACTGATTTAACAAAGTCTGATACACTCTTTACTTTTTTAAAACAGAATACTGGAGTTTGCACAGTGTTTTCCAGGCTACAGGACAATCAGTTCTATTTTCCAGATAGACCAAAAAATGGATAGTTGGCAATGCTAGTCTTATTTGTAGTTGGTTTCATCCCAAGCACCTTCAGTTTTGTATTCCATTCACATATCCTTTGCTGACGTTCTTGCTCAGAGTATGTCTGTCTGTCTATAACACCACAGCATTTGCATGCAGCAGCTTTGTTGATCTGTCTCTTCTGACTTGTTTGCTAATGTAGTCCATCACAAGCTTGAAAGCAGTGGACTCAGAACTGAACCCTGAAGCACACCCACTTCCACAGGGAACCCTTCTGTTAGATTGAACATTGCTCATACTTGAGTCATTGGTTCCTTGTATATCCTGCAATAATTCTACTAATGTTTCTAGGACTTCAAACCAACACAGGACTGCTGAAATCAGTTTAGTTTGGACCTAGTCATATGCTTTCGCTAAGTCAAGGAATGCGAATGCCCAGCTGGACTCTTTCCTCATCTCTAGCTTCTTCTCAACTATCTGTCTCTCTGCAAACATCGGTTTCATTATGCTGCATCACGATCTGAATCCAGACTGCTCATCTCTCATCTTACTTTCTGCTCTCTGCATATTCATGTATCACTCATCCTCTCAAGAATGTTCATGCAGTGTGACCTTTTCACTTCCCTCTGTTATCAATGTCCTTTTTGTTCTTATGTACTGGCCCTTGTTTGATTATTGTCCATGCATCTGGGATATGTCTTTCTCTCCATACTGCTACAAATATGCTCAAAAGCCATTTCTCCCCTATCAAACCCAGCATCTTAATTATATGACTTAATTTCCTTTGGACTGTTCTTACATCTTTGAGTGTGGGCTCCTTGTCTTCTTTTTTCATCATAGGCTGTGTCTAGGGCAGTACAGCTTTTGTACAGTTTTCGATATTCTGAAGATGCTGGCAGTACTCCTTCTATCTGCTCTTGATGTCCTGTGGACTATTGAGCAGGTCATTGCTGGCATCCATTATGAAGGGTATCTTCTTTATCTTTCTGTCTTTGCCTTCCAACCTGATTGAGTTTCTTTGTACCATCTACTGAGTTGCTTTCCAGAAGCTGATAGAGTGTCTCTGACGTCTGTTGGTCAGTCTTGTCTGTCTGTCATTTTTGCTGCACTCCTTTCTCTTACTGACTTTCTAGACTTCTGCATTCCATCCAAGCTTCCCTTTTCTACCTTGCTTCCATACCTGGCTCAGCTGCTTAGCTGTTATGTAGTCCTCTCAAATGCTCTTTGGAGTACTGCCATTCTTCTTCATCTTCACCTATTTCCTCTTCCTCCTGAGATATTAGAGACCTGAGTAATTCCTTGAACCCTTGTGCTTTCTCTTCATTTAACTTCCTGGTCTTCAGGTTAGTTTCTGTTGACCATATAGCTTTACTGCCTTGCAGCTGATTGCTTCAACTAGTGGCTTATGTTGTGGGTCAACTGTTTCACTGGGGATGACTTCACACTCACAGATTATATCACAGTGCCCTTTCCTTATTATGAGGAAGTCTACCTGAGTTGCATATTGGCCACTCTTGTATGTGATCTTGTGACTGTCTCTCATGCTGAACCATGAATTGGCCACCATCAAGCTATTTGCTTGACAGAAATCTAGAAAGGCCTCTCCTTTATTCCTGTTGCCTCACCCATGTAGACCCAGGCATTCCTCTTATCCCAGTAAGGGCTATATAGATAACATAAATACTTAGTACACAGACAGTAAGAAAAAAAAAACAAATCTCTTCAGTGATACTATCTGAAACAAGGGTTTTATACTTTTTTGTTTTTATATTTAAATCAACAGAGTTTGAAACTAAGACATTATACATTAGTAATGTGGACACTGCTTTCATTTTCGTGTCATTCTGTTTTGATGTATTACTCATGCTTTCTTTAGTAATATTGCAGAGTGGTCTTAAATTCAACACTCTGTGTTTATTTGATTTGCATTTTCTTGCTAATTTAATTGCCAGTCTGACAGATTTTCTTTTGATTTTGCCTAGTCCCCTTTTCGAGTTCAAAGTCTAAACTACAGTTTAACAGAAGCAACTAACAGTTTTTCATGTTTTATTCAATAACATGCAAATTTATTTAATCAGATTTATTTTTTCGTTTATATATATTTACAAAATGGTTCCTTCTAACACATCTTCTGTAAGGCTAGTTAAATGCTGAGCATTTCTTCCTTAAGAGGTTAAAATTATGCTTAGTACGCAAGTATTGGGTTTCATTTCTTTCATACTTCATGTGTACTGCACAGCTCTAGTTCTTGGCACTGTTACAGTTACAATATATTTTCAATTTATTATTGATTCACTTATTATTTTACTTACATTCCTTAACTACATCCAAAAACTGTGTAAGTGTAATATTACTCCATTAGCATACATCTACAACTGCATGTGGGTTTAGTTCTGATACTCTTAAAAGCATGCATCTTGTTTAAACATTTTTTAATATGGTAAATTATGATATCTCTTTTTATTGGATCAAACCACTCACTGCATTCATAGTCTTTGGGCCAGATTCAAAAAGAAAGTTGTGGATAGAGCAACACACTGAAGGAGCATATGACTGTACCAGCAGAGGTTGCAGTTTTATGACATACGCCAAAACAAGAGTGAATAATTATCTGTTCAGGATAATTGCAGACTCTATGCCTGCCAAATTCACAAATACAATGTATGCACTGAGCACAACATAAATGCAACAAAGTACTTCACGGAAAACTTTCTGAAAGCACTCAACAGAGGCCATACATGCTTTATTTTAACACCACTGTATTACACAAATTCCTACAGAAGCTTGTGGAATCTGCAAATGTTACTTAAAAAATGGAACAGACATTTAATGCAGTACAGCAGGCTAGGGTACTGCAAGCCATAGTAGAGGATGATCTGCAAATGCATCCCAAAAGGCAGCCAGCAAGGCACTGAGCAGGCTACATTTAAGCCTTCTCTGTGACCTGAAAATAATAGATAGATACAGATTAGACAGAGAGCTTGTGCAGGCTGTGTGCAGGATGTGTGCACCCCACATATATGCCTGCATTCCGTGGCGTAACCCAGTGCAGCGCAAGTTTGCCTGAGTGTATAACCTCTGGGACATTTCAATAGCATATGGGAGATGCTGTAGGAGTGCCACAGACAGCTGCCAGTCACATTCTTGTACAGTTCCTGGCAGCAATGTGCACCAATATGTAAATCTACTTCTCAACAACAATCATGAAACACTGAAATGTCATGCAACAGTTATATGCCATAGCCAGCCTACCCCTTGTCATCGGTGCAATTGACTGCACCCACATCCCAATTAAGTCCCAAGCTGTACCTGCTACTGAACAGTACATCAATAGAAAGAGGTGCTCATCACTCAATTGTTAGCTGGTGTGCTCAGCAGATGGTCTCATTACTAATATTATGGCAACATACCCAAGTAATGTATAAGATGCTGCAATATGGAGGGAAAGCAGTCTGAGAGACACATTCCAACATGATGAAATCCCTGACAAGCATAAGACCACAGCTACGATCTCTGCAGAATCTAGACCTGTCAACATTAAGCATGTGGACAAAAGATGTGTTATCTCCTTCTTGATTATCCACTTGAACCTTGACTAACGCCTTACCAACCACTGCAAAGAATGCATACAACAGAGCACACAGTGCAACATAAAACACCACTGAGCATGTATTTGGCATTATGAAAGCAAGATTCAGATGCCCGTGCACATCCAGTGTGCACTACAATACAGACTAGAAAAGGCATCACAGATGGTTACCTTGTGTGCCTTTCTACACAATATGATAACAGCGAAACATGATGGCTTGACAGCCACTGATGTCGGTGACCTGCACAAAGAACCAGAAATGTCTGATGATGGCATACAAGAGCTGCCACAGGATAATCCAGAGGACAAAGGGTTAAAAAGAAATAGGTGTGGGCAATGGAGGATGCAGACATATGTTCTATCTCATGCAACACAGCTGCATCTGACATACATTTTTGAGTCATGACAAGCCACACATATAAATTTACACAGACTAAACAGTGATGTTCACATGTTGCCCCACAATGGCAGCACAGAGCATAACTAACAGAAAGAAAACATTAGTTGTCCACATTGAACATCATACATAGCAAAAGCATACAGTATACCAATGAGAACGTATGCACACCACTCATAGGAAACATCAGTGCAGGAAGTCTCTCTGTAAGGATCATCAACAAAGAGAACTACACAGGAAAATGTGTGGGATGCAGGAGTTGTACTCAAGAAAAAGTGTCATTAGACAAGCAGAATATCATCATACAGATCACTAGCATGGAAAAGTAGCCATTAAATAGCCATGACCACTAGGAATCTAGGCCCATGAAGTTTACAGAAATGTTTCAGCACAAATGTACCACAAAACAAGGACCATATACTAACATTGTTGCATCACACATAGGGTTGTATGATGTGTAATAGTGTGTTACAGCACAGCAAAAAGCATGCAGCATCATGAGTAATTACAAACATCCCGAAGTCCAGTCAACAAAAAAATAAACACAAACAAGCACCACGTCACATGTCTGATATGGAATGACACACAGAATGCAACACTTGGATCCACAGGTTATTGTTCTAACATAACTCAATTACAAGAAACGATACTTTCAAGCATGTGGAGCATCAATGACAGTGATTATACAACAAGCATAGAATATGCATCAATCAATGCTGAGTATACAGCAACACAGTGTATATAAATATATATATATATATATATATATATATATATATATATATATATATATATATATATACAACAGCAAAATCCACTTCCAGCAGCTCACAGCAGAGTCTCCAAATGTTCAAAATCCACAATCTTTCTTAAAAATGTATATTAGGTAAGCGCTCTCACAAACAATAAGTTTGCTTCCTCAGACCTTAATGAAAAAACAGCCATGAAACTCATACTTATAACCTCCCATAGATTTAAAACAGCCTATCACTAGTCATTTCTAATTAGCAACAAGTAACCCATTCATTGCCAAGTTGCATAGAGAAAATACAGACATTAAGAGCACAGACATTAAAAATACAGGCAATGAAAATAAAGGCAATAAAAATGCATTAATAATAAAAATACTAAGACATAGAATTCCACACTATTTCACCTTATTTCCTTAATCATTATTTTTCAGCTTTGATGTGATAGTTAGGTGGTCATTGAGTCCCCTCCCCAGATGTGCAATAAATGCAATTATCCATTTGAATTCTTGTTCTTCAGTGATGTTTTTAATGTTCCCTAACCTGATATTTTCATGCAAAATCTCCACGACACTGAACTTAAAATGGTGCTGACTGCCTAGTTCCAAAATGCAGATAAATGGGGTCTAATACTGATCATGGACAGGCCATATTATTTCCAATGCATGAATGAAATGTTGCAAGATGAAAAGACTTATAAGATTATAGATGTCAATGTGATAAATTAAATCAGGGACAACATGTTAAACCTGTTAATGGAAAGTGTTAGTATTGAAACTATAACCAAGGATTTGTTCAGATATTTTATGGTAGAGCAACCACTTATTCCATCTCTACAAGGAC
The DNA here is from genome assembly GCF_019279795.1 of Protopterus annectens. Classification (NCBI taxonomy): domain Eukaryota; kingdom Metazoa; phylum Chordata; order Ceratodontiformes; family Protopteridae; genus Protopterus; species Protopterus annectens. The sequence continues at coordinate 256,285,200 of NC_056734.1, forward strand.
TACCTAAGATCCATAAAGATTCCTATGCCCCACCATTTAAATCTATAGTAGCTGGTGAGAGAGGGTTAACAGTGCCACTATACATTTATGTAGAAAAACAATTAAAACCTGTGCTACAGGCTCATGAGTATATTTTACAGGATAGTAAACAATTCTTACAGGAATTATATGACTACATCAAAGGTGATGTGAATGGGATGACAAGTAATGTGATGTTAGTGATCATGGATGTGATATCACCGTTTACAGTGATACCCAACAGAGATGGAATAAGAATGGTAAAAATTTTTTTGACAAAAAAGGAGATGTGTTCTACTGGACAGATCAATGTATTATGTGACTTGTAGGAATGATTTTAGAAAGCAATGTATTTGTCTTTGATGAGAAATACTACTCACGAGTATCTGGTTTGGCCATGGGTACTCCATGCGCCAACAGTTATGCCAATATGGTTATGGTGGAGTGGGAATTGGCATGCATGCTATCACATCCTCAAGCAAGGTCATGTATACAGTTTTACAGATGCTTTTTAGATGACCTTTTCATTTTATGGAAAGGGAGTGTAACTCAGCTTAAGAATTTTGCACATGACATTAACACCACCAATGAATTTTTAAAGTTCACCCTGAAATATTCAGATAGAAATATTGAATTTTTAGATGTTGAGATTAACATTGACAAACGAGGGCAGCTACATTCTGATAGATTTAGGAAGTCTTGTCAACGTGCAGCCTATGTCCATAGGACAAGTATACACCCCTCCACACATTTTTAATAACATTGTCAAGGACCAAGCAATGAGATGTTCCAGATTGGCAGTTCAAGATAGTCAGTATGAGAAGGAAATTATTAAACTAGAAAAATATTTTATCAACAGGGGTTATAACTAGGAACGGGTCAGGGAGGTCTACCAAGCTACACAATGTTTGAGAAATGATAGAGCTAAAGCTTATTTTTCAGCCCACAGGGCATCTGGTAACACTAGGACATTTGATAGTAAAAGAAGTGTTCCCCTGTGTCTTACTTACATAAGGGATAGCAAAGTATTACATGATATTTTTGTTAGGAATTGGCATATCCTTCAATTAGAGCATAAAGTGGCAGAGCTAGTCGGAGTAGCATGGATGGTATATAAGAACATGAAGAACTTGAGGCGTAGGTTATGTTATCCGAAGATGGACTCACAGTTAGTTCCTATACCTAAGGGTATGGGTACAGTTAAATGTGGTCAATGCAATTTTTGTGAATATATCCAAGAAGGGACAGAGTTCATACATCCTGACACTGGTAGATCTTATGTGTTAGAGACAGATGCCAACTGTAACTCTAGGAATTTGGTCTGTCTTGCCTGTTGTTGCACTTATGCATCATTTTATATTGGGAAAACAAATAGAAGGTTAAGGGAGAGAATACGGGACCACATGTATTACTTGAGGAGGGGGCATGTATATAGTGCTGTAGCCAAACACATTTTGGAACTAGGCAGTCAGCACCATTTTAAGTTCAGTGTCGTGGAGATTTTGCATGAAAATATCAGGTTAGGGAACATTAAAAACATCACTGAAGAACAAGAATTCAAATGGATAATAACATTTAGTGCACATCTGGGGAGGGGACTCAATGACCACCTAACTATCACATCAAAGCTGAAAAATAAAAGATTAAGGAAATAAGGTGAATTACTGTGGAATCCTATGTCTTAGTATTTTCATTATTAATGCATTTTTATTGTCTGTATTTTCAATGCCTGTACTTTTAATGTCTGTGCTCTTAATGTCTGTATTTTCTCTATGTAACTTGTCAATGAATGGGTGACTTGTTGCTAATTAGAAATGACTGGTGGTAGTCTGTTTTAAATCTATGCGAGGTTATAAGTATGAGTTTCATGGCTGTGTTTTCATTAAGTTCTGAGAAAGCAAACTTATTGTTTGTGAAAACACTTACCTAATAAACATTTTAAGAAAGATTGTGGATTTTGAACATTTGGAGACTCTGCTGTGAGCTGCTAGAAGTAGATTTTGCTGTTATTTACTTGGTTTGTTACTATACAGCAGTGTTCTTCTGTGTGGATTTTTGCTTTATATATATATATATATATATATATATATATATATATATATATATAGGTATAGATGTGTGTGTGTGTGTGTTTGTGACATCAGTGAGATATGGGAAGGCACAAATGGGAACTACAGGTCAGCATGGGAATGTAAAATAGAATCAGGTCCAGAGAAGTGCTGTGAGTGCTGAGGGTGAGGCATGTACAGTGCCATATTAAATGCCATAAGTAATGCAGGTATGCATACAGAGATACACTTAAGCATGCAAGAATGTCACACAACAAGGACATGTGCAATGTAGCAATCGATGTTGGATGAAAAAAAATATGCTGTTAACCATGTAAATATCTGCTATATGTGAACGGGCAAGTGATGCAAACATAGAAGAATAAAGTCACATATAGCATTACTGTAATCAATATCTGTACTAACATACCAATAACAAATAAGTACTACGAATCACAACTTGAAGTTAGTCAACTAGGACAGATAAATGAACATAAAAATCATGAGGCATCATACATTTGAAAAGCCACATGCATATTAGTCAGTGTTCAGCACAGCAATAATCATTATCACAAGTCAGAATGACACAACAGGACATAAATTGCATTAACATTCAGTGTTACTGTAATGCAGTCCAGGGTTCCCAAGTTGATGGCTCACTCCATGGTACTGACTGCACCTAACATGTTTGGAAGCACTCAGCTCATGGTGCTCTACCAAGGAGCTGGATGTTTTGACACTAGTACTTTAGGACACAGTGTAGGTAGGAGCAGTACTGCAATGTGACAGTCTGAACATGACTGCTGGGATCAGAGTGGCATGACCAACAGAATATGTGCATGGTCATTGCATCATATACATTGATGTCTGAGGGCCATGTGTGCATCTAATGAGAGGTGGTCTGCTTATCCTCACTGGAGGTAATCTGCTTAATACATTTAGGGCACATAACACCTGGTTAATACTATGGCACTGCTTTAGCACTTCCATAACAAGGCTTTACAGATCTTGCAATAGATACCACCCTGCCATGCTATGCAGTCAGTGCTGCCATGACCTCTCTATGTATGTGCTCCTGACCTTCATGTAATACATGCAACTAGTGTGCTGCATGATCAATTGCACTGGCAAGTGTACACAGGTCAGAATCATGATGATACTGTAAACATTGCTTGTAATAGTATGCAGACACCCTCTGTCATGAGTCCATGCCTATCAGCTTAACTCCCACATGTAGACCGATGGGCTGTATTGGTCTATCATGAGGAAGAGTTATCATCATTACCAGACTATGCATGGGACAGTGGGTTGTGGTCATCATAATGTCTGTCATTTGATGTCTGCACATCATCAGAATGCCTGGCCACAATATATTTCATATTGGAGGCTACACCATGAGCCACATGGTTGTCTATTGATATCAGTAGACAATGAATCCAATACAGTGTCCTGTATCCATTGGCCATACTATCATAGGCACATCACATCCCACCTCAGGATCTGTGAGTAGGCTAGTGGAGGAGGTAAGTAGTGGACATGTTACAAAAAGAGACAGATGCCAAATGTCCCATATAATTCACATAAATCAAATAATGCAACAACTATCAAACTACAATGATAATGATGATATGGACTTACTAGGTTGTCTTGGTTGTGGGTGGTTCAGGGACCCTTTGTTACAGTGATATGACATTTAATTTGCACATCAAACAAATATAACAGATGAGGTCAATGCGAATAATTAAACCTACTTAAGGTGTCCTCCTGTGAATACACCACCAGAAGTGAGGATTGAAATGCCACCATCATGTAAAAAGATAGACATGCACAAATAATCATTAGTCACCTACCAGGCATCATGTAGCATTACACCTGAGGTATAATGCACAGCAAACAAGATAGACATATACTGGAGGAGGAGGATGATGTGCAGATGTCAGGTGTCCTATGCAGGTGAGCAAGACCACAGTAGTCATGAAGAGCACAGATGTGGTTATTGAGAATGAAATGGAGCAAACAGATACATTCATTTACCAGGCATGTCCTCCTTACTTTGGGAGCGTATCATCTGTCATAATGCAGATCCTTTATTATAACAATGCACTCAAACATCAACATGTGAGTATATTCCACAGTGTTAACATGAGGCAGAGGGACACAATGACTATGGTTCACACTAATAGTGAATGAAGACACTTACGTGACAAATAGTACATTCTGGTCAAATGTACCTGTGTATAGAACAAAACAACATTAATATCCTGGATCGCAGGTGTGCTAAACACTGCTGCATAATATCAACAAGATGAACAACTCTTCCTGGTCTGCCTGTGTGTAGTTTCCTGGTCCATGTCCTGTGATGATATATCCAAAGGTTAAAATGGCACACAAACATCAACGCGTAAGTATAGCCCACAGTTATGACAGGAGGAAGAAGCATACAACAGCTATGGATCACACTAGCAAGATATGGAGACAATTATATGGCATGTGCTGTTGCTGTGCAGATGTTGAGGGAACTATGAAATTAAAAAACACAGCAACACACCTGTTGCTGAGAGTGTTGTATATGTACTGTGTTGGTAAGATAACAGGCTATAACACATATGCTGTGCATCCATACCAGGTGTGCTTTCCTGTTCACCATGTACATCTGCTTCTGTAACACAAATATAACAATGTGGTACTAATTGTGAATTAACTCAATACAAACAAGTGATGCCTCCAGGTGTTTCTGCAATTATATCCTACCAATGCCTCGAGGCATCAAATAATACTTGCTCATATTTAGATTAATAATTCTAAAGCCATGCTAGATTCAAAATATCAAAAGGCTTCATATTAAAGCTTACATAATTCAAACTCAATTGTATTGATATCTGACCTCTATCTACTGCAAGTAGAGGGATATTAACTGTTGTTCATATAATATTTATTAATATTGTCATAAACTTCATATATTTTTATTATCTTGACAACCTTGTAGAACAGGCAGAGCTGCTTAACCTCATATGAAATCTCTAAGCTGAATGACTAAAATACTGCTAACAGTATATGTGTAACTTGAGTGGTTGCTAACATACTATAAGTTTGTTTTACAAAATATTACAAACTTAACAGTTAGTGTGTTTACTGTGACTTATAAAATCAGTTTTAAGACTTAGAACCTAAAGAATATTACCATTATAAAGAACATTTGTGTTGAAGAGTTTGCCTTTTACAATTCTATACTAAACCTTATGGTTCCAGACATATGAACATTTGGTTTATAAGAAAGGACATTATTTGATTCTAGCAAAACTGGAAATTACAGTGCAAACTTCCAGAGCGCCATTGGACAGAATGAGCTAATTAGGCAATAACCCACATTTGGATGTGGGTAATGCTGGATTTACCCAGGGTTGGTGTGGTTTGGTCATGAGGCCAAAGCCCAAGTGACCAAACAAATCCAACCGTGGGTAAATCCACCATTGCCCACACCCAAACATGGATTATTGCTATTATGCAATGACATTATTTAAGAAACAAATACTTACTTTTCTTAAATAATGTCTTTGTATAATGCCTTGGTGCTGCCCTTCCACATATTTCTGGTATCCTGTAGCTTTTTCAAATGTACTGCACATGTGTATGGGACTTGTGTTCCACTTCCAATGCTTTCCCAGTACATCAGTGCTTTGGAAATGAAGCAACAGAGAAAAGAAGGTTTCCATTGCTCCTTTCTTCTTGTTTTTTCTTTTTTTTTTAATAAAAAAGTTTTCAAGCAGTTTAGGGGTAGGAGAGAGACAGAATGGAGGAAATACAAAGAAAATCAGGTAGATGTCTTTAGTTTTAAATAACATACCTGATTTTCCTAGTATTTTTTCCATCCTTTCTCTCTTGTATGTCTGGAGTCCAGATTACAGATTTATTTTTTTTTTATTTTTGTTAAAAAAAAAAAAAAGTGCAAAATATAACAATAGAAAAAAGTGGGCGACCAGACCTTTTTCTATTGGTATATTCTCAGATTTACAACAGGCAGGCTGGTTGGGCTGGCCAATCAGAGTGTTCGTTTTAGAATATTAATGGCCAGTCATTGTACATTATCTTTTAATGTGAAATGGTGTACGCTGTAATGCTTGTGAATGTAGGACATAACTGTACATCCTGGAACACCTGCTTCAGTACCTCTCTTGGGTATCTGATGATCTCAGCTGGTGGTATGATGTGAGGCCAGGAACATCAGGATCTCATCCAGGGAAGGCGTGGGTGGCCCACCTCAAGTGGCATTCCTCGCTGTCTCATAGTGACAGGGTCTGTTGGCTGTATGGAGGATCATGTCAAAGCAATGTCACCAACATGCCTTCCTGGATCTATTGTGACTAACTACATCACTGAAAATGTGTGACAGGTCCATCCACACTTGATTCCTCCAGACAATATTACCCGTCCATCCAAGAAGGTTGGAGCCATGCTGGTACAGAGACTCATTTATTATATCATTGCCTCTCTGTGTGAAAAATTGTCTCCTCTGTTTCTGATTGACATCTGAAAGACAGGGTGATATGCACATCTAAGGTTTTATATAAGGGCTCACATAGTGATGTGATAGTATTAAAAGCATATGTAAATTGAATGGTTTGTCCCTTATTTACAGTCCATAGCTATGCAAAGCAATCCATGTCATGTATACTACTGTTACATACAGGCAGTCTGAATGAACATGAAAAACATGTCAGAATACATAATCCATATGTGCTAATAAAATCAGCTCCTCTATTAACCCATTTAAAAATTTCATATAGGACATATGTGGGATTTGAACCCACATCACTTGATATTACAATAAGTCAAAGCTAAACACATTACATTACCATTGTGCCACAAACTCAGTACTCCATTATGGGTGTTTCCACAGTTACATGCAGAGCCAATTACAAATAGCATGTTGAAGTCAAGAAAGTAGGACACATCTGAAATATTATCATGGTCACTGACATCATACCTCTCAAGCGTACTTAATTCCTCAGTATTTAACAGTTTTCAGTTTCAAATAATCAGGTGCCCCGAATTTCCGAGTGGCCCCTTCAATTCCTGATTTTGTTTTCACAATTTTAAGCTCTGCCAGATGTCATCACGCATCACCATCAACATGCAGGGGTGTGAGTGATGGCATCAAATTCATGAGGCAGTGCCTGACTGCCTCTTGGATGCTGGGAGACTGGGAGATGGTCTGGAGAAATATGAGTTCTGGCAGAGGTATGAGAGCAGCAGTAGTAGTGACTAGGTTGATGTGTATCTGGCTGTTTCTTCCTCAATGTTTAAACAAGCATGGTGGAAATGGAAAAGTACTTTTTTCGACAGGGAACAGCTGTTGTCTTGGCTGAGTAAGAGAAGAGCTCATCAAATGCGAATGTTTTTGAATGCCAACTCACTGTCCCCATTTCTGCACCTTGTCATTTTGTGGACTTTCTCAAGAGAACAGGTAGGGCAGATAGATAATAATTTCTCATTCTTGACAGGTAGTCTGTGCTTGTATTCTTGGGAGTTGGGAGTGTTAAACAAGTATTTACCAATTGAAACCATATTTACCACCAATTGAAACTATCTTGCTTTCGAAATTGCTTTATGTATTGACTTAAAATAATGGTTACAATAGTGTCAGGTCACATAATTTTAGCAATTAGCAGCATTCCTAAACATATAATATTCACAGTTAACTTGTATTCTACATGACAGAGAAGAAAAAAATGTTTCTGACATCTAATTGTGCGATACACACCACCAAACGGCACTCTGTCAAGAGAGGCTACACTAAGATGCTACTTGAGAGACACATGCAGGCAGCGCTTACTTACTGAAAGTTTTTAAGTGTCAAGTATCACTTCTGACAGTAACCAACACAAGCCAAAGGTTTCTCTAGAATATATACTAACAGAAACATTAATATTAAGGCTCTCATCTGCAAATCATTAATACCACAGTTCAAAGTTAGTATAACTTCTCTAGTAAATCACAAGGTTGCTGAACTGGTCACGACCAACTTAAGATGACTTTTGTAACTTAACAAGTCTTCCTGTAACACATACCTAGCTATGTGACACCCATTGTAGAAATAACCATACCGTGATCTCTGCAATATTAACAAACATAATAAAACAGTAGAAAAGCACATCTTTGCTGTCTAAAGCTCTGGTACACATCAGAAATGAATAAAGATCTGACAGAGCCAGCCTACTACTTGTTTAGAAGAGATCACACAAGATGACCAATGACAGTCATTGAAACACAAACAAGTCCTTTGTGTGTCCTATTAACACTTGAATTGCTCCACTTGCCTGAAACAGCTTTACAAAGACATAGGAATAAACACTGGGACACACAACTCTCTAACTTCCTCACACCGCAGGTAAAAAAAATTATGTCTAACTGAAACTTCATAATCTACAAGTATGGATTTGTCCTTTCAAATTCATAGAACTTACCACGTACACTCAACAGAATATATGAGTTAGACTCCTTCCACTTTCTGTGTATGATACTGAATGCTCATTTTTGTTGTTTACTGTAGCTTCCTTTCACAACAGACTTACCAACTTCTTCCTCTTTCCTGGACCAGCACTGTGCACATGCACCTGCACGCTATAACTTATTTGATCAAGCCTACCTCATATGTGACATCTCCTTCAAGTATAATTCATAATATAGTGTCTGACAGATGCACCTAATAGGTTTTCTTCTATGTACTTGCTATGCATTTCCTTGTTGATGCCCAAAAGAGTCAGAGGGGAGTGAACTGTTTCTTCCTACCGTGTTGGGATCAGTTCATTAGGAAAATTAGTTATTTAACTTGAAATGATCCTTCCAGAGTGCTTGCATGAATATCTGGAAGTGAGACCAAAACTAATTTAGTTCAGAGTTTTCAAAGAAAATATGAACTGCCATGCTTTAATGAGTGTGCATCATGTGACTATGGGTTGTTCCAGAGTCCAGACTCATTGAGAAAAATGTATCAATCGACCTGCTCTTCCTAGTGACACTATTGTCAGTTACAACCCACCTTGGTGCCCTGTATTTAATTGAAAATGCAGCTTCTATTTCTAGATGCTAAACCCTTCATTCGTTCCCGATTACCCCCTTAAGACAGTTTAGGGTCATGGGGTAGGTGGAGTTTATAGCTGTGATTAATTTATTATTATTTGGTAAAGGAATCAGCGAACTCATTTCACTGATTCATTCAGAACAGCGATGTGTAATACCTCATACTGCCAGTATTATCTGGACATTTTTCATAAAATCTTATGTAACATGGGAAGAACTTGATTGAGTCAGGTAATTTATACTTTAGTCCACTGTATTTATATGGAGGGTACAAATGTTGATAGGCAGTGTGTTCCAGATTTTAGGGATTCACCAGTTGTATTATTGGCTTTACTTATATCTAATAATAATTTATTACTAGAGTGGCCACATATATTGTAATGACAGAGAATGGAAATAAGGTCCATATTTTATTTTATTTTGTTTGCTTATGTAACTAATGTAGTGGTTTTAATGAAAGAAATGAGTTGTTGTTGGTGGATTATGATGTTTCTGGGCTAGTAATATCGTGTGTGTGTGTGTGTGTGTGTGTGTGTGTGTGTGTGTGTGTGTGTGTGTGTGTGTGTGTGTGTGTGTGTGTGTGTGTGTGTGTGTGTGTGTGCATGTGTGTGTGTGTGTGACTGACTCAAACCTCAATCTCTCAGAGCACGAAATCTGGACAAATGACAAAGCCAAAAATAATGGTGGGACAAAGGTCCAAAAATAGGGAGGGACAAGTTTTAAATATTTCTCCTGTAAACTCAAATAGTTTCTAGAATAATAAGTTTTGCATTATTATATATTTTCTGAGGGATATGAAATCTGAAATTCAAATATCTGCCATTATTTATTATTAGTTAGTGACTTCAATCTTTATGTTGGTACCCCACAATTCCACACGAGTGGGTGGGTTTCATGATTATGTATACAAATTTTATGTTAATTATTGTCCCAATTTTTGGCCAGTTGCACCTGTTTTTCATGGGCCTTTGTCCAGATTTTTGATGATTACAGGTTGAGAGGTATGAGTGACATACATTATAACAAATGTGAACGTCATTGGATGCTAGTAAAGACACATACTGGAACTTATAAAGAAACTGGGAAGAAATATGTCAACATATTGATGTAGTCATGGCTACGTACTACCACAATAAACAGCGTAAATTCTAAGCCATCCTAATGTTGCCTCTATCAGATTAAATGTACTCACAAATACTGCTATATTAATAAGCATCAGAATATTCATAAATGAGTCACTGAACATACAGCTTATGGAAATCCCTGTGAGTTGTTGGTCTCTGTAGACATAAACCAGACAATACAGGTTATTCTGCAATAACTATAGATATATTTTAATTCATTTCATATCTGTAGTTCACTGGGGCTTGTTTATTTGTAGCCATACAACTGCATGTTAGGAAAAGCTCCTTATCCTTGATGGACATGTATCCATATGTATGCATATTGTTGAAGTCTACCCCCCTCCTTTTTGTAGCAGATAGATTATAATGCAGAGAATTTCAAATAACATATTCATGAAAACATGTTTCAGTTGTTTTATACAGCATAATGATGACACAGGTATTTGATAATAGTACTGAATTCCACCACAGCAAAGCAAGCAGGTGAAAGCTTGCCTTTAGAAGTTGGTTGTAAATCAGCTATATTATGGAGTGAGTTTAGCAAAGCACACGCAGCTTATAAGTACCACTTGTGCCATACATAATTAATGAGGTCCATTAACTAACATCTGTGTTAAGTTCTCAAAACTCAGAGCATTAACCAACAGCTCAGCAAAAGTGTAAGGTGCTCAGCACAGACACCCAATAGGTATCATTAAATGGAAATATCTGTAACGTGCTTGATGGTCTCTAATAGTCTTCTACCGTATTATATGCATCAACTTTAAAATTTAATATCAATCGATTTACTGCTAATAGCATTGCTACCCATGAACGGAATGGGAACTCAGCAGTTTTGGGAGGCATTCTTCTACAACCTTCAGCTGCAGTGGTGAGAATGTCAACTGAGAAGAGGCTTCAGCAAGTTTGGGTGCCAAACTGTACAGCTGAAGAGACCTCGTCTATGCCAGACATGAGTAGAGGATGCAAACATGCATTAGGAACATTTTAATGATTGATATGTGGAACTGGATTGTGAGGGAGTACTGTAAATGGATTGAGATCTACCAGACTGGCGTGCATGCTTACCACTACTATGATGACATACATGAGTGAGACATAGAGGATCTTCATGTGGGAGGTGGTCACAGAGGTCTGATGCCAGCAAGCAGACGCCTACAGTACATCACATAATCCACACCTTAATGTCTACATTATCATATCTGTATGTAGCGAGCATATCTATTTCTGTGAGACTGTGTTTCAAGTGTATCCCATGGGTATCTATATTGAAAGTAGTAATTTGATGGAGGAATGTAAGGTCCACTCATTAAAGTTAACATTTGCGTATTGACACTTTCTGAGGTTATCTGCAAATATATTGTGCCAGTGTACACATTATGCAGGACTGTCGATTATTCTTTTTCCAAACACCTTTACTGAATTATCACTAGTGGCATAGGCAAGTTTACAGTCATATAAAAGTAATCAAATTATATTAACATAACAATCATTATACTTCACATATATTGCTATATATCATATAACCTAAGCATTATGACTGTATTCTAATAAAGACTTCACACATATCACTGTTACTACTATATCATAATATCTGCTTTTATAACATGTAACAGCCTGTTGTTCCTCTTAATTCAGCTGGTTAAGCAATATGGCAAAGTGGCTGCTGTTGTCTTATGTGTGGGTTAAAACCCCAGCGTAATCCATTTTTCAAAATGTTGGCAGTGATTTATGTAATGTTGTACATCACATAAGGAAGACTAATGTTTGGTTGGTAACCTATACAGTACAGATTTGTATACATCTATTATGGCCATTGTGTATTGACACCTATAGTGCTTAGGCCATGGATGACTAGTCATTTCTCCATTATCTGCAATGCTTCCAGAAACATCTTACACTGTACTTCTCTATGTCTGAATGCTGAGTAATACACACATTAGCTAAGTCTAAATTATAGAAATTACAACATTCTTTTATAATCCATGTATGCTTTCATCACAATAATGAAGGTAAGACCAATGCAGATCAACAGGCTGAAATATGTGTGAGTCTTATAAACACAATACAGTTACAAGAAGTATGGATCTGTAAGCGTTACTCTGTCTTATAGCTGTAAAGTTAGCACTGTATGTGGAGACATGGTATTGAATTACATGTTTGTGTAAAAATGGTTTTAATGCCTATTTTAAGTACATTCTAATGATTTTTTTGCAAACTGTAAACTCAGTCTGCTGACACTTGCTAGTTTTACAAGCTGATAAATGTGTATTCCATCATTATTCATACAGTTTTACAACATTAAAGAAAATGCAATGTCTGTTAGCTCAAATGTTTAAGCAATCAGTCAATGAAAATGATTTTTAATATGTGTGGGTTTGAATCTCATTGTAGCCTATTTTGGATAGCTTGACAGTTTGGTATTTCCTATTGAACAACAACTATGATAGAGTTATACATGGTTGTTTAGTAAATTATGCAGTACAGATTTTTATACATTTACACAGCCATGGTGCACTGATGTCTATATCACTTAGACCTCAGATGATAACACATACCTCCATTATCCACAAAGTTTCTAGCTAGCATCATACTTCTTTTAATAACAATGTATGTGTAAAATGATGTTGCCTATATAGTTTCAATTGCACAACATTCTGCTATAATTCATTACTTATTTTAATTAACTTCCATCTACCTAAATTATATGTGTATGTTTTAAATCTCACAGCTGAACAGCAATTCCTTTAATGCCTATTTATGTGTTTCAAGGGCAGGCAAATGTTTGCAAACTATGACAGCTGGAACTCTGAACGGTTACAGTTGTGTATATTGTTGTGAGTAATTTGATGACATGCACTCATGATTATATACTTTAATTGTTCCAATATATGGCAACAGTTCTACTTTTACTTGTCATGCAGTATACAAACACAAGTTTACATTTCAATTCTCCCCTGCATATTCATAGATGTAAGTAAGTTGGGTAACTTTCATCAATTCATGAAATCACAGCCAAGACTGATTAGCTAGGAAGGTAGGGACCTGGTTAGTAGTATAAAACCTTCCTGCATTTTTGAGAGTAGCTGAATAAGCAAAATGTGACATTGTATTTTATGTCAAGGCAAGATGACATGTAATACTCAATATTTTTTTTTACTGTTCAGTTGTTGTACATAACAGTCATTATATACTGACTTGAAGTAATCCTTCTCTTTCTATAATACATCTTTTACTTTTTTCAGCTGATAAAGACCATGCCTTAAATTGTATATCTTGCATAGAGGGTATGCACAGGCTTGAGGAGCAGTGGAGGGAGAAGCATATGTGTTATCATTGTGCATCTTCATTTCTCCATAAATACTACTAGCATAGTTAAATCTACAAGTTTAAATGTGTCTTCTTTGACATTTAGGCATGCTAACATTTGTGCCAGACTTTCCACGATGCATTGCAATGTAAGTGTAATTTGATTTATTGTAAATAACATTATTGTGTACACACATTTAACTGGAATGTCCTCTTAGGAGATATCAACATGATTTTTTTGGATAACCTGAGTTTATGTGATATTTGTTGGCACAATCTAAATGAAGGACAACTGTGTTTAACTGTCATATTGATTTCAACTTGAATGATTTGCATATGGGTTGTTTGTAGTGTTACTGTTATTTAAACAACAGATAGTGGCAAACTTGTATGTGTGGCAATGATTCTCAGTCAATGATATAGTGTATGTAGCCTAGTTTATTATTGAATGGGTGTCTGCTGTCTTAACATTTTTAATGTTATTGGTAGATGTTTGCTGGCTACTTTATTTCACTTTTTTTGCAATGCTGCATAATTGCACTGTGATGGTTTATTAAACATGTTACATACTATTTCATGTTATTGGTATGCCACAAACCAGTCATACATTTTTATAACTGAAGTGTTGCATAGTATATTCACGATCATCATTAAATTATTATTTTTTTAAATGTGCAGGTACATATATAAGTATAATAGATGTGTATTTATTTTTATTTTATTTTACATTTGCTGACTGGGAAAGTCCGATTGGATATATGTCCATTTTCAGTGGAGGCCCGGGGAGATAAGCTCCAAATATGATACAAGAAATTTTGAATAAAAATAATAAGCAAATTAAAGATAAATTTTATACTAGTAATACCAAAATTCAAAATTGCAAACACACATGTATACATATTTTTTTTTATGTAGGTAGTAACAGAGATGCATTTGTTGAGGGACTCATGCATGTGTCATACACATAATTTCTAGCTCTTACGTATTGTTGATGTGCTTGTGATTGTGCAGTTGTTCTATGCTTTTAAATTCCATTCCAGTTATACAATGTTGTGATGTCTCCCATTATTCATGCTGCATTGGTCTTCTCATGTGCATGTACATTTTAAGTGAAGTGTACTATTGTTTATTAATCTTACAATACATTTTTAACACGTATTTTAATCATGGAATGCCAACCTGTCGCATTAATTTCACATAATGATATGTTATAGTGGAAGTATACTTGCCATATTGACACCTCAACATAAATGTATGAGGCACACATTGAGTAATGGATAGTAATTCATATTTCTAAGGAGCTGGTCTCTGAGTTTGTGATTGACATTGGTGTAAGGCCTAAATGGCAACTGAATTGCACTGGGGTAATTAACGCTCAAATATATGTTGACATTGTTGACTTACACTGTACCAAGTCTTTTGGAAATGGTGCCCCATATCAGTGTTGCCTGCCAGAGTTGTATGGCATACTTGCTTTGAGACTTATGGTATACATGTCTGAGGGCTGTGTATATGTGCATTTTGTATGTATACTGATGGCTGATATGTCAATGAGTGCACAAGTAATAGCAAAAGCATGTCTGATGAACTGAGTACTTCGTGCCATGTAATGTACTGGTGTAACATAATGACAATGTATGATAGCATGATGGTCACACTGGCCCACACATGTCCTTCTATTCATATCATCAATACATGGATTTTAGCACATTCAGAATATTGCATGATCATGACAGTACACTTGTTATTATCTCAATTTTGTGTCTTTTGTTATACAATGTATAAATAAACCTCATGGGCCATATCAGCTGAAAATTATGACAACTATAGTGTAATGATAAATGTGGTGCATTGTGATATAACTTGAGCAAATATTTCACATGTTCAGTCTCATATGTATTGATGAATAATTGCATATCTTATACTTTTTTTACAGTTATGTAGGTGCACATGTTTGGTGTATGATTGTGATGTATGTTCAATAAAATCTGTATAAATTCATGACTTACAT